>NC_084480.1:261748313-262064146 GCF_030035675.1 Rhineura floridana | reverse complement strand
GTGTCTTTGGCACTTTTGGTTTGGCCTGTGGTAATTTTTCCCTTCTGAATTGGTATCCTGTGCCCCTGCTCTCACAATGCCTTTTAAAATTTCATCATTTCTTTGGTCTTTATCCCAGGGGGGAGGTTTATTCCGAACCAGACCTGTCGGGTTTTCCCCCTCAGTCAGTTTAAAGGCTGCTCTGACACCTTTTTAATTGTAAGTGCCAGCAGTCTGGTTTCATTCTGGTTCAAGTGGCACCCGCCCCTTTTGTACAGGCCCGGCTTGTCCCAAAATGTTCCCCAGTGCCTAACAAATCCAAACCCTTCCTCCCGACACCATCATCTCATGCACACATTGAGACTACAAAGCTGTGCCTGTCTGGCTGGTCCTGCGCGTGGAACCAGTAGCATTTCAGAGAAAGCTACCTTGGAGGTCCTGGCTTTCAGCATCCTACCTAGCAACCTAAATTTTGCTTCCAGGACCTCACGGCTGCATTTCCCCATGTTGTTGGTGCCAACGTGCACCATGACCACTGACTCCTCCCCAGTACTGTCTACCAAACTATCTAAACGACGGGCGATATCTGCAGCCTTCGCACCAGGCAGGCAAATCACCTTGCAGTCTACACACCCATCACACACCCCACTGTCTGTGTTCCTAATGATCGAATCGCTAAAAGGGGCAACTTCAAAATGTAAAATTTAAACATGAAGAAAAATGTTAAGTATTTGAATATAGGGCTAAAGTGACTTGATCTTTCTTTATATGTGTGTTATGATGACAGCACATCTGAGATCTGGACCCAGAGAAGAAGATGCTGCATTGCTTTACACTTCTGTTTATGGACCTATGCTGACATGTACATCACTTCAAAATATGTGGGTTTAATTGAGGTGCAGTCATGTATTCTTGATAGGGAGATAATGGGCTGAACCCCACTAATAACAACAATGGATTGTCTTGGCTAGTGGTGCCTCGTGCACATTAGTGCTAGCAGGGTAAAAGGCAGGGAGACCAGCCCTTCCAGCAGGAGCCCAGAGTGGCAAACAAAAACACGAAAAACACTTTAAAACATCATAAAAGCAGACTTTAAAACATGTTAAAATAAAACATCTTTAAAAACATCTTTTTTAAAAAAGCTTTAAAAACATCTTACAAAGTAATTTCATCACAGATACAGACTGAGATAAAGTCTTTACTCAAAAGGCTTGTTGACAGAGGAAAGTCTTCAGCAGGTGCCAAAAAGATAACAGAGATGGCTGGCGCCTGTCTAATATTTAAGGGGAGGGAATTCCAAAGGGTGGATGTCACTACACTAAAGGTCTACTTCCTATATTCTGCGGAATGGACCTTCTATAAGATGGTATCTGCAGGCAGAGCCGCCCCTAGGCACCAGGAAGCGGGGCAGTTGTCCTGGGCCCTGTGCTTTGCCCCCCCCGCGTTTGGCGATGAGAAGCTGGGCTGCGGCGGGGGGGTTTTCTCTTCAGCCCTGCAGTCTCGCCAGCCGCTTCCTGCTCTTGGGGAATCTCCCGCTCTTCGACTGCATGCCTGAGTTGTTTCTCCCCTCTCCACTCATCAGCTGTGAAGAGGGTGCGTGCAGCGCTTAGCTAGCTAATTTTAGGCGGGAGGTTTGAATCCCCTGCCTGAGTGGCTTTCTTGTGCTGCCTGCTGCCCACTCATCAGCTGTGCAGCGCGTTTACAGGCAGCGCTTGCCGGCTTATTCTGGACAGGAGGTTTGAAAGAGAGAAAGAATGTGTGGGGGGCAACTATGCTTTTGCCCTGGGCCCCGCACATGCTAAGGACAGGCCTGTCTGCAGGAGCCCATCACCTGCAGAGCACTGTGATCAACTGGGTATATAAGGGGTAAGATGATATTTCAGGTATCCTGGTCCCAAGTTGTATAGGGCTTTGTACACAAAAAACAGAACCTTGAACTTAGCTTGGTAGCTAATGGGCAGCCGGTGCAATTCTTTCTCCAGCAGGGAGACATGCTGGTGATACCCTGCCCCGGTGAGCAGTCTCGCTGCCGCATTTTGCACCAGCTGCACCTTCTGAACCAGCCTCAAGGGTAGCCTCACATAACAGTATTACCATAGATGCAGCCAGAGCCTATGACAAATAGAGCCAACCCCTTATTTGTGGGGTCTGGTTGATGGCAGACTGAAGTTGGTAAGGTAGTACCCCATTTGCGTCAATGGACCAGCCTCCATTGGTCTTGGCAACTGGGCAGTTTAGCCTAGATTGTTAGGGGTCCTAAATTTAAACTTCCCTGTAGATGATTTATGTAGATTTATAGAGCACTCCTTCTCAAAGACTTAGGCAGGCAATGAGCAGGGTATATAACAACAGTTTATAATATTGTTGTGAGTTTGGGGGTTGGAATGGATGATTCTTGTGGTTCCCCTTAGAGCCTCTCATTTGGAACCCTGTGCCTTGGGGCTGGCTCTGCTGGCCAGATGAGTTTCTTTTGTTAAGCTAATAGCGTGGCCAGGTTGTTAATGGGTCTGTTAGGTGCCCAGCAACTGGTGAATGGGCCAGGATCCTTTTGTCATTGAAACTATTTAGGAGAGCCTTCCCCCCTCCCCGCAGCTAGCAGAGGTTTGTGCTTTGAGCGTTTTTAGAGTGTCTAGAGAGAAAGGCTGGGAACTGGAGGCAGGCAGAGAGGCTGTCTCTCTGCACCATATGCCTCCTGTAACACCGATGGGAAAGCTGGATATTGGACTGCTGATGCCTTGAACCCCTCCATCCTAAGCTCAGGTTGGAATGTATGCAAATAAATAAACCATATTTCATAAAGACACCACAGTCTCCATTGACCCTCTTCCCAAAGGAAACCAACCCTGGATGAGTGCAGGGACCCCTGAAATCTCACCGCTTGGAGATTGGGGAGGCGTGCAACAATATGTTGTGGGATCTCTCAGGGTAGTTTATACAGACTGATGGTGTGGACAACGTGCTTGCAGCTATCAGATCTATTGGAGAGTTTTGAAGGAAAAAACTGTGAGAGAAGGCAAGGGAGCTTCCTGCTGTAAGCCTCGCATACAGCAGGAGATGATTGTCTCTTCCTGCTGTAAACCTCCATACAGTAAGGCTTTCTCCAGGAAACTCTTGGAAAAGTTTGGAAAACAGCAAGGGAAAGGCTCAGGGCTTATTTGATTTATCTCCTTCCCCTCTTAGCAACATGATCAGATGCTTGGACACTTTAAGCTGAAGTTAATGTCAGTTGGAGAAAGCTGTTGTTGTTGTTGTTATGTGCCTTCAAGTCGATTATGACTTATGGTGACCCTATGAATCAGCAACCTCAAAGACCATCTGTCATGTAAGTTCTTGTAAGAATCTTGTAAGTTCAGGTCTGTGGCTTCCTTTATGGAAATCCATCTCTTGTTTGGCCTTGCTCTTTTTCTACTCCTTTCTGTTTTTCCTAGCATTATTGTCTTTTCTAGTGAATCTGGTCTTCTCATGATCGGCCCAAAGTATGATAACCTCAGTTTCATCATTTTAGTTTCTAGTGACAGTTCTGGTTTAATTTATTCTAAGACCCAGTTATTTGTCTTTTTCACAGTCCATGGTATGCACAAAGCTCTCCTCCAAAACCACATTTCGAATGAGTTGATTTTTCTCTTATCCGCTTTTTTCACTGTCCAACTTTCACATCCATATATAGAGATTGGGAATACCATGGTCTGAATGATCCTGACTTTAGTGTTCAGTGATACATCTTTGCATTTGAGGACCTTTTCTAGTTCTCTCATAGCTGCCCTCCCCAGTCCTAGCCGCCTTCTGATTTCTTGACTATTGTCTCCATTTTGGTTAATGACTGTGCTAAGATATTGATAATCCTTGACAAGTTCAATGTCCTCATTGCCAACTTTAAAATTACATTAATCTTCTGTTGTCATTACTTTAGTCTTTTTGACTTTCAGCTGTAGTCCTGCTTTTATGCTTTCCTCCTTAACTTTCATCAGCATTCATTTCAAATCATTACTGGTTTCTGCTAGTAGTATGGTATCGTCTGCATATCTTAAATTATTGATATTTCTCCTTCCAATTTTCACACCTCCTTCATCTTGGTCCAGTCCTGCTTTTCATATATGTTCTGCGTATAGATTAACAAATACACCCCTGTGAGTGATTGAGAGAAGAAAAAATACACTCTGAATATTTTCTGTCAAACTCTGACCAGTTTTGTGGATGACAAGCAGTGGAATAGCAATGAATACGATGCCTGGAAACAGTGTTAATGTATGGATCCTAATATGCCAATCACATACACAGATAATCAGATCAGGCCTACCTATTGCAAGATAGCACCTCCTTCTGGATTCAGAGATATTCTCTGGTTAAATAGATTCTGTGATCTGAAGCGCTGTTAATTCTAAAATTGTTCAGGTGCAGTTTGTATGTCGGTTCACATTAAAGTGTAGCATGGTTGCCTCTTAAAGTTCCAAACTTTATGGGCAGCATGCCACGGAAAACTGTTTGAAGGTTTCTGTTAATTCAAATTGTATCAGGGAATGTCCTGAAAATGGGGTGGTAGATTAATACATGGTTAAAAGGTGCCAAAATTATTTAAATGTCATTTCTTGTGCATGGCTGAACACACATTTATTTGTTTATTTATTAATAGCATTTGTTAGTCGCTTTTTTCCAAAAATAGGACTCAAACGATGTATAAAAAGGAAAACAAAAACACACTGCATATGAAATAGCTTACAGCAAGTCAAACAATGGCAAAAACAATTTCAAGTGAAATAATGCAACAATAATAGAGAAAAAACAAATGGCAAATATAACAGCAACACAAAAACCATACCAACACTATACATATAACATAACACATTGTAACAATCCTATTACACAAGTAGTCAATATGGCAAAAATAGAGGAGAAGCAACACAATTTCAGCTTTAACTTAGCTTCTAGAACTACCCCACCCATGATGTTATTCACAGTCTCATTCTTCTAGTAACTAAAAGTCCTTTTAAACTCCACCAGTCTCTGCCAACCACCCGCCGTAGCTCTTCCCTGGCAGCCCAATCTCAAGCCGCAGCATCAAGTGACCAACAGCAACTGTCTTGTCCTGCTAATGCATGAACTCCACACAGTACTTCTTTAATGTAATGTAATGTATAACATTCTTGTCTCTTGATCGTAATGATTTTGTAATTTGCAACTTTAGTGTATATAAACCAAGGGTGATTATCCAGTGTTAAGTCATCACACTTAGAGTAGACCTATTGAAATAATGGACGTAAGTAACCCTGAGTATGACTTATTAAGATATTACCCTAATACTATATGTTTTTGAACATTTTTTCTCTTCTCATGAAGTTGCATACATATCATAGATTTAGCAAAATGAAAGAGAGCTCAATAATTTTAGCTAAGCAATCATTTAAAAATGTTAATAGTTTCGACAGTTGCTTTTATGCACAAAGTAAAAGGTAGGATGAATGGCCTACTTCTGTCTGTTTTCATTATTGCATTCTTTCTCTGTGCTGCTCCATCTTTTTTACTCTGTATGCTTAGTGGGATATTAAAGTTTCTGTAATCATTTCAATAAGATCAGAGGTTATAGATTTTTTGTTTCATTTACTTGTTTCCTAATAAAACCTGGTTCTATGCTGAAAGCCTGCAAAGATTTTTTTCCAAAAACTATTACTTTTTAGTGAGATGAATTAGAGCAGCCTTTCCCAACCAGTGTGCCTCCAGGTGTTGTTGGACCACAATTCCGATCTTTCCTGACCATTTGCAATGCTGGCTGAGGCTGATGGGAGTTGTAGTCCAACAACATCTGGAGGCACACTGGTTGGGAAAGGCTGAATTAGAGAATATATTTAAAGGCAGGATGTTATCATGTGTATGTTTCTTATCCTTTTCATATAATAGTCTCATTTGTTCCAAAACCTGGTAACTTGACTGTGATTTTAATGTTTAGAATGATGACTATTAAGGTATTATGTGACAAATTTGAAAATAATTTAACAACCCTTTAAAATGAATAATTTTGGGTCATTTTAATGTTTTTTTTTAAAAGACATGAACCAGCATTAGGTTGGGGTAGCATTAGAAGTTAAATGCAACTCACTGTTGTTTTTTTTACTTTAATAACAAAGCACTTTTATTAACATATTCCCTTAATGTTTACACTGAAGATGGACTAGGACTGGAATGGGCAGCATATGGCCTTCAAAACTACTTTATGCACTCATTTAATACATTTATTTTGGCACTAGCCAGTGGCACCCACGGCTTCTGCAGAAATTGGATCTCTCTTTGCTTTGATGGCAGATTTTGCTTAGCATATATAGATGTCATTGCACTTGCCATGTTATGATAGTGGCTGACTGGAGAACCCTCAAGTAAATTCCGTCTGTCTGCTTAGTCTTGCTCTCCCAGAGATTCATGTACATGATTATATTTGACGAAGTCCTGAAGGTATAAATGATGAGACAACATATACACACTGGATAGCCATGCCCAAACAAAAGTCGACTACAACACATAGATATCAGTCATCTTAATTTAGGCTTTGTAGTCCATCTGTAAACTACAACCTTACAGTAGCAAATGGTGTGGCGGGGTGGTGGCACTGACTTGACCTTTGGTTGACAGCATCACTGCTGCTTACTGGAAGGTAGGAGGTGAGATGGCAGTGTGGTTGTCACAGTGGAAACACATCAGTGAGACTTCCAGATTGTCTCCATTGATAAGTTTATACTATACTGACCTCACTGTCGCCTCACCTTTCCCTCTTTACCTCCCAGTCAGCAGCAGTAAGGTGGCTGACTGCCCCTGCTCCACTATGTCTTCTGTAATTGCAACTTTCACTGTGGAACCTTTACAGTCATAGAGGACATGCACTGTAAAATAACTAAATAAATCCCTGTTACTGCTTCATGGCAGTTGGTAGATCTTCTATCTGAGAATATTTTAAATGCACAGATTGGGGATTGATTTGGGGGGCATGTAGTATATGTGTTAAACTACTGAGCTATCCTGTCCCTCTTCTATTGTCCCATGGCAATTCAAAGCGACTCTTACAACATAGGTTCTACTTTGGATTTGGAGTGCATGATGTTTAAAGATTTTTATCACCTCAGATTTACATTATTTTGGGCAGTACTTGGGCACTGTAATAGATGAATATAATTCACTTTGACATTTACAAAGCATAGTTTATATAGATCCTGCTAAACAATACTGTAGCTTTGCTATTTTTCTTGGAAGCAAACTGATGCCTGGATAAAAAAGCCAAATTACTTTTTGATCAAGGCTTAAATGTTTACATTTTGGGTGTTTTAAATAACGTACCCAGACATAGTTTTAAGACTAACTGTGGAATTGTGCTACCTCTGATTGGAGTGCAAAAGCAGTTGAGCTTGAAAACTGAGTAAAGCTACAGAAGCTAATTTCACTCTTTGTCTCTATTTTTTGATAGGCATTGAAAGCCTACTTAGTTTTCAGAAGAGATTTAAAACAATATCTCAAAATCTTCGAGATGACATGGGAAGCAAGCCTGTCCCTCTCCACATTGTTTATATATAGGCCACAGAAAATGGTCCCCTCCAGATGTTGTTGGACTTCAACTCCCATCAGCCCCTCCCAGCATTCCCCAAGGTCAGGGGTGATGGGAGTCATAGTTCAGCAACATCTAAAGCGTGGTCACCAAACTTTTTTTCCAGCAGACTACTTGAAAACTGATAAGGGTCTTTGTGGACCACTTAATGCTTTTTCTGCCTGTTGTAGCAATTGCGGTGTGCTGTGCTAGATGCTGTATGGTTTTAATTGTATTTTTATTGCTTATTTTATTATGTTTTGTTCCACTCTTTTCAAGTCACCTCCTCTTTCTTCCTATCACTCTTCTTTTGCACTGCTAATGTTCTCCACTCCTCCCCAGATACTACAAGATAAATTTCAATCACAATGGAACAAGATGATTATTAACAAAGTGATGCATCTGGGTTTTTTAATCTCTGAAGTTCTAAACATGGGATATATAAAAGCTAAGGAGAATCTCCAACTAAGGATTAAAGATATAGATCTCCAACATCATTGGATGCTCGTTAAGAAACACATCTACAATATCAATTCCCAGATAGCCATGCCATATCTAACTAATCTATTTTTACCAAAACATCGCAAGGCATTTACCATGGCAAGATTTAACTGCCTACCATCTGCCATCCTGGAAGGCAGATTCAATAAAACACCCTATTCTACCAGAAAGTGCCCTTGTGGTAATAATATGTTAGAGACACTTAACCACTTTTTTTCCATTGTCCATACTATTGTGAACCCAGACAACAATTAATTAAACCTTTAATCTCGCAATTTCCTGGAAGAAGCGAAACCTTTTATATAAACTACCTATTTGCTGATCAGTTTTCAGATATAACTGAAAAGGTCGCCAAATATTGTGCCACTGCTATAAATTTAAGAAAATTACGAATTTTAGATAATTATATTGTCTGATAAACTTTTAAAAAATTATATCTTTTGTATATATTGATGTATTTTATATATCTATTTTTTGGTCGATGACCGTAATAAAGACTGACTGACTGAATGTTCTCCAGTCCTTTCAAGTGCCTCCTTCACTCATCACTTCTGCTCCATCTCATTCACCTTCTAGCAGACCAGACCACCAGGGTCTAAGAATGATGGAGCAGCCACTGCACCTGCCATTTACAGCTGCTGCTCCAGCCATTCTTTACAGATATGCTGCAGCCCACCACTGGAATCAATTTGTAGACCAATGGTGGTCTGTGGACCACAGTTTGAGAACCCCTGCTCTAGGGGGTACCATGTTGGTTACCCTTAATCTAGACTCTTGTTTTGCTTGAATGGATCTGTTGGATAACTACTTTCTTACTTTTAAAGTTCTTTGCAACCTTGCCTCCCATCCTTCTGTCTTTATATACTAATATAGTCCTGCTATATCCTTGCTTCTACAACTCTATCAACCTCAGCAACCCAAAGGTCTCTTTCATTAAAAAGCTCTTATTTGTTCTCCTCAGGGATTGTTATACCAAGCAGCAAGTTAGGGATGGGTTGTGGTTAATATCTGATCATGTGTTGGACTTTGAAGCACTTGGAAACAGTGAGATTTGTCAGTGCTTCGTAGTAGCCCCCAAACCCAGCTTTGCTTCAGGGATGAAACTTTGTCCTTGTCCAAGGGCAAGGAAGATGTCTTCCTGCAATTTCTTAATTTTTTATTTTTAAAATGTTATACCCCCATCTTATTTACAAAAGGATATGAAGGCATTTAACAAATCAATAAAAGATTTTAAAAAGCCATTGTAAAACCAATGTTATGGGACTGAGGGTTGAGATGGATGATTTCTATGAATCCCCTTTCTAGTTTCTGATTTGGGATCTGCAGGGGATGAAACCTGCTCCACTGATCAGACTAGTTTCCTTTATTAAGCTAGCCTGTGAACTAATGGATTTGTCAAGCGGCTACCAAGAACATAGCACAGAGAGATTATTTTGCTATTCAAACTCTTTCTGGAGAAAGGCCCTCCTCTCTGCCCTCATCCTGGAACTAAAGAGAGGCTTATGTTTTTAGTCTGGTCTGAGAGGAGCTGGGAATTAGGAAGACACACAGAAAGGCCTGCTCTCTGCACCAAGACCTTGGGGTGCCTCCCTACAAACCTGATGGAAAAGCAAAATCTATTGAACTGTAAATGCTGAGGACCACTCCATCTTATGCTCATGTGAATATATGTAAATAAAAAACCTTATATCCTATAGTAGTAGTATAGTATATCCTATAAGACACCACACCCTGGGTGAGCGCAGGAACCCCTGGAAATCTCACACTATTGGAGTGGCATGCAACAATAACCATAATAACCATAACCATAATAGTACAATATGATTGACAATGAACAATACCTAGGGATAGAGAACAAATTTTAAAAAACCTTTAAAATTAAACGGGAAAACATTCAGGCAAAGGACTCTTTGAAGTTTTTACAGGCCACCTAAAACACTAAAGAGACAAGGCCTAGAGAGCATCAACTGGCAGAGCATTCCATATGGTAGGCACCACTACATGCTTTGCCTCTGGAAGCTGCCAACCTCTAAGAATCTCAGGTAAAGTCTTTGATGATGAAGGGAGCATGGAGAGGGAAATTTATGAAAGAAGGTGTCCTTAAGGACTCAGGTTCCAAGTTATACTTCAGGGCTCTTAAATGTTAACACCAACAACTTGAATTGAACCCAGAAACAAGCTGGCAACCAGTGCAGATCAAATGAGACAGGACTTCAGGTACTGTTCCAAATCAGCAACCTCTGAAGACCTTCAAAGCTTGTTGCAGGGACAAGTCTCTGCTTCACTCTAGCCTGGAGAAAGACCTGCTGCTTCTAAGTGCCTTCAACACCTAGTGTGTGATCTCCTTGCCCTTGCTCTGAAACTATAAGAAGGGGGGCAAGATTGTTCCTCCAGTTGCACTGAACTTCAGAGGCACCAGGAAACGTCTCCAAAGTATAGCTCAACTGGAAAGTGCTGTTGCACTCAGAATTCTGCTTGTGGGCTTCCCCTGGGCATCTGGTTGGCCATAGTGAGAACAGAGTGGTGGATTAGACGGGCATTTGGCCTGATTCAGCAAGGCTTATTTTCTTAACTGCAGGAAGAGCCTCAGGAGTGTGACATCAGTGATGGAGAAATCGAGAGGGAGAAGGGGTTGGCATTGACTATATTTTAGCTGGCATCAAGGTATTTTCTGGATTTGCTAGTTGAACTTCTCATCCCCAGCTGAAAGTACACACTTCTTCTTTTACCCGTTGTTGCTCTTGTCTCTTCCCTCCTATCCATCTGTTGTCACAGGAGCTTTGCCAGGAAAAAGAAGCTGGAAACCTTAGCAGTCTGTAATTGTTAAGTGGAATAAAGAATACAGAGCAGTAAGATTGTGCACTTAACAGTAACAGTAATTTGAGGTGAAAATAGGTTGCTTTGTACTATTCAGCTATTGAAGTTTTCTGCAAAATTGTGAGGGCTGGAGTGTGCATTGTTATGGGACAAAATTCAAATTGGGTGAATGTGTCAATTTAAACTAGGTGTGGATGCTGCCTCTCTTTAGGCAAAGCTCTAATCAAAAGAGCAAGCATTTTAGCAAAATAAAACAGATAGGTCAAAACACCAGTACAGTATATACCTGTGAATCCTTTAGTACAAGGGTGTGCATGTGGACAGAAAAAAAATGTGACTTGAGGTAAAAAACAGGTTTAATTAGAAATGTTAGTAACATGGCACCTAAAGTATGAAAACAAAACATCTTTTTCTGTTTGCTTCTTCATTTTTTGGTGGTCATAATGAAAATAAAAATAAAATAAAGTTATCAAGCTGAGGTGGAAGGAAACCAAATGTTTTTCCATTCACCTTATTCTTGAGCTGTGGTTGCATGAACTTCCTTTTTCTGTTATCAAATCTTCTCAGCTAAATGTCAGTTAAATATGCTAAATAACCAAACTGCTACAGAGGAAAAGAAATGACTTAAAAGTATCAGTGTTTGACTGATTATGGAAGGCCAAAATTATACATGTAAAGTGTTGTGGCTGGTGCACTTTACATTGCCCTGTTAGGTAATAAAATAGATGTAACTTCTGTTTAAAACAATATTTAAAAAAGCCTGTTTTTTTTAAAAAAAGTGCACTATTAGGTAAAACTGAATTACTATGTTGCATTATTATAAAAGTATCATGGGAAAGTACAGTCCAGGAGATTAAAGTTGTAATCCTGTACCAACTGGCCTGGGAGTAAGTGCCTTTGAACTGAATTGCTTTTGCACTGACATGTATAGTATTTCAGGCATGTCAATTCAGAAGAGGCTTAGATATTTTATTACAATCACTCAGTATATAAATTTTGTTAATATAGCCACACAAACTGTATGGGTGATAGCCAACGTTAGTCATAGTTAGAGCAAATCCACTGAAATCATTGAATCCACTGATTTCAGTGGGTCTGTTTTGAGTATGACCAAATATATCACTCTATAATTACAAGAAAGTAGGAGCAAGCATTACTGCATGATTACAGTAATGCCTCAGATAGAGAAGGAAGACAAGTGCCACAGGCTGGATGAACTTTGCCACTCAAGAAGTGTGATAATTCCCCTGAAATAATTGCCTTAAGGTGCATTGCTGCAGTGACAGAAAAAATCTTCATAATCAGAAAAAGGAATTTGGTGGGAAATGGAGACATTGATCTGATATAACAAATAGACAATCAGAAATTCTGACTTCTACACTTCTAAAGCCACTTCAGAATGTCAGATTGCATTTAATTTGGCTGACTTGGCAGAAATCCTGCTCCAGAACACTGTGTTATTAATAGGCTTCAAATGATTATATTTTTGCTGGTTAAGATCAGTGTGATACCACGACCACCACCACCATCACTGAACTAGTCTAAAATGAGGAACATAAGACTTTAATGGGATTAATCACAACATTTAATTTATCAAACCATATTTTCTTTTTCTAAAATTAGTGCAATATTGTGTCTTTTCGTTAGGGTATTGTAGAAGGTATTATTATTTAGTCAACAAGATGGTACTGCGTTTAGTTGTATCTGGGCAAGTCAGGTGTTTCCTGTTGCTGTTTTGTTCTTGTTGGCAAGAGACAATAAAGTTGTTGTCTGGCTTCCTGACTGCTGTGTCTAAGCCTTCCATGACAGGAACTGTCTTTGTGATAGTCATGAGGTTTTCCCCCCCAAAATGTTATAATTTTTATTTTATTTTATAAAATCTGTCCATGGAGGCTGCTGCTTGCAACGGGAGCCCACTGGTGGTTTTTATGCTGAAAATAACCTATCCGAATAAGCTTTTTTCCCTCTGGAATAATAGACAGTAGTACTAATTTGGGATATGATTTTTTTCTGGGAAAATCTGATGAAGAGGATAGGATTAAGGCCCCTATGTGGCTACACTGGGCACACTGTTTCCTCTTGGCATAGATTTTATATTAGGATGACCAAGACAGTCTTTATACCCATAAAAATAGCCTGAAACTTAACTGAGCATCATATGTAATGCCTTTAATTGCTATAATTATTTTGTTTTGGTTAGAATGAAAGGAGATGGGAAGAAGGTAGTCTTATATTTGGCCTTTGACACCTGAGAGGTATATTTTTAGAACCCACCCTATTTTTGTGATTGTAAGTTGTTTTAAATTGTGGTTGTAACCTGCCCTGGGACCACAGAATGAAGGGTGGTATGGTCCTACTCTGAATATGGAATCGTTACTATATTTTAAAGTGTGATATTTTTATTACTATATTTTAAAGGGTGATATTAAAGCATCTAACTTTACTATTTAGTATTCTATATTCCTTCATGGGAATAAGTAAAAAGATCCATTGGAAAGTATTTGGCAGACAGGATGGGAAATGTCACATTAGGGTAAGGAAGGAGTTTTGTTGCACCTTAAAAAATGAAATGGACTGCCTTCAAGTCAATTCCAACTTATGGGCGACCCTATGAATAGAGTTTTCATGGTAAGCGGTATTCAGAGGGGGTTTACCGTTGCCTTCCTCTGAGGCTAGTCCTCCCTAGCTGGTTAGGGCCTGCTCAGCTTGCCACAGCTGCACAAGCCAGCCCCTTCCTTGTCCGCAACTGCCAGCTGGGGGGCAACTGGGCTCCTTGGGACTATGCCGCTTGCCCACGGCTGTACAGGTGGCAGGGCATGTAACCCCTGAGCCACTCCCTGTGGGGGTGATCTTTAGTTGGCCCTTTACACCCTGGTGACACAAGCAGGAATTTGAACTCATAGACTCTAGACGCCCGGCGAGGCTTTCCTCCACACTGTGCTATACACAAATACATATATTGTGCCATGCGCTTTCATAAACACAAATCCGTTTCATCAGACAATTGGTCAGTGCGGGCAATCTATCTATAGGGCACTAGCACAGCAGTACTAAACCCTGCACACCGCATTGTTGTGACCCACCCTGTGGCCTTATTATGAAAGGCAGGTAATAAATCTTAGAATAACAACAACAATAATATAGTTTCACTTCACAAATGTGGATGCTACTGGGGCCTTTGCTTTCACAGTGTGCCATCAAATGCCACTTTCTTTTCTTGGGAACTTGCAGCATCCTTGGATATTGAGCAGAAGTATTAAGAAGCATTGGGTTGCTATTATCAGTAGCCCAGTAAGTAGCATATTGTATGTAGACTGCTTATAGCCGGTGAAAATGGCTATCCCCCTTGGACAATTTTTCAGCATTAAAAGTGCTTGCAGCACGGCTGCACGCTTTCACAACCACTCTTTTCCTTTGCACACAAGTCTAACCTCCCATGCCTTATACCTTTTGGTGATGGTAGCAGTGGTCCGGACAGTAAAATGTGGAGAGCAGCCCTCATTTTCAGGATTGTGAACAAACATTGCCATGTACATTGAATGGAGTAGATTACCCCCTTTGTTGTTTTTCCCCACCCCATACAAAGACTAACATGGATACTCTTCTAGAATATATTTTAGTGGAGCTCTTCAATTTTATTTATGATTAAAAAAGAAAATCTTGGAGAGCAAAATAAAAACTGTTTATAAGTTTGTTGTAGCCTTTTCTTCCTTTTTAAAAATCAAATAATTTGTTTTATAATGATAAAATTGTAAATGAAGTCTGGTCTAGAAAGATTAATTTAGTCCTGCTCACAGCTGTGAAGACCATGGAAATAAATATCCCCTGCAATAATGTGTTCTTGACAAAGGGCATAACAAAAGAATGATTTCTATTCAGAGATAGGGGGAATATTTATTTTGCATGCTGGGGGAGGGGCAGTGGTCTGTTGCTGCGACCCTGACCTAGTTTTGTAGCTGCTTATTATTCAGCTATATGTTTCAGTTATTTCTGTAATTTAATTTGGCAACTTCTTCTGCATGTCTGCTCTGAGCTAATACCAAGAGTACCTACTGCTATGCTCCATCTAAAATCATGTTTGTATTTTGTTTTTTAAAAACCTAATACATTCATAACTCAAAAAGAAACCCTTTAATCATTACCAGAGAACTGCCTGATTACAGACTGAATGTCTCGTCCAGGCCCTGCCATAATTAGTAACCACTGTTGACATTTATATTTAAATTGAATTTTCTTCTAATTAAACCCAGAGGGGGTTGATCCTCTCAGATGTACAGGTTAATAAAATTAGGCAGAAACTGTTAAACAGTAAACTGAAATCTCTGAGAGTGCTGTGCAATGTATTGTTAGAAAATCTGTAATTAATAATAAAAGGATTCATTATATTGTAGAGTTGCCTTTTTGTTTTGGGTTGCATGTGATTTTGTTGCATATTTCTTTAATTGGCTGTATTTCCTTTTGATAACTATAGCAATACTAATTTTTATAATACTTCTGAATATGTAATCAGAAGCACTATAGTGCTATTCATCTATGCCTTGCAATATAATGTTTAATAACAGAATTTTCCCCCCCAGACATGCAATGAATGGTAATGAAATACTTATAAAGATAAGACTAGAATGGCTTAAAATTTAAGCAACATTATTCCTATCATCAAACCATGCAGGGCAGGTAATGGCTTCATTCCAATGATGTTTTACAATTTTCGCTCAATTAATAATTTGAACCAAGTCTAATAAGTCTAATATTTATTTCTAATTTCTTTGTCCAAATATTGTCAATTGAGTTGTGATTTATTTTATTTTTTGCCTGGCTGGCAATCTGTTGTTCTGCTTTCTAATCCTACTTAGAGGAAGAAAAACAATTAGGAATGTGATAATAATGGGAAAGCTTAGATGCCAAGATAATACGAAAACAACGTTTATGCAGGTTTGGAACATGATATTTACTACGATAGCCTAAGTAAAACAACAACAATGGGGAAACCTATTTTTTTTATCCAAGATCCAGACATTAACATATTTCTCAGTTATTATCTGCTATTACAAATGTTTCATTACATGGAAAATGAAAGTGGGGCTACTGATAAGTTTTTGCTTCATTTTTAAATTGGACTTCTATCAAAGACAAAAGACTTGCTGAGCAATCCTAACTTGGTTGGGGAGGAGTGATGATGTGAGAGATGGTGGTAGATCCCAAGCGGTGCTGACTCAGCAGCCAGGGCAGAAGATGGGGGGCATTTTTTTCTTTTTGTTATACCAAGTCAGGACTGGCATAGCTGAGGGGCCCAAGTATCAGGTCCCTTGAGGGATGCAGAGGATCCAATGCTGCTGTTGTGTCACCCCAAAATGCCCCATTTCAGGGCTTAATCTTTGCTATTGCTGGTGGGAAAACTGCTGGTGATAGCTTTCAGTCTTCTGGGGTGCAGTTTGGTTATTTACTGCGATGTAATTGTTAAAAAATAATTTTCATGCTTCTTTTTGGATACGAGAGACTGGAGTGTTAGTCCCGTCTCTACTATGGACTTTCAATGTACCCTTGTTTCTTACCTTCAGTTCTCCATCTGCGAAATGGTAATAATCTGCCCACTTTATGATAAAGTGTGAAATGTGCATTACCATTACCATGAAATGATAATAATCTGACCACTTTCCTCTGTTGCAATAACAAACAGAATCAAGAAACCTACGTTGTAATCCTTTGTGTTCTTAACTGATCTCAGTGGTACTTACTTCCAAGTAAATATTCACAGAACTGGAGTTTTGGTACTTTTAATTTGAAATATAAATAATTTATAACAATGCTTAGCTTTCAAAATACCCCCTCCCCAAAAAAATATCCAGTCTTATAGTTAAAATTATATATTATGATGTCTAATGGATAACATCTTGCAATTTGTAAGCCACCTTGTAAGAAGCTATCCTTAAAAGCATAGTAGTGGCTAGTAGTAGTAAGTATGCTCCTAGACCAAAAAACATGTTCTTATGACCACCTGGATAGATTACTATAACATGCTGTACATGGGGCTACCTTTGAAGACAGTGCAGAAGCTGCAGTTGATGCAGAATGTTTCAGTTCAATTGCCTTGGGGAGCAACAAGGAGAGATCACACCATTCCAATTCTTAAAGCACTGCCTATGAGGTACTCAGCCCCATTCAAGGAATTGGAAAGTGGAAGAACAACAGCATGTGGTAGCAGAGGAGGAGACTGCTTTGGAGAGGAACAACAAAGTCGAGGAAACTCAGTGGGAAAGGGTGACAGGAGCAGAAGAGCTAGGAGACACCCTTCACCAGTGGAATTATGGAACTGCTTTCATCCACTCGAGGATGAGACTGGAGAACAGCCTGTGGTGGAAGAATTACAGGAGACCCTGTGCAACAACGAGCAAGAGGCTGAAGCTCAATCAAGCAGGGGCAATGAAACCATGCCCCACAACAAGAAGAGTACTAGTAGTGGGAGACATCCTACTGCTTGGGATCGAAACCTAAGTATGCAGAGAAGATCCGTGGACTCGCCAGGTATGCTGTCTACCAGGAGGATGGATTAGAGATGTGACGGAAGGGTTGCCATCACTCATCAAGCCCACCGACAGATATCCCTTTCTCCTCATCCATGTGGGAACAAATGATACAGCCAAACGGAGCTATGAAGAAATCACATCAGACTTTGAAGCTCCGGGAAGGAAACTCAATTACTTTAGGGCCCAGATAGTTTTTTCATCATCCTTCCAGTACTTAGAAGAGGAGTAGAAAGGGAAAGAAAAATACTCTGTGTGAATGAATGTCTACAAAGGTGGTGCAGACGTGAGAGATTTGGCTTCTGGGACCACAGGCTACACTTCCTGGAAGATGGACTGCTGGCAAGTGATGGGTTGCATCTCACAGGGACTGGGAAGAACGTTTTTGGCCACAGCATGGAAAAGTTCATCAGGAGGGCTGTAAACTGAATCCTAAGGGGGAGGGAGACATAAACTTGGTGGTAACGACTGATGAAGGCTTGTGCACAGTAATGGCCACAGAGAGATCGGCTGTAATAGGGACCAGTAACAGTCCTCAGAAAAATGTAGTAAGGAAGCCAAGCTATAAATCACATGGTCTTCAATTCTGTATACTAATGCACAGAGCATAAGAAACAAGCAGGATGAACTTGAACTCTTAATACAGGAGGGCAATTACGACTTGATAGGTATAACTGAAATTTGATGGGTTGACTCCCATGACTAGAATACAGCAATTGAAGGATATAACTTGTTCAAAAAGAACAGAAGGAATAAAAAGGGAGTTGGAGTCATGCTCTATGTTAAAAATATATATCCCTGCGCAGAAATACAGGAAGATGAGCTTGGTAGCTCCACCGAGAGTATCTGGATTAAAATTAATGGGGAAAGTAATAAAAGGAATATGGTGTTTGGAGTCTACTACCAACCACCCAATCAAGGAGAAGAGAATTATTATTTATTATTATTTATTATTTTATTCAATTTCTATACCGCCCACAGCCAACGGCTCTCTGGGCGGTGTACAACATAAATATAAAAATACAGTAATATAATAAAATCACATAGTAAATATAAACATACCACAAAAATTCCCCAGAGCTAAAAACATATTACACAATTTAAATTTAGAATACCAGAATGTGCTAAATATGCTAAAATATGCTAAAATATGTTAAAATGCCTGGGAAAAGAGGAAGGTTTTAACCTGGCGCCGAAAGGATAACAAAGTTGGCGCCAGGCGCACCTCGTCGGAGAGACTATTCCATAGTTCGGGGGCCACCACTGAGAAGGCCCTAGTTCTTGTTGTCATCCTCCAGGCCTCTTTATGAGTCGGTACCCGGAGGAGGGCCTTCGATGTTGCACGTAGTGTACAGGTAGATTCATATCGGGAGAGGCGTTCCACCAGGTATTGCGGACCCGCACCATGTAAGGCTTTATAGGTCAAAACCAACACTTTGAATCTTGCCCGGAAACGTATAGGCAACCAGTGCAAACAGGCCAGAACAGGTGTTATATGTTCTGATCGTTTGGTCCTTGTCAACAGTCGAGCCGCTGCATTTTGCACTAGTTGCAGTTTCTGAACAGTCTTCAAAGGCAGCCCCACGTAAAGCGCATTGCAGTAGTCCAATCTTGAGATTACCAGAGCATGGATAACTGAGGCGAGGTTGTCACTGCCCAGATAGGGACGTAGCTGGGCTACCAACCGAAGTTGGTAGAACGCACTTCGTACCACCGAGGCTACCTGGGCCTCAAGTGACAACGAAGGATCTAAAAGAACTCCCAGACTACGAACCTGCTCCTTCAGGGGGAGTGTAACCCCGTCCAGAACAGGTTGAGTATCCACCATCTGATCAGAGAAGCCACTCACTAACAGCATCTCAGTCTTGTCAGGATTGAGTCTCAGTTTATTAGCTCTCATCCAGTCCATTATCGCGGCCAGGCAACGGTTTAGTACATTGACAGCCTCACCTGAAGAAGATGAAAAGGAGAAGTAGAGCTGCGTGTCATCAGCATACTGATGACTACGCGCTCCAAAACTCCTGATGACCGCCCCCAGCGGCTTCATGTAGATGTTAAAATTCATGGGGGACAGAACTGACCCCTGCAGGACCCCATACTGGAGAACCCATGGAATCGAGCAATGCTCCCCAAGCACTACCTTCTGGAGCCGACCCACCAAGTAGGAGCGAAGCCACTGCCAAGCGGTACCTCCAACTCCCAACTCCATAAGTCTCTCCAGAAGGATACCATGGTCAATGGTATCAAAAGCCGCTGAGAGATCAAGGAGAATCAACAGAGTTACACTCCCCCCGTCCCTCTCCCGACATAGGTCATCATACAGGGCGACCAAGGCTGTCTCTGTACCAAAACCGGGCCTGAAACCAGATTGAAATGGATCTAGATAATCGGTTTCATCCAAGAGTGTTTGGAGCTGGCTAGCAACCACTCGCTCTAAGACCTTGCCCAGGAATGGAACATTCGCTACCGGCCTATAGTTATTCAAGTTGTCTGGGTCCAAGGAAGACTTCTTCAGAAGTGGTCTCACCGCCGCCTCTTTTAGGCAGCTGGGGACCACTCCCTCTCATAAAGAGGCATTTATCACTTCCCTGGCCCAGCCGGCTGTTCCATTCCTGCTAGCTTTTACCAGCCAAGAGGGGCAAGGATCCAGTACAGAAGTGGTCGCACACACCAGTCCAAGCACCTTGTCAACTTCCTCAAGCTGTACCAACTGAAACTCATCCAATAAATGAGGACAGGACTGTGCTCTGGATGCCTCATTAGGTTCATCTGCTACAAGTCCAAGTCCTGGCGGATGCATAAAATCTTGTCCTGGAAGTACCTAGCAAACTCATTACAGCGGATTTCCGATGGCTCTATAGTGTCCCGAGGACCAGGATGTAATAGCCCTCGGACAACTTTTAAAAGCTCTGCCGGACGGCAGAGGGATGACTTGATAGTAGCAGCAAAATAATGCTTCTTAGCTGCTCTCACTGCTTCTGAGTACCGCTTAGTAAAGGCAGTTACCAGTGCATGATTGCATCTGTCAGGAGTTCGCCTCCATCTGCACTCAAGCCGCCTCCTCTCTTGTTTCATCACTCTTAGCTCCGGGGTATACCACGGAGCTGTATGAGCTCTACATAGGAGGGGGCGTGCAGGGGCGATCGTGTCAGCAGCCCGGGTCATTTCTGTGTTCCACAGGTCGATCAGGGCTTCGACAGGAGCACCAGTCTTATCAGCCAGAAAACCCCCCAGAGCCCTTTGAAAACCCTCAGGATTCATCAGTCTCCGGGGGCGGACCAACTTAATGGGTCCCCCACCCTTGCAGAGGGGAAAGGCCGCTGTGAGTCTAAACTTCAGCAAGCGGTGATCTGTCCATGACAAAGGAATAGATGAAAAATTCCCCACCTCCAGATCACCATCCCCATGTCCAGTGGCAAAAATCAGATCAAGAGTATGTCCCAACACATGTGTTGGGCCAATAGCAAATTGGGACAGCCCCATGGTTGTCATGGAGGCCATGAAGTCCTGAGCCGCCCCTGATAAAGCAGCCTCGGCATGGATATTGACATCCCCCAGTACCAATAGTCTGGGGGATTTCAACAATACCTCTGAGACCAGTTCTGTCAGCTCAGTTAGGGAAGCTGTTGGGCAGCAGGGTGGGCGGTACACCAACAAGATTCCCAGTCTGTCCCTCTGGCCCAAGACAAGGTACAGGCATTCCAGACCAGTAGTCACATGGACAGGGTGCTTGACGAGAGAGAAAGAGCTCTTATAGACCACAGCAACCCCACCTCCCCGACCCTCGGATCTACCATAGTGCTGAACCATATACCCAGGTGGGCAGAGCTATGTACCTTTGAAAAGCAAATTGCCAATGTTTCAAGGAGGCATGATGTAGTAGTAATGGGGGACTTCAGTTATCCCAATATCTATTGGGAGACAAATTCTGCCAAACACGGCCCCTCCAAGAAATTTCTCACTTGTGTTGCAGATAACTTCCTCCTACAGAAAGTGGAGGAAGCAACCAGAGGATCAGGTATCCTGGACTTGATCCTAACCAATAGAGATGATTTGGTGGATGAAGTGGCAGTTACGGGAACTCTGGGGAAAGTGACCACACCATACTTGAATTCTTGATTTTAACAGAAGCAAAAGCTGAGAGTAGCCATATGCGCACCCTGGACTTCAGGAAAGCTGATTTTAATAAACTCAGAACACTTGTAAGTATGGTTCCATGGCAAGTGACGCTAATGAGAAAAGGAGTCCAAGATGGGTGGGAGTTACTAAAAAAGGAAATTCTAAAAGAGCAATGGCAAGCAATTCCAACAAGGAAAAAAGGAGGAAAACAGCAGAAGAAGCCAGTGTGACTTCACAAAAAGCTTAGAGATGACCTGAAAACAAAAAAGGATACATACAGGAAGTGGAAAGAAGGAAGGCTACAAAGGAAGAGTACTGGCAGGTATCATAGACTTGCAGGGATGGCGTCAGGAAGGCTAAAGCTGAGAATGAGCTGAGGTTAGCGAGAGATGCTAAAAGCAACAAAAAAGCATTCTTCAGGTACGTCCATAGTAAAAGATGGAGAAAAGAAATGGTGCCACAGCTACTCCATGAGGATGGCAAAATGATAACAGATGACAAAAGTCAGAAGTCCTCAATTCCTACTTTGGCTCAGTCTTCTCCCCAAAAACGGTCTGTGACCTTCCCGGGAAACATGAAGTGGAAGGGGCAGGATTGGAGTTTGAGATTGAAAGACAAACGGACAAGGAATACCTAATCACTTTGAACAAGTTCAGATCGGCAGGGCCTGATAAACTGCATCCTAGAGTATTGAAGGAACTGGCTGAAGAACTCTTTGTGAAATCATGGAGGACTGGTGAAGTGCCGGATGACTGGAGGAGAGCTAATGTTGTCCCTGTCTTCAAAAAGGGAAAAAGGAGGAAGCGGGGAACTACAGACCAGTCAGCATTAGGCGTATCCATGAATCCCTGGAAAAACTCTGGAGCAGATTATAAAGCAGTCAGTCTGTAAGCACCTTGAAAACAATGCAGTGATTACTAGAAGCCAATATGGATTTATGAAGAACAAATCCTGCCAAACTAATCTTATCTCATTTTTTGATTGGGTAATCTGCCTTGTAGACTGTGGGAATGCTGTGGACATAATATCAACTTGAGGAAAACCTTTGACAAAGTGCCCCATGATATTCTGATTAGCAAGCTAGCTAAATGTGGGCTGGATGGAACATCTATCAGGTGGGTCTACAGTTGGCTCCAGAATCGTACTCAAAGAGTGCTTATCAATGGTTCCTTCTCAAACTGGGTGGAAGTAACGAGTGGGGTACCACAGGGCTCAGTCCTGGGCCCCGTGCTCTTCAATATTTTTATTAATGACTTGATGAGGAGGTACAGAACATGCTTATCAAATTTTCAAATGATACAAAATTGGTGGGGTACAGCTAATACCGTGGAAGACAGAAACAAAATTCAAAGGGACCTTGATAGGCTGGAACATTGGGCTGACAACAACAGAATGAAATTCAACAGGGATAAATGCAAAGTCCTACACCTAGGAAAAAGAAAACAAATGCACAGTTATAAGGTGGGGTGGGTATATTGGCTCAGCAATACGACATGTAAGCAGGATCTTGGAATTGTTGCTGATCACAAGCTGAATATGAGCCAACAGTGTGATGCGGCTGCAAAAAAGGCAAATGCTATATTAGGCTGCATTACAAGAAGTATAGTTTCTAAATCGCGTGAAGTATTAGTTTCCCTCTATTCAGCACTGGGTAGGCCTCATCTTGAGTACCACGTCCAATTCTGCTCTCCACACTTCAAGAAGGATATAGACAAACTGGTACAGGTTCAGAGGAGGGCAGCAAGGATAAACAGGGTACTGGAAACAAAGCCCTGTGAGGAGAGACTGAAAGAACTGGGCATGTTTAGCCTGGAGAAGAGAAGACTGAGGGGAGATATGACAGCACTCTTCAAGTACCTGAAGGTTGTCACACAGAGGAGGGCCAGGATCTATTCTCTATCGTCCCAGAGTGCAGGACACGGAATAATGGGCTCAAGTTGCAGGAAGCCAGTTTTCGATTGAATATCAGGAAAAACTTCCTAATGTTAGAGCCATACGACAATGGAATCAATTACCTAGAGTGGTAGTGGGCTCTCCAACACTGGAGGCATTCAAGAGGCAGCTGGACAGCCATCTGTTGGGAATGCTCTGACTTGGATTCCTGCATTGAGCAGAGGGTTGGACTCAATGGCCTTATAGACCCCTTTCAGCTCTACTATTTTATGATTCTATGACTTACTTACCTGAAGGAGTGCCTTCCCCATTACGCCAGTATTTCCAGTCTGTATATTGCGATAGGCAGGAGAGACCCTGCTCACAATCCTGTTAGCTTGAGTGGTAAGTAGGATAATGACATGGTACAGGGCTTTCTCAGTGGTAATGCCCTGCTTATGGAACTCCCTCCAAGGGGATATTCATTTAATTCCCAAAATAGAATTCTTTAGTCACGATTTAAATGCTCTTTTATTGTTCAGTCTTTTGGGTCTGAAGAATGCATTTTTAGAATTGTGCTGCCGATAGTCACTCTTGTTTATGTAGTTTATTGTAATTTTGTGGTTTTAACTGATGTGGTTTTATTTTGTATTGTAAATTTTTTTAATGCAGTTTTATCTTATTAGTTACCTGGGCCCATTGTGGAGGAAGGGTAAATTCTAATCTTAAAGCATGGATCAAACTGAAGAGGGCCAAGCTGGCAGAAGGGGCAGGGGAAGAAACAAATAAGTCACTAAGAAAAATGTACAACCAGTACATAAATTAAATAATGAACCTGGTAATTAAATTGTAGAGTTTAATGCCAACAACTTCCCGAGCCAGGAGCTCCCCCCACGGCAGCCGCCGCCACAGACAAAAGATCTAGGAACCAGCCTCGCAAAAATGGCGCTTCCCCTTTCCAGAGAGTTAGAAAGAACTACAGGCTCCGGGCCATACTGGCCCCCAGCCCGTACATCATCGCCGCCCACCACTAACACCATTACCGATTCTAACTCTGTCGTCGCCGGGCAAGAGTAAGGAGGCTCTGGACAAGGACAGAATTAGGTTCTATTTTATTGTTTAGATTTTAATGTCCTGATGTGTTTGTATGTTCTGTTATGTACGTCGCCCAGAGTGGCTGGACAACCAGCCAGATGGGCGACTAATAAATCTAATAAATAAATAAATAAATAAATAATATGGCAATTTTAAATGGTAACTGCAGTTGCAGGTACAGAGATTTTCTTTCAAGGTGAATGGGACTTTCCTTTAAATGTCTTTGGTTCTTCCTTCTTGCTTGCTCTGCACTCAAATATGTCTGTAAACGAAACTAGTTAAACAAAAACAACCTGGGGAAACTGACTGCTGTGAAGTAATATTTAAATACAATCAATTTAAAATAGGATAATTAAACTTAAAATGTACTGATGAAGTATACTCAGGCTCTTAAACTTCATACATTTGCAGTGTTAAAGCAAAGTCTGCTGCTGAACCACAACTGGAGGTCAGTCCACTGACACATTTTGGCTGTTCTTTATTTATGGAAATTATAGCTAAAGAGAAAATTACTAAATTGCAAGTGTGAACAGCAAGGTCCCATTAACATTTTAAAAAGCTCACATACCTAATATATTCCATAATGAATTTTTAGTTTAAATGCATTCTAATTGCTTATGTTCTGAAATGCTATCTAAGTATTATGCTACAGTTCATCATTTTAAGGATATTCTTGTTCAACCCAGTGCATTCGTACAGTTTGGTTCACATCACCCCTGTTGCCTCTGTTCAGTTCACCATTCTTATATTTTTGACCTAAATAGGCTATTTTCCTATGGGAAATTTAAATAAACATTGGGTTCATGCTATTTGCTTAAAATCAGTAATTACCACAAAGTAAACAAACAGACCAGAAAGCTATTGCCTGAAGTCTTCACAAAATGTGAAATGGTTAAAAAGCAAAGCTGAGTTGGCCTCTTTATGCACATCTTCATGTAGACTATTAAGTGAAAGATTGCTTTTGCTCAGGTTGTTTATATTCAGTCTGTAACAACTATTTGTAGATAACTTGTGCATTTTTATTACAAGTGACCTTTATGGTATTAAGTATTATCTGTACAGTAGCATCAATAAGAGTCGGGGATGCATTCTAGTTTCTGGGGAATTAGTGAGTCAGCCATGTTGTGGAAAAAACTAAACGTCTAGGTGAATAGAAAAACCTTTGTTGCTTGCATGCTGTCACTTGCTAACTGTAAAGAGCGCAAGTGGGCACTGAGGAGATAACTATGTGAGAAGATGGAATTTAAGGGGAAAGTTTTCAGTTCAGTTTCCTTACAATCTTTAAAACAAATTAAGGAAACTCCTCATGTAATAGCTTTCAAGGTATTTCTGTTAAACTAAGATTTATCAGTACAGTATTCTTGTTGAAACCAGAGCTTGGAAAAGTTACTTTTTTAAACTACAACTCCCATCAGCCCCAGCCAGCATGGCCACTGGATTGGGCTGATGGGAGCTGTAGTTCAAAAAAGTAACTTTTCCAAGCTCTGGTTGAAACCATATAAAGTATGTCTGCATATGGGTTTTGTAGTAACTTATATATTCAGACCTAATGGAGTTGATCATGTACTAAGGTTTCACGAAAGTGGCTTGAAGGTTAAGTTCCAGCGTTGGCCCCATGCATTAAGAGCTTCCATGCTGCCATCTACAGACTGCACACAATAGTACCTATTTATTTGCATATTTTGTTCCTTGAAGCATTTAACAATGCTAGTAGACTGAGACAGCCCAAAGTGTATCATCCTGTGCTAACAGCGGGATTTATCTTGCCCTGAATACTCCAGACAACATATCTGGGTATGCACTGCCGCTCATACTGCACAGTTTTATGGGCGTATTTCCAGCACTGCTGTTGAAGTGAATAATCAATGAATATGTTTCTGTCAGTTCACATCTGTGGTTGCCTGACATGTAAATATTCTGTATGGCAGTGTTTGGATGACTTCCTTGTTCTTGTATAGAAGTTATGTACTCTTGTGATGTGATTAAGCAAAGGAGCGGTGTTTATGTTTAGAAAAAGCACTTGCTGTGGTGTGCTAGAGAACCTATGGCTAGAACGGGAAAGGTTGCTGTTTCATGTCCACCCCCCTCGAAGCCTGACTGAAGTGAATGGAATACCCACAAGTATCTTACAAAATGTGGGCCTTATGCATATGCTTCTGTTCTCTACATTTCGATCATCTGCATAGTTAATCACTAAAGCAAACATGAGCATTACAAATTATACAGCCATGAGAGTGGCTATATACTATAGTCAGCATGGATTTTTTGCATTCCGCAATGTTAAATTAAAAATAGCCTCCATGCCAATCTGATGCTTCCCATAAACTCATTTCAAAACAAAACCTATAGCCCTGAACTCAGAAACGCTTGCTTAACAACCCTCTAAATTTCCGTGGGAATACACAAAACTGTCATAACAACATAAGAACATAAGAAGAGCCTGCTGGATCAGGCCAGTGGCCCATCTAGTCCAGCATCCTGTTCTCACAGTGGCCAACCAGGTGCCTGGGGCAAGCCTGCAAGCAGGACCCGAGTGCAAGAACACTCTCCCCTCCTGAGGCTTCCGGCAACTGGTTTTCAGAAGCATGCTGCCTCTGACTAGGGTGGCAGAGCACAGCCATCATGGCTAGTAGCCATTGATAGCCCTGTCCTCCATGAATTTGTCTAATCTTCTTTTAAAGCCATCCAAGCTGGTGGCCATTACTGCATCCTGTGGGAGCAAATTCCATAGTTTAACTATGCGCTGAGTAAAGAAGTACTTCCTTTTGTCTGTCCTGAATCTTCCAACATTCAGCTTCTTTGAATGTCCACGAGTTCTAGTATTATGAGAGAGGGAGAAGAACTTTTCTCTATCCACTTTCTCAATGCCATGCATAATTTTATACACTTCTATCATGTCTCCTCTGACCTGCCTTTTCTCTAAACTAAAAAGCCCCAAATGCTGCAACCTTTCCTCGTAAGGGAGTCGCTCCATCCCCTTGATCATTCTGGTTGCCCTCTTCTGAACCTTTTCCAACTCTAGAATATCCTTTTTGAGATGAGGCGACCAGAACTGTACACAGTATTCCAAATGCGGCCGCACCATAGATTTATACAACGGCATTATGATATTGGCTGTTTTATTTTCAATACCTTTCCTAATTATCGCTAGCATGGAATTTGCCTTTTTCACAGCTGCCGCACACTGGGTCGACATTTTCATCGTGCTGTCCACTACAACCCCGAGGTCTCTCTCCTGGTCGGTCACCGCCAGTTCAGACCCCATGAGCGTATATGTGAAATTAAGATTTTTTGCTCCAATATGCATAATTTTACACTTGTTTATATTGAATTGCATTTGCCATTTTTCCGCCCATTCACTCAGTTTGGAGAGGTCTTTTTGGAGCTCTTCGCAATCCCTTTTTGTTGTAACAACCCTGAACAATTTAGTGTCATCAGCAAACTTGGCTACTTCACTGCTCACTCCTAATTCTAGGTCATTAATGAACAAGTTGAAAAGTACAGGTCCCAATACCGATCCTTGAGGGACTCCACTTTCTACAGCCCTCCCTTGGGAGAACTGTCCGTTTATTCCTACTCTCTGCTTTCTGCTTCTTAACCAATTTCTTATCCACAAGAGGACCTCTCCTCTTATGCCATGACTGCTAAGCTTCCTCAGAAGCCTTTGGTGAGGTACCTTGTCAAACGCTTTTTGAAAGTCTAAGTACACTATGTCCACTGGATCACCTCTATCTATATGCTTGTTGACACTCTCAAAGAATTCTAATAGGTTACTGAGACAGGACTTTCCCTTGCAGAAGCCATGCTGGCTCTGCTTCAGCAAGGCTTGTTCTTCTATGTGCTTAGTTAATCTAGCTTTAATAATACTTTCTACCAGTTTTCCAGGGACAGAAGTTAAGCTAACTGGCCTGTAATTTCCGGGATCCCCTCTGGATCCCTTTTTGAAGATTGGCGTTACATTTGCCACTTTCCAGTCCCCAGGCACGGAGGAGGACCCGAGGGACAAGTTACATATTTTAGTTAGCAGATCAGCAATTTCACCTTTGAGTTCTTTGAGAACTCTCGGGTGGATGCCATCCGGGCCCGGTGATTTGTCAGTTTTTATATTGTCCATTAAGCTTAGAACTTCCTCTCTCGTTACCACTATTTGTCTCAGTTCCTCAGAATCCCTTCCTGCAAATGTTAGTTCAGGTTCAGGGATCTGCCCTATATCTTCCACTGTGAAGACAGATGCAAAGAATTCATTTAGCTTCTCTGCAATCTCCTTATCGTTCTTTAGTACACCTTTGACTCCCTTATCATCCAAGGGTCCAATTGTCTCCCTAGATGGTCTCCTGCTTTGAATGTATTTCTAGAATTTTTTGTTGTTGGTTTTTATGTTCTTAGCAATGTGCTCCTCAAATTCTTTTTTAGCATTCCTTATTGTCTTCTTGCATTTCTTTTGCCAGAGTTTGTGTTCTTTTTTATTTTCTTCATTTGGACAAGACTTCCATTTTTTGAAGGAAGACGTTTTGCCTCTAAGAGCTTCCTTGACTTTGCTCGTTAACCATGCTGGCATCTTCTTGGCCCTGGCGGTACCTTTTCTGATCTGCGGTATGCACTCCATTGAGCTTCTAATATAGTGTTTTTAAACAACTTCCAAGCATTTTCGAGTGATGTGACCCTCTGGACTTTGTTTTTCAGCTTTCTTTTTACCAATCCCCTCATTTTTGTGAAGTTTCCTCTTTTGAAGTCAAATGTGACCGTGTTGGATTTTCTTGGCAATTGGCCAGTTACATGTATGTTTAATTTAATAGCACTGTGGTCACTGCTCCCAATCGGTTCAACAACACTTACATCTCGCACCAGGTCCCGGTCCCCACTGAGGATTAAGTCCAGGGTTGCCGTCCCTCTGGTCGGTTCCATGATCAACTGGTCTAGGGAATAGTCATTTAGAATATCTAGAAACTTTGCTTCTTTGTCATGACTGGAACACATATGCAGCCAGTCTATGTCCGGGTAGTTGAAGTCACCCATTACTACCACATTTCCTAGTTTGGATGCTTCCTCAATTTCATATCTCATCTCAAGGTCTCCCTGAGCATTTTGATCAGGGGGATGATAGATCGTTCCCAGTATTAAGTCCCTCCTGGGGCATGGTATCACCACCCACAACGATTCTGTGGAGGAGTCTGCCTCTTTTGGGGTTTCGAGCTTGCTGGATTCAATGCCTTCTTTCACGTATAGAGCGACTCCTCCACCAATACGTCCTTCCCTGTCCTTCCGATATAGTTTATATCCAGGGATAACCGTATCCCACTGGTTGAATCCAGAGTTCAAAGTCTAAAACAAAAGTAAAATTATTCAGATCCCTGTTGGACTTTTCTGTCAGTGGTCTCACAATTTGTTGAAATTAATTAAAAATCAGTCATATTCACAGAGTACCTGTAATCCTATTACTGACCTTGCCCCATACTCTGACCTTCATCTTCTGCTTTAAAAGTTTAAAAGTTAAAAATATCTGGCTGATTTTTAATTAATTTAAGAAATGTAGCATTAAAGTCAATAAGGGCTGGCATGCACAGCAATAACCAACTCTCAGTGTTCTAAAAGCCAGACTCACAGCTGCTTGGCTTGCCTAATGGGGCCACACCCATGCCAGACCTTTATTTCACTCCAGACAACTATGGCTTTCCCCAAAGAATCCTGAGATGTTTAGTTTGTGAAGGGTGCTGAGAGGATACTCTTATTCCCCAGACAGAGCTCCTGTGTCCAGAGTGGTTTAATACAGGCATACCCTGCTTAACGTTGCTTCACTTAATGTTGCCTCGCTATAACGTACATGCTCCATACGTCCCCATACCCCGCTTAATGTTTGCGCGCTTCGCAATAACGTACATTTTGTTGGCATGACGCCGCTGCTATCTAGTGGTGTTTGCATGCAGTACAAGTGAAGACTATTGCTTCACTTAAAGTAGATTTTCACTTAAAGTATACTCTCCAGTCCCATTGCGAACGTTAAAGCGGGGCATGCCTGTACTTAGCTGCTCTGATTGAAGCTCTGGGAGGGGAACAGGGCGTCTCCTAGTAACTCTCAGCACCCTTCACTAACTATACTTCCCGGGATTCTTTGGGAGAAGCCATGACTGTCTAAAGTGAAAAAAGGCCTGGTGTGGATGTGGCCAGGGACAGCTTTGGTTTAAATTTGGGTGGGAGGCTACATGTGCCTGCTGTAGAATAAAAAGGTGGGGGAAACCCTGAAAAAAATGATACTGTTCACAGTGTTTTCCTTTTGGAACTTAAAGGGGCTTCCCCTTTGGCCAGTGCCCATCCATCCAATCTCCTCCTCTCTCTTGCCCTTCCTCCTCCTCCCCTCCCTGTCTCTTTCCCGGTCAGTTTCTCCTATCCTAAGCATGATTGCAGAGGAGTAAATCCCACTGAACTCAAAAGGCATGCACATGATCAAACCTGCCCTCCCCTCCTCCTCCCTCCTATCCTCTCCGTCTTGCCTCTTCCCTCCTATCCCCTCCGTCTTGCCTTTTCCCTCCACCATCCCCTTCCAATCCCCTCCTCTCCCTCCCCCATGGTCAGTTTTACCTATCCTAAGTATGATTACATGGGAGTAAATCCCATTGAACTTAAGCATGCAAATGATCAAACCTGCCCTCCCCTCCTCCCTCCCATCATCTCCCTTTTGCCCCTTTCCTCCCCCTTCCAATCCCCTCCTTCCCCTTCCCCCTCCTTTCCCCCTCCCTCTACTCTCCCCTCCACCTCCTCCTCCTCCCCCATGGTCAGTTTTACCTAACCTAGCCATGATTGCACGGGAGTAAATCCCACTGAACCCAATAAGCATGCAAATTATTATATCTGCCTTTCCCCTCCTTCCCCTCTCCTCTCCCTTCCTCCTTCTTCCCCCCTTTCTCTTTTCCTTTTTCCTCCTCCAGGCCTCCCTCCCCATGGTCAGTTTTAGCTATCTGAAGCATGATTGCATGGAGTAAAACCCACTGAACTAAAAAAATATGCAAATGATCAAACCTGCCCTCTTCTTTCCCCTCTCCCTCCTGCCTGCTCCCCTCCCCCCCTCCTTCCCCTCTCCTCTCCCTTCCTCCTTCTTCCCCCCTTTCTCTTTTCCTTTTTCCTCCTCCAGGCCTCCCTCCCCATGGTCAGTTTTAGCTATCTGAAGCATGATTGCATGGAGTAAAACCCACTGAACTAAAAAAATATGCAAATGATCAAACCTGCCCTCTTCTTTCCCCTCTCCCTCCTGCCTGCTCCCCTCCCCTCCCCATCCCCTGTGATCAGTTTCACCTATCCTAAGCATGATTGCAGGGGAGTAAATCCCACTGAACTAAATAAGCATGTAAATGATCGATCCATATGCTCAGAGACACATGTTACCAAATTCTTCCAAGCTACACAGGAAGTGGATTGGACTGTGAAAGACCAACCCAAATTGTGTTTGCATTTTGACAATTTTGCACGGCAGTACAATATCTCAGATAGGAGGTCAGGTCTCCTGCTCCCCTATAACTATAGCTGCCCAATTTCCCTGGTTTTTAAATTTGATAAAAAATATCTGTTGGCTATAGGTACATTCTTAAACTGCAAGGTTTTTTGCCTATTAGTGAATAAGATTCTTTAACACAGGAGTCTTCCTGTGTATTTACAAATGCAGTTTGGAGTTTAAGATGCTATCAGTACCGTAAACTGATTTGTGTAATAGTGATCTATTTTCTATTTTACATAATCAATTCTTAGTAAATTTTTAAATGTTTTTTTTTTGTCAGCTAAGTAAAGTTTAGTTTATGTGTTCCTCCTCACATGTTGCAATCTCCTTCTTCCATTCTGGTTTTTAGCAAACCATAGCTTGCCATTACATTTGAAGCAGCAGTCTATATTAACCAGGTTTGGTAAAGCAGTTTTTGATGCTCTACCAACTAGTGTTTCAAAGCCAGTGGAAGCCATTGTTTGCCACTTCAGTTCTACAATAAACCATGGTTTGCTACAAACAAAGAAGGAAATCAGAGCATACGAGGGGGAAGGGAGTGCATTAAATCAGACTTATTTATGAAGAGTGAGCCCATAATTTGTCTGTGTCTGAACCAAGCCATGGCACACTAATTATGGCCAGTTAAGTTTAACAAAAATGCTTGAAGTCTTTATTTCCTTTATTTATTCATTATAGATATTTCTATACCATCCTTTATTAAAAGTTGCCAAGAGAGGGAAAGCATCAAGACTTAAAATCCAGATAAAAACCACTATAGGGGTACAATTAAGTTTAAAAACCTGGGAAATAGAAAGGACAGTTGCTGAAGGGATAAAAGAGTAGATACCAGGTAGATGTCTTTGGAGAGAGAATTCCATAATTGGTTTTCCGCCACTGAAAAGGCCTTATATCTAGTAAATACTTGCTTCCAACCGTGGGAACATTAGTAGTATGCCTTCCACTGATTATCTTAATTTACAGGTGAGCACTTATGGAGGAAGGCAGTCCTTTAAGTATCCTGGTTACAAGCTATCAAGACCTATAAAAGTCTGATTAGGCCTTTAAATGGACTGGGAGCCAGTTGAACTGATGTAGTTTCAGTGTGATATGATCATAATGGCAGTCCCAGGCAGTAATGTAGCTGCATTCTGAACTAATTGCAGTTTTTGCACCATCTTGAAAGGCAGCCCCATGGAGAGTGTATCACAATACTGTATTATTCTGGAGTTTACCAGGGCATAGATCACTAAGGCCAGACTATCTCTGTGCAAGTACAATTGCAACTGGTAGTAAAGCTTTAAAACGGATTATGTTGGCTCTTGTTGAGTCTATATCAGGTGTTTAGGAGAAATCTTAGTAAGCAGGGACATGGGTGATGTCACCCCAATTTCAGTGATCATGGGTAGAGGGAGGTATAGCCATGGGAAGGTGGCGAGCTACTATAGAAGTCAAAGGCAAGGCTATATATGCATTGTTCCTTGCTCCCACTCCTCTTATGAATGGAAGGAGAAGGAGAAGAAGAGAAGAAAAGCAGCAGCAGCAGCAGCAGTAGTAGTAGTAGTAGTTCACTTGACAGCAACTCCTACCATCAGGGACAAAAAGAGGTGTTGTGGATTGTGACGTCCTTCCCCAGCACCACCAGTGAAGCTCTCACTTGTGGCTGCCAGCAGACAGGAACGTCAGGTTTTCTTCTTACCCTTTACAGCTCTAGCACAGATTTCAACAAATCCCCCTGCTAGGCCTTACTACCCCACACTCTGTATCCCTTTTAGCCAATAGACTGTGCCTTAGTCTCTGCCAGGCTATCTCGATACCTTGTGTCTATGGGTATAGGTAATTCACACACACACCCCTGCAGCCTCTTGTCTCTGAAGCATACAGCCCTGGGTTTCTCTGTGGGACTAGATACACTTTCCTCCGATCCGCTGCTGCCACCATTCGATACAACTGTTCAGCCTTGGTTACTTTGCTATTCCCCCTGGTATGTGTTCCCAGCTGAAGGAATCAGGCTTATGTTTAACCAAGAAAGTATTTATTTAATATTAGAAATAACAAGATCACTGAAGGAATGTTTCACAAGCGTATGGTTTCATCTATATTCTGTTAGGTACTTGACTTCTTACTAATTGCCTCAGAACCGCGACTCACTCTCAACAACAACACCGACTACCATCCACCTCCTCAATTCACCACTTCCAAACACCTTCTAAACACCACCACCTCCTCAACCTCCTAGATTCAACTGTCATTCTTCCATTTATACTCCCAGCCATTCAAACGCTCAGCCAATCATCCAGCATTCTACTGCTCATGTACTCCCCCCTCCTCTTTCACTCCACTTACCATATGTCTTCTATATAAACATTACTTACCATATTTACAATATAAGCAGGAACATCACATGGAGCTCTCCCAACTCTTAACCTGATCTTTCAGGGGAGTTCATAGTTCTCCATGGTAGACTAGGCAAGCCACCCACGCACCATACTTCTGTCTTTAGAATGAGCTTACATGTATTGACCATTAGCGGTGCCAGACACCTATATTTTTTCCTTGCTGTGATAAAAATTAAACTGAGGAATGAACAAAAAAAAGACTTTCCTTTAAATGAAAGCAATACTACTAGCTCCTGTACTGCTTGCTTGTGTGAACATTTCAGCAGGAAAATTATAATTTTTTTTAAAGAACTTTATTGGCTCTTTTAAAGTTCAGAAACTGCACAAACAAAATGACAAGTAATAGGTTTAATTTTGGCATACAAAAGGAAGGAGGAATTAAAACAAACCTATTATGTATTGTTTTTATGAAAAATCTTAAATGCTACTAGAAGGGAAAAAAGTGGAGACTTCTTTTAAAGGCCACAACAGAGAAAATGGCTTCTTCAATTGAAGAAAGCAGGGTCAAAAGGCCTGAAATAATCACATCAGTAAATATTATCTATCTTGGGGTGAAGACTATATTTTGTGCTTCTATATCTCACATTTATGTGAACAGTATGGAAGGAAGCAATGCCACCCTGAATAACCCACACAGAAGTGCCCAATATGGTTTACTCTTTTTTATTCTCTTTGTCATTTGGTCATTTATTTTTAGTGTTTATCCTTATGTGGGTGGGATGTTCATGTTGTTGGGCTATTTCTGTATACGAGAGGTGGAAAACCTTTTTCAGCCCAAGGGACACATTCCATTCTGGGCAACGTTCTGAGGGCCACATCCAGTGGTGGGTGGGGCCAGAGGCAGAAGTGGGCAGAACAATAAATGTTACCTCTGTACAGTAGGCTAGTTTCTACACACACTCACACACCCCTCTCTATCTTCCATCCAGACAAGCAAGAGGCAATATCAGAAATACTCTGGCCTGTAAGGGGTGTGGTTTGGGGAGAATCCCGAGAGGCCTGGAGGCCTGCATTTGGCCTCTGGGCCTGAGGTTCCCCACCCCTGCTGTAGATGAATGTTTTTAGTATATTGGTTTAATTTTAATGGATTGTTATTCTATATTTTGTATATTGTCCCTGTGAAGCACTTTGGGGCTCTTTTTGGTAGTGTGAAGAGTTGAATAAAAGTTGAACAAATTGAAGTGAGTTGAAATTGCATATGTTTATATGGATGCTGCCCAGGAGATGCTGCTTTTTGGGGTTTCCCCCCCCCAAAGTTAGTACATAAATGTTTGTTGAGAAGTGAGGCATCTTCCCTCCCTTCAAAGTGAAGTTTTAAAAAACATCCTGTGGTTTGAATTCTACTGGTCCATTAAGATTTATAAATGACCCTCGTAATAACACCTATTTTTTTTCCCAGCCTATTGTTAAAAAAGTTTTGGATTCAGATCTTTAGATCCTTCCAGGAAGCGGCTGCACTTGAAAGGGTGTGTTTTGGAATGCTGGTAATGTTAGTGCTGTTAAAGGGGGGGGGGAGAGAGAGAGAGAGAGAGAGATAACACACACTGGAGAAAATTGCTGTTGACTGGAATCAAACTACACTTGTTGCTTACAATTGATTGTATGTTCTTCAACCAAACTGATAAATTAGAACACAGAAATACTGCAATAGAAAAGTGGTCTAGATGTCAGCAACAGTATGACTATTTTTATCTTTCTGTTGTAAACCATAGCTTACAGTGACTGAAATGGCATTGAACTGTTTTTCTCTTTTGATGATTTACAGCTTGTAGAGTGCATTGAAAGGAACAGATGTCATGTTTTATGAATTTGAAAGTATCAACAAACTGATGAGTTATGTTTGAAGATTTTGAGCTTGAGTCAATATAATGTAGTGATTTCAGTTTCTTAGAGACACCCCCGCCTCCAAAAGCACACACAATAAAACACACAGGGAATTCTATCACTATAATAAACTTTCATTCTTCACCCCCGTTTTATTAATAACAATCAAACGTACAAAACTAGATTTTTATTTTGTGATATATATTCTTCTCCATGCTAGGAATCAAGGATGAAATCTCATTTTTGCTTTTGCTTAATATTAGGAACATTAATTAAATATACCTTTACAGAGGTGAGTGATAAAATGAGAAACAAATTGAGCAAAGCAATATATTAAAGATATGTTAAAAGTAGAAAGTGCAAGCCTAAACATGTTTACTCAAAAGTAAGGTCCTTTGATTTTAATGAGACTTACTCCCATGGAAAGCTGGTATAGCACAGTGGGGAAGTAAGTGTGTATAGGATTGCAAGCTAAGGCTAAATACTAAAAACACTTATCATGGTGTAAGCCCCATTGAACACAGTGGGACTTGTGTTCAAGTATAAACATGCATAGGATTGCACTTTAAATAATGTACACAGAATTATTTCTTCTGGTTCCCTCCCCTCTTTCAAGTTACTGACAATACCTTTAAAAACACATGACCACACATACGAGCGAGCGTGCATGCACAAACACACACACACACCAAATTTGCATTTAAATGGAAATTGCTTTGAGCCTGAAACTGGTGAGGGAGGGAGGGAGGGAGGGAGAGAGAGAGAGAGAGAGAGAGAGAGAGAGAGAGAGATTAGGGGGCCATAAGGAGCATAGGCTCATACCACCTATGCATGTATTTTGAAAATAATTTCCTAACACTACTTCCACACATATAACTGTACTTACTACTATTGAAGGAATTGTAGATGAACAGTGACCACAACTGAATTCCTACTGAAGCCATATATATATATTTGAATTACTGGAACAGATGCAATAGGTAACAGTGATTTCCCTTTAGTGGGGGCATTGACTTACATGCTATGCTATGCAGACTGCTACTGGGTTAGGCTAAGGGGGCAGCCATAGCCTGTTTCAAAAGGTGCTGACGGTAACTTGTCTTTCTCATTTCCTCTCCTTCACTGGATCTCTGTGGATACTTGAAAGAAAACCACTGATCACGTACAAATTACTTTTAATTTCTAGCTTATGATTTAGTTATGGACTGTAATCTTAAGCATGCTTATTTGAAAGTTAACCCTGTCAAACAGAAAATATGCTTTAGATAGAAGCATTAAAGAGAAAAATGTCATTATTTCTCTTTCAGAAATCTAACATGTGGGACCCAATTTATCTTCCAGGAAATTCACTTTTATCCTTTGTACTCTCCTCAACATTTTTCTCTGGTGCCAACATAACTTGTTTCCATTGTGTGGAAGAAAAGCAGGTCTTTGGTGCTCCTTCTGAATCATCAAACAATTGCTATCTCCAGCTGAAGTTTTTAATAGTTAATGGGTGCAAACCAGATGAAGTTAGTTATTCCAGTAATATTTTCCTCAGGCTTCAGATGGTGTACCAAATGTGTCCATTTCTGATATTGTTAGACATGACCACAGTCTTGCATGCATTGGTTACATCATAACTGAATTATTGTAACATGTTCTATGTAGGGCTGTCGTTAGAAACCACTCAGAAACATTAATTGCTATACAATGCTTCCACTAAAATCTTGATTGTAAAGTGCTGGGATCATGTGACTCTTATTGTATTTCCATGGGAAATACCAGTTGCTGGGAATCAGAGTTGAGAGAGCGCTGTTGCACTCAGGTTCTGGTTGACCACTGTGAGAACAGGATGCTGGATTAGATGGACTTTGGGCCTGATCTAACAAGCTCTTCTTAAGAACAGATGCATTGATAGCCCATTCATTTCCAAGTGAAATTCAAAGTGCTGACAGGATAGGACCTGGCTACTTAAAGGACTGTCTCCTCTTATGTGAGTCAGCCTTCCTTTAACATCAGCTATTGCAGCCCTCTTGGATATTCCAGTGCCTTCTGAGGCTTTCTGTGTGGCAGGTTATATTTTTTTGTAATCGTATTTTGCTGACAACTGTTGGTACAGCTTGAGGATGTTGACAAGGTGCTTGGACAGGTTCATGCAACTACTTCTGTGCTGGATCTTGCCCTTCTTGGCTAATAAAGGCTAGGAGGGACGGAACAGCCGGCTGGGCCAGGGAAGTGATTAATGCGTCTCTGCAAGAGGGAGTGGTCCCTGGCCTCCTGAAAGAGGTAGTAGTGATACCACTCCTGAAGATCCTCCTTGGACCCAGGCAATTTTAATAACTATAGGCCAGTGGCAAATGGTTCATTCCTGGGCAAGATCCTTGAACAACTGGTTGCAGGCCAGCTCCAAACCCTCTTGGATGAGACCAGTTATCTGGATCCATTTCAGTTGGGTTTCATGCCTGGTTTTGTCACAGAAACAGCTTTGGTCGCCCTGTATGATGACCTTTGTCGGGAGAGAGACAGGGGGAGTGTGACTCTGTTGATTCTCCTTGATCTCTCAGCGGCTTTCGATACCATCGACCATGGTATCCTTCTGGGAAGACTGGCTGAGTTGGGAGTGGGAGGGACTGCATGGCTGTGGTTCCGCTCCTACTTGGCGGGTCAGTTCCAGAAGTGCTTGTGGAACATTGCTTGGCATCCTGGTTTTCCAGTATGGGGTTCCACAGGGATCAGTTCTGTCTCCCATGCTGTTCAACATCTACATGAAACCATTGGGTTCGGTCATCTGGAGCTTTGGAGTGTGTTGCCATCAGTATGCTGATGACACACAGCTCTATTTCTCCTTTTCATCTTCTTCAGGTGAGGCTGTCAATGTGCTGAACCGGTGCCTGGCTGCGACAATGGACTGGATGAGGGCTAATAAACTGAGGCTCAATCCAGACAAGACTGGAATGCTGCTAGTGGGTGGTTCTTCTGACCAGATGGCGGATGTCCAACTTGTCCTGGATGGGTTGCACTCCCCCTGAAGAAGCAGGTTCATAGCTTGGGGGTTCTCCTAGAACCATCTCTGTCACTTGAGGCTCAGGTAGCCTCCGTGGCATGGAGTACCTTCTACCAACTTTGGTTGGTGGCCCAGCTACACCTCTAACTGGACAGGGATAACCTGGCTTCAGTTGTCCATGCTCTGGTAACCTCCAAGTTAGATTACTGCAAATTGTTCTACATGGGGCTGCCTTTGAAGACAGTTCAGAAATTGTAGCTTGTGCAAAATGCAGCGGCCAGATTGGTAACAGGAACCAGACGGTTCAAACATATAAAGCTGATTCTGGCCTGCTTGCATTGGCTGCCTGTATGTTTCTGAGCTCAAAGAAGGTCCCAGGTAAGGGGAACGCGGTACAGGCACCTAATGACTGTGCCTTGTTCTGGTCCTCCCCACACCCGCAGGTTTGTTGGTTGCCCTATCAGCCAGCTCTCAGGCCTCCGGATGCTGCTGCTAAATGCCAGATCGGTGCATAATAAGATCTTCCTCATTCACAATTTAATAGTGGATGAGGCAGCCGATCTGGCATGTATAACCGAGACCTGGGTAGGTGAGCAGGGTGGAGTCAGCCTCTTCCAGCTATGCCCGCCAGGGTACATGGTTCAGCATCAGGGTAGAACTGAGGGCCTAGCTGAGCTGACGAAGGTGGTTTCGGGTGTACTGTTGAGATCCCCCACACCGTTGGTTCTGGGGGATGTCAACATCCATGCCGAGGCCACCTTATCCGGGGCGGCTCAGGATTTCATGGTCTCCATGACAACCATGGGACTGTCCCAATATGCCATTGGCCCAACACATGTAGCAGGGCATACTCTAGATTTGGTTTTTGCAACGGGGCATGGAGTAGGGATCTGAATGTGGGGGGCCTTACATCAGTCCCTCTGTCATGGACACATCACTGCTTGCTGAAGTTTAGACTTACAGCAGCTTTTCCCCTCTGCAAGGGTGGGGGACCTATTAAGTTGGTTCGTGCCCAGAGACTAATGGATCCGGATGGTTTCCAAAGGGCTCTGGGGAGTTTTCCGGCTGATAGGACTGGCACTCCTGTCGAAACCCTGGTTGAACTGTGGAATACAAAAATGACCCGGGCAGTTGACATGATTGCTCCTGAGCACCCTCTCCTGTGTAGAGCTTGTACGGCTCCATGGTATACCCCAGAGCTGAGAGCAATGAAACAATATAGGAGACGGCTTGAGTGTATATGGAGATGAACTCCTAGTGGATGCAATTATACACTGGTAAGTGCCTATGGTAAGCTGTATTTAGGGGCAGTGAGGGCAGCAAAAAACCAGTATTTTGCTGCCACTATCAAATCGTCAATCTTCCGCCCAGCAGAGCTCTTCAGAATTGTCCGGGGGTTATTACACTCTGGCCCCAGGGACATGGTAGAACCATCTGTGGCCCGTTGTAATGAATTTGCTAGGCACTTCCAGGACAAAATTTTTAGCATCCACCAGGACTTAGACCCCAGTGTTATAGCAGGTGAATCAAGCGAGGTATCCAGAGCACAGCCTTGTCCCGATTTCTTGGATGAGTTTCAGTTGGTACAGCCTGAGGACGTTGACAAGGTGCTTGGACAGGTTCGTGCATCCACTTCTGTGCTGGAACCTTGCTCTTCTTGGCTAATAAAAGCTAGCAGGGATGAAACAGCCGGCTGGGCCAGGGAAGTGATTAATGCCTCTCTGCGACAAGGGGTGGTCCCTGGCTGCTTGAAAGAGGCAATAGTGAGACCATTCCTGAAGAGACCCTCCTTGGACCCAGAAAATCTTAATAACTATCGGCCGGTAGCAAATGTTCCATTCCTGGGCAAGGTCCTTGAACAAGTGGTTGCGGGCCAGCAACAATGAACTGGATGAGGGCTAATAAACTGAGGCTCAATCCAGACAAGACTGAGATGCTGCTAGTGGGTGGTTCTTCTGACCAGATGGCGGATGTCCAACCTGTCCTGGATGGGGTTGCACTCCCCCTGAAGTAGCAGGTTTGTAGCTTGGGGGTTCTCCTAGAACCATCTCTGTCACGTGAGGCTCAGGTAGCCTCGGTGGCACGGAGTGCCTTCTACCAACTTCGGTTGGTGGCCCAGCTATGCCTCTATCTGGACAGGGATAACCTGGCTTCAGTTGTCCATGCTCTGGTAACCTCCAAGTTAGATTACTGCAATGCACTCTATGTGGGGCTGCCTTTGAAGACGGTTTGGAAACTGCAACTTGTGCAAAATGCAGCAGCCAGATTGGTAACAGGGACCAGACGGTCCAAACATATAAAACCGATTCTGGCCTGCTTGCATTGGCTACCTGTATGGTTCCGAGCTTGATTCAAGGTGCTAGGTTTAACCTATAAAGCCTTACACGGCTTGGGACCACAATACCTGATGGAACACCTCTCCCCATACAAACCCACCGGTACACTACACTCAACATTTAAGGCCCTCCTCCGGGTGCCTACTCCAAGGAAAGCTCAGAGGGTGGCAGCAAGGGATAGGGCCTTCTCAGTGGTGGCCCCCAAATTATGGAACGATCTTTCCGACTAGGTACACCTGGCGCCATCGCTGTTATCTTTTCGGTACCAGGTCAAGACTTTCCTCTTCTCCCAGGCATTTTAACATTTTTTTTAATTGTTTTAAATTTTTAAAGTGTGTTTTAGATTGTTTTTAAAAGATGTGTTTTAAACTTGTATATTTATTTTTAATGTTTTTAAACCGTCCAGAGAGCTTCGGCTATGGGGCGGTGTACAAATACAATAAATAAATAAATAAATTCAAGGTGCTGGTTTTAACCTATAAAGCTTACACGGCTTGGGACCACAATAACTGATGGAATGTCTCTCCCGACATGAACCTACCCATACAACCTCCAAGGCCCTCCTCTGGGTGCCTACTCCAAAGAAAGCAGGGAGGGTAGCAACACGGGAGAAGGCCTTCTCAGTGGTGGCCCTCAAATTATGGAATGATCTCCGTGATGAGATGCTCCTGGCGCCAACACTGTTATCTTTTCAGCACCAGGTCAAGACTTTTCTCCTTTTTAGCATGTGTTTTTAAATTTTTTAAAATGTGTTTTTTAAAAATTTGTATATTGTTTTTAATGTTTTTATTGTTGTAAACCACCCATAGAGGTTTGGCTATGGGGTGGTATATAAATTAAATAAATAAATAAAATAAACTGAAGAATATTTTTTTTAAAAAAAGCCTTGGATTCTGTTCTTGCTTAATTTGACTTAAATGTTCCTTTTTGTTCTTTTGGGGTTTTTTATGCTGCTTTTAGTTTTGTGATTTTAATGATGGTTTATTGTTTTTGTTTGTGTTTTTATTTTGTTGGCTGCCTTGAGTGATCGCTGGGGGAAAGCAGTATTTTTTTGTATGAACAATATTTTGTATAAATATGAATTGAAATTAGTTGAGCACAGCATTAAGCACACAATGATATGCCCAATTTCAATGGATGCAAGTGTGACTAACATTCTCTAGGTTTTATATTTGATGCAAAATACTCTCATAAGTCATGGCATTTCATCATGGGAATGTTTAATGATTTGCTGTTGCTGTGTCCAAGCAATACATTTTAAGACTTCACATCTGTCAGCAGGTATGCTGTTGAAAGTATTTTAGCCCTGTAGAACTGGTATAAAGCGAGAATAATAAAGGCTGGCCTCCAGAAGGCTCCCATAATTTTCACCAACCTTTGTATACATTTCTCAGTAACCTCTATTACTTTGGACTCAATCCTTTTGTTCTGCCCAGTTTAAGGCTATAACAAATGCCAAGAGGGGCCTTCATAAAACAGTATCCTATGTGCATAGTCAGAACTGCTGGATTCGCCCGATTTCCAGTGGAGAGCCCACATCATGTTTCAGAAACAGGCAAGCGCTTTCCAGAGCTACTCACGCCAAAGAATTAGATGAATACAAAGAACAGAACAAGCTTCTTCCTATGCTGCTTTTCTTCTCTTATTTTAAATGTCTTACAGACATATAAGGGTTTTCCCTGTGTGTACATCTCAGATGTGCCCATGTCTCAGGATATAGAAACTTCAATTTTGTGTGTGTGTGGGGGGGAGGAATGAGGAATGACCAGTGTACAACTTGCTGTGTCCCCGTGCATCTGTTCTCCAAATGTAAAAATGTTCCCCATCCATAGAAGAACAAGAGCTCTAGACCATGCAAACATGGATTCCATTGCCAGCTAGGAAAATGTGCCCTTCCCTGGGATTACATGAATAGTAGTGATTTATATATGGGGAAGGAACATAGTTTAGCAGTAGAACACCTGCTTTGCGTGCAGAAAGCCCCAGATTCAATCTCTGGCAGCTCTAGTTAAAGATAATGTGAAAGATGCCTGCCAGAGACTCTTGAGAGCAGCTACCAGTCAGAGTAGGGTATGCTGGGCAAGATGTACAAACAATCTGACCTGGAAGGAGGGTTCTTATGGAATGTATATTATTGACAAAGCATTGTGGGTGTACAGCCTGAAATGAGGCCATAAGCAAAACCAGTCTTACCAATTCACACCAGTTTTTCTCCTAGTTATGGTCCAGAATTGATTGACTAATTCTGGTTATGAGTAAGCAGTAATAGAATATTGCTGTTCTTCTGGGAGTCTGACGTTTTAAAAGGCTGATGTACTAAAATTGGATAGACCTATTTTTTCTCTTAAGTCTAGTCATTTTAGAAACAAGCTACATTGCTTGCCATTATCGCATCCCCATCATCTTGTTTAATAGATAAGGTCTCTTGAAGGCAGCACATTTATTTCTGAAGAGCTAAAAATAGTTCTCTTGGATTTTGTGTGGTTAGCCCAACTTTTGTCACTGAATGTGTTTGATCTAGGAGGTTTTCTTCTGCATTGCCACCCAAACCTGTGAAGAGAGTTAGCTCTGCTATCAACCACATGATCTTGTAACAGGTTTCCCTTCTCCTGACTGCTCTGGATAACTGTCAGAGGCTTTATCCATTTGAAGGGAAGGTACTACCTCCTTTCATCCCGTTCTGTATTAAGATGTTTTCAGACGTATTTTGTTACAATAACCCAATAAAAATAATAACCTGCTACTATTCCAGGTATTACTTTAGCAATGTTGACAGTGCTGTGCAGTAAGAGTAAGTTATGTTCCAGATGTGGCAGGATTTCAACCAGGTTATAAACAAACATTAAAATAAAATGGAATAGAAAAAGAATATAAGTAGAAGAGGGTTGTATTTACTGAGCCCTGCACTCGAAATGTCAAGATGGGCAGGGCTGTATATTCTTGGGAAACTATCATTCACAGACGTATATCTATCTCCACTGATGTATTTTGCAAGGTTTACACATAGCAATCCTCCAGGGCACACCTGTCCTGTCCTTGCATGGTTTGGGGGGCGAGGTGGAGTCAATGTAGTATTTGGATGGGTTGCAAAAAGGTGAAGAAAAAGTTCACGGTGACTGAGCCTTAAAATTGCATTAGGTATTTCTGTTGTAGCAGCTAGCTTGAACACAAGGGAGACCATTCATTTACTTCTCTGCAAAAGTTAAGTTGGAGTACTAAAATCCAAGATATGCTAGTTGTGGCTAGGGCTGCATGCTTGAGTTCCTATCTTTTAAAACATTGAAAGTACTTCTGAGGAAAAAAGTAACATTTGTTTTCAAATCAAGTCAGTGTGTAGTGGTTTCATTTTTTTCAGCAGCTGTGGTAACTTTATCGTTGTAAATAAATAATGGATGTTTACACATTCTTGTCAGGTTTACCGTTTTCAGTTGCAGTGAGCTTTTCTGGTTAATTTATATACTGCAGATCAAAAAGATGTGGAGAAACTTTGATCAAACCATTAATGGCTTCCAATTTAGTGATGAAAATTGACAGTCGGGCAAATGAATGTGCATGTTTGTCATAAAGGGAAATTGAAAATCATCTGTATTTGTATGGGAATATTCAATTCTATTACTATTTACAATTCAAACCCATAGTTAAATCATCTATTCTTCACTCTTGTCTTTTCTCCTTCAATCTTTATTTTCCAAACTTCTTCAGAATCATCTATCGACGCACAAGCACAAAACATGAGTGTTAATTACTAGTTAATTGTTCTTGTAATAGTCAATACTATCACATTTGAGATATCAAATGAGTTAATATACAGGTTTCTATGTGGTATAGTGGTTAAGGTGTTGGACTACGATCTGGGAGACCAGGGTTCGAATCCCCACATAGCCATGAAGCTCACTGGGTGGCCTTGGGCCAGTCACTGCCTCTCAGCCTCATGGAAACCCTCTTCATAGGGTCGCCATAAGTCGGAATCGACTTGAAGGCAGTACATTTACATTTTTTTTTAAGGGAGCAATCCAGCTCACCTTTCTGCCTGGCTGGGATGAGTTGGATGCCTCAGAGCACTGGCTGCGCCAGGAGTCTGCCACCACCGCTGCCAGGCTACCAGGGATGGCCAGCCCGGCAGACAGAAGGCCAGCTGCAGCCCCAAAAGTGTAGTGTTCTGGAGGCACGTTGTGGTGGAGCTGTGGGGGGAACTTTTGAGAGACCCTTCTTGTATTCAGACCCTTCCCCTGAGTTCTGATCCCCTTTGAAACTCCCCTTAAAAAAATTAAAATTCCCATTCAGGCCTACAGGGAGTGCTTACTCCCTGGGAGGCCTATTTGCTGGAACTGGTGCTTCCTGTCTGGCTCGTGTGCGCACCTCCTAATGGAGCCCATGTTGAGCTGGACCCAAAGCTCCTGAACAGAAGGAAGATCCTATGGAGCGTTCCGCCGGCTCCTCCTACTCTGTCTTCCCAGTAGTTGGATTGCTCTGTAATTTTCATCATTCTCCTGTATTGTAGATTTAGAGGTTTCTGACCTCTGGCAGAGATTATTTAATTATATATATTTTTCAACATGAGAATTACCTTTCCAGACACCTACATATTATGTTACTGCATGAAAACTTGAAAGTCAGTCTGACCTGATCTAGATTCATAGTGTAGCTGCTGTAAAAATAATAAGGTGGGAAATTTCATTCTAATGGTTAGCATGCAGCGAAAACTAGTTTTAAATTAAACTTGAGTGAAACTTGCTTATAAATCACATTGGTACAATTTTGATCTGACCCTAATCTCTACTGGAGCTTAACTCAACAGGTAGAGACTAGTTGAGCAAATTAAAAGCAGCAGATTTGGGTGGCTTAATTGTTTTACATTTACAATAGCTTGTGCAAGTTACATTTTTTTTTTTTTGGTCTTCTGAAATAAAATTCTATGGAAGCTTTTGTTGCTTTGGTTTTATTAGCATTCTTCTTTGTTTTTACAAATGCTTCCAGAAATCCCTTTTCCATACTGCTTTATGCATTGCGTAAAATAGAGCTTATGCCTCTCTTTTTCACTAGAAGGTGCCGTTGTGGTAAGTTCACTGACCAATGGAAGAGACCTCTTTAGAATGCTTTCCTGTCTATAAATAATGGAGTGGGAGGTGGCCCTATTATCTTTCTGAGAAATCAGTTCTTTAAGGATGTACTGTTATCAGGAATGAGGAAGCTTTGCAGGACTTGTCAGTTTTAATTCAGGAGCTGCTTTTCTTTCTGTCAAGAAAGTAGATCATTTGCTCCAAGCCAGTCATAACTATTGTGGGGATATTTAAGTGTTGAGCTAAACAATTAAAAGCCATTGCAAGGCTTTTTTTGACAGTTGACCATTATGCCTTAATCATTTGTAGCGTGATCACTTGTTGCCACAGAATATGACTGACACAAAAGTGGTAAATTTCTAGGTGCTGATTTATTACCCCTGAATTTAATTGACTAATAGGTGAAATTGACCGTGAGAAATGAAGAGGAAAAATAGATTGGACTGTAGATCTCTTACTCAGCTGAAGCAGATAGTAGACCACTGAAATACTAATAACCTATAACTACTGAAAGACAAAAACATGGGCATCAATGTAGAGAAGAATAAACCTGTTGGCTCAGATTATGAGCTGTTGCCCCATTTTTTAACTTTGTTTTGCTAAATATGTTTTGCTTACTAAGTTTTTGTTTAAAATTTTGTAAAAAAAATAACTTGATAACTTTGTTTTTATTCACTTAGGGTGAGAATATGGGAATGTATTATATCCTATATTTTACTGTCCCATTTCCTACATATTTTTATATTTATAGTGCCCCTGAAGAAGGATTTGCTCTGAAACACAGTGGACTTTGAGTAAGTCTTATTTCAAGCATCTGGAGTTTCTTCCTCTCTTTTTACCTTCAGATAACCTTCAGATAAATAGGTTTTCAGAGATGCTATGAGCATGTATCAACTGACATTACTTGTTCCTATTGGTGTTTGGAAAACAAACTATGAGTCTGAGTTTGGACAACTTGACAAGCCAAGGTTTATGGTGTGTTGCTGCTGACATGACATGGCCAGGAGCAGAAAATGAATGAAGCAGGGACTTTTGAACAGCGTGCACAAGCATGTTGCTTGTTTGCATTAAACCATTGCTAAATATTAACTATATTTTATCCATAGTTAATGATTAGCTATGGTTTCACATGACACCTGTGAACACAACCAGAGAATATTTCCTTAACATTTTTGGACATCTAGCAATATATTTGTGAAACAAAACAGCACTGGAACGTTGCTAGAATGCTGTGGTAGTAATACATTAGATTGTTCAGAGTTTATACACTGAATGAAATTAAATTATGGCTTTCCTAGATTTATTAAACTTCCTTCATGTTTGAGGCTATAATTCTGTACACTTTTACCTGGGAATAAGTTCTACTGAATTTAATTAGACTTCTGAGGAGACATACCTGTGATTGTGCAGTTCCAATGTTATACCTTCACAATAACCCTATAAAGTAGATTAGGTTGAGAGATAATAGTTTTTGAAGCTCATTCACTGTGCTTCATAACCAAGTGAAAGTTTTGAACCTAGGTGTGTCATATCCAACAACAGTCTAGCTTTTGTACTACTTACCACATGAAAGAGAAAACAATGAATGTGCCTTTTCTTGTACAAGGTCAGCGCAACGTATTTATTTATTGCATTTATATGTCAGCTTTTCTCCAAGGAGCTCAAGTTGGCATATGTGGTTCTTCCCCTCCTCATTTAATCCCCACAACAAGCTTGTGAGGTAAATTAGGTTGAGAGGCAGTGTCTGGTCCAAGGACATGAGTGAGCTTCATGATTGAGTGGGGATTCATACCTTGCCTCCCAGGTCCTAGTCCAATACACTAATCACAATACCATATTGACTTCTGCTCTAAAATGCTATGATGATATATAATACATACTTTTCTTTAAAGATTTTGTGAGATCATTGTGATTTAGAGATGGGCATGAGAAATTTAAACTTATTAGTGGCTTTATACACTGCACATCACAAGATCCCTCTACTGTGGATGTTAAGAATTGGGATACTACTTTGCCATCATTGTTCTTTTCCTTCTTCATATAATGGATTTAGAAAGTGGTTGTTTGGGTGATAGTTTATTCTATGAAGGACCACTTTTTGTCATTATTATTTAATGTGTACATGAAGGTCCTGGGAGAGATTTTCTGCTTGAAATTTGGATGGGCTTAGGCCCTCTCCAGGAACAGATGGCATACCAATAGAGTTGCTACAAGCTACTGAGACTGAATCTGTACAGATTTTGACAAAAAATGTCAACAAATATGGAAAACTAAACAATGGCCCACAAACTGGAAGTGTTCAATATACATCCCAGTTCCAAAGAAAGGGGATCCCAGAGATTACAGTAATTATCAAACTGTTGCCCTAATATCCCATGTAAGTAAAATAATGCTCAAGTTTCTATGACAAAGTATCTTACCATATATGGAGTGAGAAATACCAGATGTCCAAGCTGGATTTAGAAAGGGAAGAGGTACCAGACATAATATCGCAAACGTATTTTGGATAATGGAACGGACCAAGGAATTTCAGAAGGAAATCACCCTGTGCTTTATAGAGTACAACAAAGCCTTTGACTGTGTAGATCATGAAAAACTATGGAATGCTTTAAAAGAAATGGGGGTGCCACAGCATCTGATTGTCCTGATGCGCAACCTATACTCTGGACGAGAGGCTACTGTAAGGTCAGAATATGGAGAAACCGATTGCTTCCCATTAGGAAAGGGTGTGAGACAGGGGTGTATTTTATCACCCTACTTGTTTAATCTATACACAGAAGATATCATACAGAAAGCGGGATTGAACCAAGATGAAGGAGGTGTGAAAATTGGAGGAAGAAATATCAATATTTTAAGATAGGCAGACGATACCATACTACTAGCAGAAACCAGTAATGATCTGAAATGAATGCTGATGAAAGTTAAGGAGGAAAGCACAAAAGCAGGACTACAGCTGAATGTCAAGAAGACTAAAGTAATGACAACAGAAGATTTATGTAACTTTAAAGTTGACAATGAGGACATTGAACTTGTCAAGGTTTATCAATACCTTGGCACAGTCATTAACCAAAATGGAGACAATAGTCAAGAAATCAGAAGGCCAGGACTGGGGAGGGCAGCTATGAGAGAACTAGAAAAGATCCTCAAATGCAAAGATGTATCACTGAACACTAAAGTCAGGATCATTCAGACCATGGTATTCCCGATCCCTATGTATGGATGTGAAAGTTAGACAGCAAAAAAAGTGGATAAGAGAAAAATCAACTCGTTTGAAATGTGATGTTGGAGGAGAGCTTTGCACATACCACGGACTGCGAAAAAGACAAATAATTGAGTGTTAGAACAAATTAAACCAGAACTATCACTAGAAGCTAAAATGATGAAACTGAGGTTATCATACTTTGGACACATAATGAGAAGACATGATTTACTAGAAAAGAAAATAATGCTGGGAAAAACAGAAGAGAGTAGAAAAAGAGGAAGACCAACAAGAGATGGACTGATTTCATAAAGGAAGCCACAGACCTGATCTTACAAGATCTGAACAGGGTGGTTCGTGACAGATGCTATTGGAGGTCGCTGATTCATAGGGTCGCCATAACTCGTAATTGAGTTGAAGGCACATAACAGCAACAAAGGCTCTCAGTCAGTAAAGCATGTGTGTCAAAACAAATAAAGGCAAATGTTGTGGCAAGGAAAACCAGATACAATAATGCAGGTACAATTAAATCTTATTGTTGGTATGTTCAGACTAGCACAATTTAGCAATGATGATCTTATCTCTCAGAACTTACTGTCTGGAACAGCCTTTCCCAACTAGTGGGCCACCATTGCCAATGGTCAGGAAAGATGGAAATTGTGGTCCAACAACATCTAGTGGCCCACTAGTTGGGAAACGCTGGTCTAGAAGCTTTCTTACGATAAAATGTATCTCCTTTTTTTTACCAGCCTTCCATGGCAATTTATTCAAGACTTCACTTACTGGAGCACGAGCAAGTTGTGTCCTACTGCTTGGAGAAGGCTATTTGATACTGCAAACACTTCCATGAGAGGAAAATGTGTGTGTGGGGGGGAGTAATTTTCAGTGATTTCCCCTTCCTTCTGCATTCCCCTGAACCCTTCCACAATTTGCTCCAGAGGACTGGAGGACCCTTTGGAATAGCATGAGAGGTGATGGAGGGGCACAGGATAAAATGGAAACTTGTGGGAAAACCTCTCCCTCCTTCTCTTCGTGGAAGCCTCTGCTGGATTGAAGAGCTTTCTGTCAGTGAAGTGATTCAACCTAGCTACAACCCAATAAGTTTTAATACCATTTCTGTACTAGTGACTTATAGTAATTTATGCTGCAAGAAACAGATGTGAACAGCACCGGCTCCAGGTTTCTGGGGGCCCTTGGGCACAGAGTATCAGTGAGTGCTAGTCTTCTCCCTTTCCTTCTCAAACCACATTCCTCCTCCTTTGTGGCCCCACCCCTTCCAAAGAAAACACATAGTTTTCAATATTGCATCCCCCTCATATAAAATAAAAATACAAAATTTTGATTTATTTTAATTTGTTGGGGTAAATTTACCTATTTTGTAGACCTCGGCTCCTAAGAATTTATTCAGGTTTACCATGTTAATTATAGGCAGATTATATGAATAGTATCAGAGCCTGGGATCTTCCACAGTGTACTGAGAAATAATTATATTTTTTCACTGTTTCTGTTGGCTTCTCTACTTTAGTGTTTTCACAGGCAAAAAAAGTGTATGTGTGTGTGGGGGTTGAATCAACCCTTTCCTGTCATTTGCAAAGATCTTTGAAAAAAGCACTTCAAATAAACATTTCAATTCTCCACCAGGATTTTCTACTCATATAGGAAGCTGCCTTATACTGAGTCAGATCATTGGTCCATCTATCCCAGTACTGTCTACACTGACTGGCAGCAGCTCTCAAGAGTTTCAGGCAGGAATCTCTCCCAGAAGGTCTCTCAGGTTCATTCCCTGATGGTATCTCTCCTAGCTGGAGAAGCCATTAGGGACTGAACCTAAGGGACTTTCTGCATGTAAGGCAGATGCTGCAATGGCCCTTTCCCTGCACTCACAACTTACTCAGCTATACTGAGATATTAGGCATTCTAGAATTAATCTTAAAACCCATTATTGCGATATGGCACTGTTATATCAGAGCATCAGGGCAAGCCAAGGACAGAACAGTAGATTAAAGGCTGTCCTTTTAAGCAAATACTTTTTTTCCACTGAAAAACTCCATTTTTCAGAAAAAGGCATCTTGCTGGGAGGAAGGGCGGAAAATAAATAAATAAATAAATAAATAATTCAGCTACAATTCACCTGTATGTTAAGAGGTGTGTATACGGTACAAAAATGACACCAAAAGCTACCTCCACATCACAGGGCTTACATGAAGAGAAACCTTCAGATACCGTAGACAAATATAAACTCAGATGCAACACAATACCTCTAGCATGCCTCAGTCCATCAGAAACCTTCATAAAAATGTCTAATAAGAGGAATCACCTTTGATATCTAGTGCATAAACACACAGCACTGGTGGAGATTTAATGCTCTTAGTACTACTAATATAGCACTTTGTATGAAAGATTGAATAAAGGGCCTTTCTAGAAACAAACTATTAGTCTCTGAACGTGCTGTGTACCACCAGGCACCATAAATGTACAAGTTTTCAAGTTGACGAGACACATGATAACTAGGACCTCTTGCCAGACCTGGTTGCAATCCCTACTCAGCCATGAAGGTCACTTGGTGACCTTCGGCCAGTAACTGTCTCTCAATCTAACTTGCCTCACAGGGGTGTTGAGAGGATAATATGGGGAGGGGAAAAAACCATCTCTGAGCTTCTTATAGAAAAAGCAAGATATAAATGAAAGTAATACTAGGAATTTCCCAGCTACAATGGGTCGGGGGGAGAGGAGGGGGAGGGGAGAGAATTCATATACAAACACCCAAGTACAATGAACAGTCCTGAACAATGGAAGCTTCCCTGTAAAAGAAGAGGGAAGCTCTTAACACACACACACTATCAGATCAGTGGGGCAAAGGAAACAAGGGGGTGGGGAGGTAATAATCATTATGTAATTAAGGCTGCAATCCAATGGGAGTAAGCTCCATTGAATCCAGTGGAGCTTACATCTGAGTAGACATTATTGGATTGCAACCTAAGTAAACCAGGAAAGCCTTCTTACCTTCCTTCCAAGCTCTACATTCCATTCTTAGGCTGCTATTCTAACTACATTTACCTGGGAGGAACCCCTTCTGACTTGAAAGGGCTTACTTCTGAGTAGACATTAGAATAGCCATAGGTAGGCTCTTTTTCAGCTCCTTCCTGCCCTTAGCATTGCCTCGCTTCTGCTGCTACAGGCCAGTACACTCTGCCCTTCATCCCATGACTGAAACTCAGGACAGATCGGGCAGCTCCTTAGCAACTGGTCTGCTGCTTCTCTTCCCCAGCAGCAGTGCAGCTGAGCAGGACAGACTCTGTTGCTGTCGAGGTGGCTGGGGCTTGCCTGTGCCGCCACCTGCTGATTCCCTCCTCAACTGCTGGCCTACACTTATCCCGGGAGGGCCCCCTGGGGACCTGTGTGTGATCCTGGGCCCTCAGGCCAGTGCCCCACCTGGCCATGTGCTAGCGCTGGGCCTGGATGTGAAGTATATTTGCTGCTTTTCATGTGGAAGATGATCATGTTCTAAATATCATGTGATCTCAGTTTTGTAAAAAAATAAAATAAAAAATACATGGCTTATGATTATGATATGGAATGCAGCCTGGCATTTTTTTATTATTGTGAAATGGTAGTTCATATTACTATTATGCGTGATGCCTCAATTAGATGCCATAAAAATTACAATATATGAGAAATATACTTCACATCTGTTTCTTATAAAGTGAGTCGCTTTAACTGAAATGGTATTAAAAACCCGTTGACAACTATATTCAAACTTATTGTGGCAACATCAATATGCAACTTTAGTACTGAGAATTCTGATGGGAATTGTACTGTCCTGTCTTAAATGTTATAGTCCTTTGGATCCACCTTTTTCAGAAGTTTACACTGTAAAAATTAGCTGTAATTTATGGTTTACAGATGTAATACTAGATTCGTAGGGTATACATTTTAACCATTTTTGATGATGATGTTCTTATAAACTTTAATTTCATCAGCGTTGACTTCTATTTCCAGAAGTTTTTTCCATGTTTCCAATAACAATTTTTATTTTAACTTCTTCCACTTTTGTGCCTGTCATATTTCAGCCTTTTATGTTCTATCTGAAAACAGCTCTTTCTAAATAAGCTACAAGTCAGTTTTTGAGCAGTCCAGACAGATAGCTTGAGGTTGTCCTGAGAGTTTTCATTTTATCATTGTTCAGACACAGGAAGGCCTGCCAGGTACAACTAGTGTAACAAGCTCTCCGGCACCTCCATCATGCAGTAAGCTGCTTCCAGCAAAGCACTCCTATACAGTGAAACCCTGGTTAAATTTGGTGAAGAGCATAGATTCTGCAAATCATGTTCCATTCATTGATTACAATCTCAAAGTGCATTAACCCTCCTTAAGGCTCCAGGGCATCACTTTAGTAAATGCTAATGATGTGTACAGCTACACAGATTTTTGAAAATGTAATTGTTGATGAAAGATAAACACACATTCAGAAATGCACAGATACACATACCTGACTACAGGATGCAAATATGTATCAGATGTATTGATTACTTTCCCATGTGTGTATTTACATCTAGTAAAAAGAAAAGAAAATTGTTTTAATTTACATATACAGTAGGGGAATTTTAAATCAGCTTTCAAACATTCCATATTAAAATAACAAACCCATGTCTCTGTATAGAGTAGAGCAGCATTTCCCAAGTTGGTGCCCTCCAGTTGTTTTAGACTACAACTCCCATCCTAGCCAGCATGGTCAATGGTCAAGAATGATGAGAGCTGTAGGCCAAAACATCTGGAGGATACTAGGTTGCAGAAAGCTGGAATATGGAAAGAAGAGCAGGTTATGTAGAAGTTTCAAATAAAACACACCACATATCATGCAATTAAGTAATCGGGTTTTTTTCAGCAATGTGAAGTGCAATTTAGCATTCAAGCTTTCCATAGGTTAGATTATTTTTGTTTTGTTTTGTTTTTAAGTGCATTTCCTGTTTTCACTTTTTTACTTCCCTGCCAGTATTTGAAGGCATTAAAATTTATGTGAGTTATTCAGAAAAAATAGACTTCCTTTCTGCTTGAGGAACTAAGTGATTTACTCTGTTTTTGAGCTTTAGGGCCAATGCTTAATTTTCTTTTTATCACATTCTTAGTTCTGTATGAAGCATTTACTTTAGCTTCACTGCACAGAAATGCTTTGCGTTTATGCTATTTACATTCTGCATTGGTTTTAGCATAGAATTTGGGTTCTGTTATAGTGGACCCAATTTTACTTAATTATATAGAGAAAATGATAGTGAAATGAAGAGTTTAGAAACTGCAAACCCCCAAGTTATTTATTTATTTGAATATTTCCACCTTTACAACTCACAATGAGCTGTTCCAGGTGGCTACTGACAACATAATTTAAGAACAATTGGATAATAAACAGCAAAACAGGCAATTGACAGCATAATATTTAGCAGCAAGATTTAAGAGCCAGCCAATCCATAAACTTATCAGAATAAAAAAAATTGGACTGGCATCTAAAGACTATGTAGAAAAGGTCCAAATCTGATATCTCAGGGTCAGGAATATCACTCCCAAGGCACTACAACACAGAACTGTACCTCTACGGAATATGGAGGAAAGCATTCTTCAAAGATCTGAATGCACAGCAGCAGCATGCACAGTACAAGCTTCAGCAAACAAATCAATTCCATCATTCTAGAAAAATGAGAGATTTGTGTTTTCACAAAATTCTATCCCATCTTTATGAATGGAAGGAAAAGGAAAAGTTAAGTGAACAAAAAGTAGTATGGGAGATTTAGGAGCCTAGGTTTTCTAGAAAAAGTTTAAGGATTTGTCTTTGTCTTATATAGAGAGTCTTACTGGTAGGACTCTCTATATAAAACAAAGACAAATCCTTAAACTTTTGCTAGGAAACCTAGGGTCCTAAATCTCCCATACTACTTTTTGTTCACTTAACTTTTTCTTTTCCTTCCATTCATAAAGATGGGATAGAATTTTGTGAAAACACAAATCTCTCTTGTTTTAGGAGTGAGCTGGTATAGCACAGTGGGGAGGAGAGCCTGGCTGGGAGTCCAGAGTCTGAGTTCAAATCCCCACTTTGTCTCCTGGGTGTCAAGGGCCAGCTAAAAGATCACCCCTCACACACAGTGAGTGGCTCAGTGGTTATGTGCCCTGCCACCTGTGCAGCCGTGGGCAAGCTGCATAGTCCCAAGGAGCCCAGTTGCCCCTCAGCTGGCAGTTGTGGACAAGGAAGGGGCTGGCTTGTGCAGCTGTGGCAAGCTGAGCAGGCCCTAGCCAGCTGGGGAGGACTAGCCTCAGAGGGAGGCAATGGTAAACCCCCTCTGAATACCGCTTACCATGAAAACTCTATTCATAGGGTAACCTTAAGTCGGGATCGACTTGAAGGCAGTCCATTTTCATTTCCACTGGTAGGAACCCACTAGAAAATGTTGCAGTTTTCCCAGTTTGAATGCTGTAGAACTAAAGGGCGTATGTTTGGGGTTCACTGCACAATGTAGTATTATATTTCAATGGTGCTATAGCATGATAATATTCTTGTTGCTGTTTCTTCCCACAGAGTTTTGAAGAGGAGCACTGTAGCTATAGTATTCAGATTCAGAGCTGGCAGCAAATCTGACCTCTGCCGTATTCCTGTACAGGGTTCATTAGAGAAAACTGTCACTTTTCCTCCCCTTGCTCACCATCATGGGTAATGCCCAGGGACTATGGAAGTTGTAGTCCAACAATATCTGAAGGACCAGAAGTTCTCCACTGCTGTTCAGTTAGTTTCAGGGGACCAGGGTGTGAGAGTATGTGTGCTCTCAAGAAATTACAGGCCTGTCAGTTTAGCATCTCTTCCAGGTAAATTGATGGGAAATGTTTTTGAAGTAAATATTGTCAAACATGTAGAAGGACAAGTCATCATGAATAAGAATCAATGTGGCTTCTGCAAACATAAGCCCTGCCTCAGTAATCATTTAGAAAATTTTGTGAAAGTCAGCAAGCATGTGTATATGGGTAATCCAGTAGAACTGTGTACTTGGACTATCAAAAGTTTTTGACAGAGTTGCTCACCAAAGGCTCCTGAACAAATTTAGCAATCATGGGGTAAGAGAACAAATCCTCTTATGCACTGGTAATGGGTTAAATAGCAGGAAGCAGAGAGTTTGAATTAAATGGACAGTTGTTACAATGGAGGAATGTAAAAAGTGGGTACCCTCAAGATTCTGTATTGGGACTTGTGCCTTTTAACTTGTTCATAAATGATCTAGAGCAGGTGTGGCTAACCTTTGGCCACATCAACTTCCATCAGTCCTAGTTCATGATCATGCTGGCTGGGACTGATGGAGTTTCCTCTCAGATTTCCATGGTTTCAGAATCTGATTCCCATTTTACAAATTGCAATGTAACTGTAGAAACTACCTCTATATCTTTTTGAAACACTGTACATCTAATCAATTTGATATAAACCAGTGGTTCCCAACCTTTATTAGGGGACCCCCTTTGTAAGCTCAAAATTTTTTGTGACCCCCCCCACCATGCTAATTGTAATGTTAGTCTCTATTAATTGAAAAAATGGTGCGTGGCAAAATCATATCTTCAAATATAACTTTCCATTAAAAGCTCCCTGCAGACAGGGAGGTGTTGCTTTCTTTTCTTAATGCAAAGGTCCAGTCAAATTGGTATCCCCTTCCCCCCTGTCTAAAGATGTACAGTCCTGTCTCCCAACACCAGTGGGTTACAGTGTTGGACTAAGAACCAGGTTCAGATCCCCACCCATCCATGAAGCCCACTGGGTGACCTTGGACCAAACACAGTCTCTCAGCCTGACCTATCCCACAGGGTTGGCGTAAGGATAAAATGGAAAGGGGGGAACCATGTGCACCACCTTGAGCAACTTGGAGGAAAGGTGGGATATAAATGCAATAATAATTGGATAAATAAATACATTTATGCTGCAATATCAGGATCCTAGCCTCATCCAACCTGCTGAGCTTTTCTTTCTTTTTTAAATAATAATCAAGAAATAGCAATGTGTTGGTGATGGGGATGCTAGACTGTGTATTGCAGACAACAAGGTGCACAGATTGAGGAGAGGGGTTAGTACTTTTAGGCCTTGGGACTATCATCAGAACTGATGACTTGGTTAGCATGCACTTGGAGAATAAGAGCAGAGCAGAAGACAGATCAGCGTATGCATACACATGCAAACACACCTGCCCCTCCTGCAAGCATCTGGATGCATGTATGTATTCGGGCACATGGAAGGGGGGAAGCCCTCAACTGCTGCAGCACCTTGGAGAGAGAGATTGGGGGGCTGAGTGTGAGTGAAAGAAAGGAGGGACGCTGGCATACACACTTAGCCTCAGAAATGGAGGTGAGTAAGTCCTGTACTTCTTCGCTGCTTCTTGGCTCTGTCTGGGCTGAAGGCAAGATCTGGGCGGCCTCACAAATAATAATTTTTAAAAGGAGGTGGCAGTGAAGCAAGAGCCAAGAAAGGCAGGCAGGCTGGCTGCCAGGAAGGAAGGGGGAAAACAGCCTTTCCTTGTGGCCTTGCTTCTTTTTGCTTCATGAAAAGCCCTCTCCTCTTGTTCTGAGCAAGGGCATTGTCAGCAGTGGCAGTGTGAGGAGTTGGGAGTAGGTGATAGTGATCCTCTCTTCTTCCTGGTAGCTCCACCCTTTGGCTTCTGTCAGCATCTGCCATGTGTTTTATAGGCAGACACCTGTCCTCGGCATACCTGAAAGACACTCTGTGCTTCAGCAAAAGTCCTCCCATCTGGTTTGGAGCAAGGGGGTGGTGTCTGCAGTGGCAGTGGGGAGCAGACAGCATCCAGGGAGGGAAGACTTTTTTTAAAAAAGAAATAATTCATTTCTTTACTGTTTGCACCCCCCGTGGCCCCCCTGGGAGTCACAGCCCCCAGGTTGGGAACCACTGATCTAAACTGTAACCTGCTGTGGTGAGGTTGCATGGTTGTGACTGTGTGCTTGTGAAAGTTTTACTACCTGTAAGTTTTGTGTGTAATTGTATAGTTGTGTGTGCAATTCTATTGTATAGTTGTGTGTGTGATTCTGCGGTTGTGGTGTGTGTGGTAGCCATGACAGTTTCTGGAGTTTCTAAAAAATATAGTGACCCTCCTTATCTCATCACTGAACCATACTGTTACATTGCATAGTTAAATAGGCTTTACATATGGCATCCACTAGGTGGCTTCCTCTGCAAATATTGTCATTCTGGCAAAATCGTAGCTTCAGAAATCACCTATGCAGGCCCTGTCTACCTTTTTTTTGCAAACCGTTGCTTCCACAGACTTTTAATGGGGCAGGAAAACCTTAATAACTTTTGAACATCTGCTCAGATCTTCACCAAACCAATGAAGAATTGCCTTACTTGACAAGAAAGAAAATACATCAGTAATTTTAACTAAAATTCAAAATAAATATTATATATTCCCTTTGGAGTAAAAGGGATCAATGACAATTTTAAGCAATATTTAACTTGTTCTAGCTGTATTAATTTTTACTGAATAGGTTTGAAATTTTGCACATTTATGGTCCCCATCAGGCAGATTATGTCTGTAAAGTTTTAAGGTAGCTCAACAGGTGCTATTTAAGAACTATAGAATTTTGAAGCATATATTGGCACGTCTTTGTTTCTTGTTTTGTGTCAGTCTCTGCCAGCTGCACCAAGGTACTGTAAAACAATTAGCCAGCAGCTGCCTAAGCAGGGGCTTGGTTGTAAAGCAAATAAGCAAGGGAGAGGGTCAAGGGGTCTTAATGCACGGACCAGGTCATCTTCCAAAAGGCAAAAGCAGTTAACAAAGCAAAATTCAATGTTCTCACAAGGTAATCCAGGCTTCAAGGCATGGCTGGTGAGGGTCTGATGCTGGCGTCTTGACGTTGCTTCGGGCAAAGGGCATCTCAGTGCCTTTTAAGCTCCCCTCCCTTTTCTGGTGCTAGCAATCAGCCCTTTGACTCCCAGGAGCTTGTAGACTTAAATGGCCAGGACGCCTGCGTTGCTCTGTTACTCGCAGGCGTCTTCGCTCTGCAGGGACTGGAGGGGCCCCCTGTTCACTCCCTGAGTGTGACTGAGGGGCTCCAGATGTGTCCTGAACATCTTCCAGCCGTGGGAGGTCTGGAGCTGCTTCTGGGGTGGGTCTGCTTGTTTTCTCTCCTGGGTCTGCTGTGCCAATCCCCTGCTCCTCATCCGCCTCTGAGGACTCATCCCCCTCTGAGGACTCATCTGATGGAGGCCTGACATTTTGCTACTCATGCTTAGTACTGTGCCCCTTTAATGTTCAACAAGTCTTAAAATGTCCTGTTCCCCCCAGGGTCCTGACAGGGCAATACACTTCCCAGCAATAACACAAATGAGGGCACACCAAGACAGTATACAGGGCCAGTCCAAAGAAACTTAGAAACCAAGCAGAGTCCACAACAGCCTAGCACTGTGGTTTTGAGCTGGTGCTGTTGGAACCACACACCAAACCTCAGCTGACCCCTATCAACCACCTTCAGCCATACCTTTACTCCTGAGGAGTCTTGGTCCGCATTCGGGCACTCCTTCAGATGGGCTGGGTCTCCAACTGGACTTTTGAGGCAATTCCTATCCCTTGGACTTGGGACCCATCCAGCTTCTTGTCAGAGGTCAAACTCAGATAGCCTTTCCAAAGCCTCATTGCAGGACCCTGGTTCCTCACTCCCAAATGGAGCTTGATCCAGGTCTGGGCCCAAGACTGTAGGCTCCTGATATTCTTCTGATGAGGAGTCTCCTAATGAGGACTCCTCCAGCTGAGACCTGACATAAAGAGTGTATTATTCCTACTATTAGTGAGGGAATTCCCACTGTTCCCCATTATTAGTGAGGGAATGGCTTAAGCGAATCTGAAACTAGGTAACATTCTCTTTTCTTTTTTTGAATGTCTGACACTGACTTTGGATTTCAGTAATACTAAGCTGATAAGAATTTTCCCTGTAAATTTGAAACAAATACTTTTATTCTATTTTTAAAAAACTGTACTAGTCATTTATCTGCTCATATTGTCCTTCTGGATTGCTAATAACTAAGTTTTGTAAAGACCGGCTTCAGTCAAAAGAAAAGAATATGGGAATAAAAGCTGTTAGTCATCCCTGCCCCCCCACGTCTGTAACTGAATATTTTACTATATAATAAAAGTTAAGACTTATGCCGTCACACTGTCATGACATCAAACAGTGTGATGTTGGGGGCAGGATATGTTTGTGTGTGTGTTTGGGAGCCCCAGGATATGTATATGTGTGTTGGTGGGAGACCCTGGCTCTGTGTGTGTGTGTTTGGGAGTCTGTGTATGTGCATGTTTGGGTGTCTGTGAGTGTGTGTGTGCTTGTCAGTCTGTGTGTATGCACGTGTTTGGGAGTCCCTGGTTATGTGGGGTTGGTGTGCAAAGCATGCAGGGGCGAAGCCCCTAGTAACCCTATAGCTTTAACTCCGCTTGTTTAAACTTCTGGGTGAAAGTAGGGAACATATATACATATATGCACCCATCATCCACGTATAAATTTTGTGCAGGGAGTAAAATGCTATCATTCTTGACACTACAATCAAATGCGATCTGGGGCTCCCACTCAGGTAGGATGACACCACACTGAAGAGTCCTCTTGCAAGGATATTGAATCTCAGTTTGTCAGGTGTTTGCTAGGAGTCTGGGATTTTTCATCATGCTCCCAAATGTCCTAAGAGAATGGGAAGTTTCCTCCTAATTGACTCTCACCTAACTGACTGGCAAACTAGTTCTACAGTTGTCTCAAGGAAAACATCTTCATGGCTGCCTCTCTGATGATGAGACTCTTTCTTGTGGACTTCCTTCTGTCTTTGCTTATGTCTCTTCATATTCAGAGCTCTGTGTGAACCATTTATTGGTTAATAAGTTGTCTGACAAGATAGCCACTTTGTACCTAATTGCTCAGTTTATTTATGTATTATTGATGAGCTCAGTCTTGAACTCCATTTTCCTTGGAGGCTGCTTGATAAATCTGTCAGCTAATCCTTTGTAAAACACAGAATTTCTTGCTGTAGCATAATACATGGCATTGCTTTTACTTTGTATTCCTAAAAGAAACCTGGTTGTGCATTTTCAGTGGGCTGTGTCTGGCAGCATGAAATATAATCAGATACATAATTCACACTGCTTTCTACATTACCAAGAGTTCCACTGTGATGCCCTGTAATGTGCTGGATATCTGTTTAGCTTTTAAATCAGTGTTCCAACTGTTCTGGCTTGTAAATGGTCACCCCACTGAAAGCTATTTGAAAAGTCTGGAGCACATCATATGAATGAGGTGTTTTTAGCTTGGGGAAAAAAGAAGGCAGTTTTCAGTATCTAGAGAGCTCTTATGGAAAAAGGTGACAGTTTATCAGAGTACCTGAGGTAATGAAGATTAGAGGGTTCAATGTGTAACAAAACAAGTTTAGGTTACCTATCAAAATATGAATAATGGCTGTTAGAATAGAAGAAGTTGTCAAAAAAGTAGGAGAGGCTTAAATAGGGAACCCATCTTGCTGTGGTGGATTGTGAAAAGACTGCTGGTTTATTTATTTATTGCATTTGTATACCACCCCATAGCCGAAGCTCTCTAGGTGGTTTACAACAATTAAAATCATTAAAAACAAATATACAAATTAAAAACACATTTTAAAAAGCAATTTAAAATTTAAAAAGTTTATTTTTTATTTATTTATTTATTAAATTTATATCCTGCCCTTCCTCCCAGTAGGAGCCACTCTAAAACATTATAAAACAGACTTTAAAATATATTTAAACAAAACATCTTTAAAAACATCTTTTTAAAAAAGAACTTTAAAAAAATCTTAAAAAGCAATTCCAACACAGACACAGACTGTGATAAGGTCTCCACTTAAAAGGCTTGTTGGAAGAGCAAGATCTTGAGTAGGCACTGAAAAGACAACAGAGGTGGAGCCTGTGTAATGTTTAAGGGAAGGGAATTCCAAAGGTGCCGCAACAGTCTGCTTCCTATGTTGTGCGGAATGTGCTTCCTGATAAGATGGTATCTGCAGGAGGCCTTCCTCTGCAGAGCGTAGTGATCGACTGGGTATATAAGGGCTAAGACGATCTTTCAGGTATCCTGGTCCCAAGCTGTATAGGGCTTTGTAGACCAAAACCAGAACCTTGAACTTCTGGTTTGGTAGCTAATTGGCAGCCAGTGCAGTTCTTTCAGCAGCAGGGTGACATGTTGCCCTAGTGAGCAGTTGTGCCACCTCATTTTGCACCATCTGCAGCTTCTGGGCCAACCTCAAGGGAGTCCCACATAGAGTGCATTACAGTAATCCAACCTGGAGGTTACCAGTACAAGAACAACAAAATTATATATCTTTTCCCAGTTTTATTATGACTAGAAACTGAAGACACATTGCCAAATGTGAGTCCCATTTAATTAATTGGAAACAGAATTAGCACATAATGGGTTTTGTCCTTGGTTATCTGTAAAAAAAAATTCCCTCTCACCTTGATGGGTGTGATAATGGAAACTACACCTTACTGGAAATATATAGCTGCTGCTGGTAACCACAGCCTCTTGTCTTCTCCAGTAACGTAGTAAAAAAGAGTGTGTGACATATTGTCTGCTAATGAAGTGTAATGGAAAGGGGGACTTGAAGTACCATGATCAGAGGTGTATTCTTCCAGAGATTTGGGAGATCTTAGGCTCCTTACTTTTTGGGGAGCCAGATTCCAGCAGGGTCTCTGTCTCCAGCATCCTATGAGCTAATCAGCCTGAAAGGGGAGTGTGTTAGCCACTGAGAAGAGTCCCACTGCGTGTCAATTGCAAGCAAGCCTTTATTAGTTCCTACTTCAAAAAGCCAAGACAAGTTGTGGAGAGTGAGAATTCTGTAACTGCAGCAGAGGAGACAGCATCCCATCTACATCATCATGCAGTTTGGTAGCAGTAGGAGATAAACATGTAGACCCTGAATTCAGTAATTCTCTGATAGTAAGAAAGAACAGTGACAAGAGAAGCAGAAAGCAGTATTCATCAACCCAAGCCAGATTATTCTATAATATTAGATTGCATAATTTTAGAAGGGGACATGGCTGTGACTATCATGAAGATACCTTACACTTCTAAATTTGCCACTATACTACTGACCATGATGTTACATCATGTCTTCTCTTCATAACTGGAAAAGAAAGAGATCCTTTGAAATCTTCAGAAGAGACTCTGCTTGAGATTCCCTTATAGAACACTGTAAGATTTATGAAGGTATATACTAGAGCTTTTTTGGTGATGGGTCTGATGTTGTACATCTGTCTTCTACAGAAAATTCACCCCTAAGCCTATGGATGGTTAGTGAAGCCTACGGATATTTAGTAAATGTGGAACCATTTTTGTTGACTCAGACCTTTAGTGATATTTAAGTTAAGACATATTTCATTGAGATTTGCTGGTGCTGTTAACACTATAATTTTATTTTTATAGCTTTTAAACTTGTTAAAATGCTGTGTTTTCTTGATGTTTATGAGTACATCAGAGACCAATTTAATGACTTTTTAAAAGAAAATATCTTTTTATATAGCTTTTTTTAAGAAAAAAAACCAGATACTACAAACAAAGTTAGATACGTTTTTGAAAATGTAATCACTCTTGTAAGAAACATAAAGAAATGGAGTTGATGCCTAACTAGCTTTTTTTACTAAGTCAAGTGCTAATCTGAGAATCTCTTCTAAGAGAGCAAAATTCTGACAATAAAATAGATCAGAGGTTTCCAGATGGGTAATTTTCATGGCCATGTTTTTAGGTGGTCTACTAGCACTGCCCCTCTATACACCCCCAACAATTCTCCTGAACTCTCTAGGAGGAAGGGCAGGATATAAATAAATAAATAATAAACTAAGTTAATGTTTAAATATTCAGCAAAGTTGTGGCTGTTTTTGTAAGAATCAAATTCAATTTAAATGATAAAAGTAGATGAGTTGCCTCTGACATTAGATGCGGAGAAGATCAGATATCACATACCAAGTACCTTAATCAGGGCTTCCACTCAAATTCCACTTATGCCTGCCTCTTCTTCCTAACATCATTTAGGCTACACTCTTGCATTTTAAAAACATTGAGACAAAAAAGGAACAGGGAAACTGAACTGTCACATATTTGTCATGCGAACAATCTTTGCAAAGCTGTGTCCATGTGAATGTTAGTCTATTGTTTTCTTTTTAGAACAATGCAGTTCTATAGTTTTAATTGCTTATTTTTTCTACTGAGTGCATTGTTTTCAGAAATATATTTACCTCTTTTTCCCTGCCAGGAAAGTTATACTGAATTAAGTCACAGGACAATGCCAGAGAACAGTCTTATTTTTCCAGAGCAGAAATAGTTCTCTCTCTGGGAAAATAGTGATAGGGACTTGGCATCACTCTCAGTTTAAGACTAAGGACTGGAAACACTCTCCCAAGAGAAGAAGCAAAAATATGAACTTTTATTGATATGGCTAGCTGTGCTGTTAGCCTAAGTATGGCCCAGTCTGCAAGAAATCTTCATTGTGGCTAACTCAAGTGTCAGGAAAAGGAAAACCCAAAGTTAGGAAACTAGATATATGTATGCGAGTACATTTTAATTAATGAGATGGATTCTGTGTTATCAACTATCAATATAGATAACAGGTAAAGCAGCTCATATGAACAGTATCCTTCCTCGTCCTTTTCTCACATCTCATCCTCTAGCAAAAACAAACTGCCCTGCACAGTGGGTCAATTAAAGATATTACAGGAAAACCAAATGAAAAATTTTACAAGGAAACTAGCAGAGTGCCCTCTTCAGCAATGTCAAGCGGATTTTACCTGTGTCCTAGCCTCACACTGTTGTGTATTTCCCTGCCCCTATCCATGTTGGCTGCTGCTAGTGGGAATGGTTACATTTATTTTGTTGGTTAGGCTGCAATCCAATACACACTTTCCTGGGAGTGAGTTCCATTGAACACAGTGGAGCTTACTTCTGAGTAGACATGTATTGGATTGCAGCCTTAGTTATTAAACTTCTGTCGGGCTCTTCCTCCCAGAAGGAGCCCAGGGTGGCAAACAAAGGGCAAAACACTAAAACAAAACTTAAAACATCTCAAAAACAAAACTTCCCAATTTTTTTAAAAAATAAAACATCTTAAAAACATGTAAAAATAAAACATCTTAAAACATTAGAAAAACAGATTTTAAAATATATTAAAACAAAACATCTTTTCAAAAAAAAAAAGCTTTAAAAACATTTTAAAAAGCAATTCTAACACAGATGCAGACTTGGATAAGGTCTCTACCTAAAAGGCTTGTTGAAAGAGGAAGGTCTTCAGTCAGCACTGAAAAGATAACAGACTGCGCCTGTCTAATATTTAAGGGGTGGAAATTCCAAAGGGAGGAAAGTTGCAATAAACATGAAGGGGAGAATTAGGCTAAAGTCTTGTGCCCGCTTACCTGGAAGCTAGCCCTGTTGAACACACGGAGATCTGCATCTGAGTAAAAATCCATAGGGTTGTATTGATACATGGCTGCCAGTTAATACATCGGCTACATTTAATATTGTAGTGACTGTTTTTGGCTTGAACCAGAAAAAGCTTGCTCATGGTGGAATAAAAACTAGGTGCCTCTACATTGCAATGATTTCTGTATCATGTCATTGTTTCAGGAAGGTTATCTACAACAAATGGTGCCCTTTCTTCAGGACGGAAAAATTGTGAGGGCTTCAGTATTTTATCCTGGCATAATTTTCATTTCTAGTTGATTCTGTTTGTTTAATCAGAGTTGCTTAGAAAAGTTGCATCCATGGGGCTACAGCCTTGGGGTGGAATACCTTTGTCCCACTGCCTCTCACCTTTTCTAGTCAATTGGAAAGCAATCAAGATTGACTTCAGATTTTTGAGGACCATGTGCAAAAGATTCCCAGGGGCCTCCTTTAAAACCACTGCCTGTTGTTGACATCTGCCTCTGCTCTATTATCTAGATGCTGCATGCCAGCAAATCTTGCTCTTTGGTTAACCTATTCAGACATGTCTGGATAACTTCTATAGCAGTGCTGATCACACCTTGCGGTTGTCAAATCTACTTTGCTTTTGTTACTATAACTCCAAGATCTGCAAAACACATATAGTCAGAATTAAAGAAGAGGGTGCCTCTGCACATTCTGAGTGTAGGGATCTGTTTTATTTATTTATTTATTGCACTTGTATACTGCCCCATAGCTGAAGCTCTCTGGGCGGTTTACAGCAACCAAAAACATTAAAACAAATCTAAAATTTAAAACACATATTTTAAAAACAATTTAAAACACAATTTTAAAATTTAAAACAGAATAAAAACAATTTAAAACACATGCTAAAATGCCTGGGAGAAGATTGAAGTCTTGTCCTGGCGCTGAAAAGATAACAGTGTTGGTGCCAGGTGCACCTCGTCAATAAGTTCATTCCATAATTTGGGGGCCACCACTGAGAAGGCCCTCTCCCTTGTTGCCACCCTCCGAGCTTCCCTTGGAGTAGGCACCCGGAGGAGGACCTTTCATCTTGAACGTAGTGTATGGGTGGGTTTGTATGGGGAGAGGCATTCCATCAGGTATTGTGGTCCCAAGCCGTGTAAGGCTTTATAGGTCAAAACCAGCACATTGAATCGAGCTGGGAAACATACAGGCAGCCAATGCAAGCGGGCCAGAATCAGTTTTATATGTTCGGACCGTCTGGTCCCTGTTACCAGTTTCTGAACCGTCTTCAAAGGCAGCCCCATGTAGAGTGCATTTCAGTAATCTAATTTGGAGGTTACCAGAGCATGGACAACTGAAGCCAGGTTATCCCTGTCCAAATAGGGACGTAGTTGGGCCACCAACCGAAGTTGGTAGAAGGCACTCCATGCCACCAAGGCTACCTGAGCCTCAAGTGACAGAGATGGTTCTAGGAGAACCCCCAAGCTGCAAACCTGCTCCTCCAAGGGGAGTGCAACCCCATCCAGGACAGGTTGGACATCCGCCATCTGGTCAGAAGAACCACCCACTAGCATCATCTCAGTCTTGTCTGGATTGAGCCTCAGTTTATTAGCCCTCATCCAGTCCATTGTCGCAGCCAGGCACCGGTTCAGCACATTGACAGCCTCACCTGAAGAAGATGAAAAGGAGAAATAGAGCTGTGTGTCATCAGCATACTGATGGCAGTGCACTCCAAAGCTCCGGATGACCGCACCCAACGGTTTCATGTAGATGTTGAACAGCATGGGGTACAGAACTGACCCCTGTGGAACTCCATACTGGAGAGTCCAGGGTGCTGAGTAATGTTCCCCAAGAACCACCTTCTGGAGCCGACCTGCCAAGTACGAGTGGAACCACCGCAATGCAGTACCTCCCACTCCCAACTCAGCTAGTCTCCCCAGAAGGATACCATGGTCGATGGTATCAAAAGCCGGTGAGGTATCAAGGAGAATCAACAGAGTCACACTCTCCCAGTCTCTCTCCCGACAAAGGTCATCATGCAGGGCGACCAAGGCTGTTTCCGTGCCAAAACCCAGGCCTGAAACTCGACTGAAATGGATCCAGATAATCGGTCTCATCCAAGAGAACATAAGAACATAAGAACATAAGAAGAGCCTGCTGGATCAGGCCAGTGGCCCATCTAGTCCAGCATCCTGTTCTCACAGTGGCCAACCAGGTGCCTGGGGGAAGCCCGCAAGCAGGACCCTAGTGCAAGAACACTCTCCCCTGCTGAGGCTTCCGGCAACTGGTTTTCAGAAGCATGTTGCCTCTGACTAGGGTGGCACAGCACAGCCATCATGGCTAGTAGCCATTGATAGCCCTGTCCTCCATGAATTTGTCTAATCTTCTTTTAAAGCCATCCAAGCTGGTGGCCATTACTGCATCTTGTGGGAGCAAATTCCATAGTTAAACTATGCGCTGAGTAAAGAAGTACTTCCTTTTGTCTGTCCTGAATCTTCCAACATTCAGCTTCTTTGAATGTCCACGAGTTCTAGTATTATGAGAGAGGGAGAAGAACTTTTCTCTATCCACTTTCTCAATGCCATGCATAATTTTATACACTTCTATCATGTCTCCTCTGACCCGCCTTTTCTCTAAACTAAAAAGCCCCAAATGCTGCAACCTTTCCTCGTAAGGGAGTCGCTCCATCCCCTTGATCATTCTGGTTGCCCTCTTCTGAACCTTTTCCAACTCTAGAATATCCTTTTTGAGATGAGGCGACCAGAACTGTACACAGTATTCCAAATGCGGCCGCACCATAGATTTATACAACGGCATTATGATATCGGCTGTTTTATTTTCAATACCTTTCCTAATTATTGCTAGCATGGAATTTGCCTTTTTCACAGCTGCCGCACACTGGGTCGACATTTTCATCGTGCTGTCCACTACAACCCCGAGGTCTCTCTCCTGGTCGGTCACCACCAGTTCAGACCCCATGAGCGTATATGTGAAATTAAGATTTTTTGCTCCAATATGCATAATTTTACACTTGTTTATATTGAATTGCATTTGCCATTTTTCCGCCCATTCACTCAGTTTGGAGAGGTCTTTTTGGAGCTCTTCACAATCCCTTTTTGTTTTAACAACCCTGAACAATTTAGTGTCGTCAGCAAACTTGGCCACTTCACTGCTCACTCCTAATTCTAGGTCATTAATGAACAAGTTGAAAAGTACAGGTCCCAATACCGATCCTTGAGGGACTCTACTTTCTACAGCCCTCCATTGGGAGAACTGTCCATTTATTCCTACTCTCTGCTTTCTGCTTCTTAACCAATTCCTTATCCACAAGAGGACCTCTCCTCTTATTCCATGACTGCTAAGCTTCCTCAGAAGCCTTTGGTGAGGTACCTTGTCAAACGCTTTTTGAAAGTCTAAGTACACTATGTCCACTGGATCACCTCTATCTATATGCTTGTTGACACTCTCAAAGAATTCTAATAGGTTACTGAGACAGGACTTTCCCTTGCAGAAGCCATGCTGGCTCTGTTTCAGCAAGGCTTGTTCTTCTATGTGCTTAGTTAATCTAGCTTTAATAATACTTTCTACCAGTTTTCCAGGGACAGAAGTTAAGCTAACTGGCCTGTAATTTCTGGGATCCCCTCTGGATCCCTTTTTGAAGATTGGCGTTACATTTGCCACTTTCCAGTCCTCAGGCATGGAGGAGGACCCGAGGGACAAGTTACATATTTTAGTTAGCAGATCAGCAATTTCACCTTTGAGTTCTTTGAGAACTCTCGGGTGGATGCCATCCGGGCCCGGTGATTTGTCAGTTTTTATATTGTCCATTAAGCTTAGAACTTCCTCTCTCGTTACCACTATTTGTCTCAGTTCCTCAGAATCCCTTCCTGCAAATGTTAGTTCAGGTTCAGGGATCTGCCCTATATCTTCCACTGTGAAGACAGATGCAAAGAATTTATTTAGCTTCTCTGCAATCTCCTTATCGTTCTTTAGTACACCTTTGACTCCCTTATCATCCAAGGGTCCAATTGTCTCCCTAGATGGTCTCCTGCTTTGAATGTATTTCTAGAATTTTTTGTTGTTGGTTTTTATGTTCTTAGCAATGTGCTCCTCAAATTCTTTTTTAGCATCCCTTATTGTCTTCTTGCATTTCTTTTGCCAGAGTTTGTGTTCTTTTTTATTTTCTTCATTCGGACAAGACTTCCATTTTCTGAAGGAAGACTTTTTTTGCCTCTAAGAGCTTCCTTGACTTTGCTCATTAACCATGCTGGCATCTTCTTGGCCCTGGCGGTACCTTTTCTGATCTGCGGTATGCACTCCAGTTGAGCTTCTAATAGAGTGTTTTTAAACAACTTCCAAGCATTTTCGAGTGATGTGACCCTCTGGTGTCTGGAGTGTGTGGAGCTGGCCCGCAACCACTCGTTCAAGGACCTTGCCCAGCAATGGAACATTTGCTACCAGCCGATAGTTATTAAGATTTTCTGGGTCCAGGGAGGGCCACTTCAGGAGTGGTCTCACTACTGCCTCTTTCAGGCAGCCTGGGACCACCCCCTCTTGCAAAGAGGCATTAATCACTTCCCTGGCCCAGTCAGCTGTTCCATCCCTGCTAGCTTTTATTAGCCAAGAAGGGCAAGGATCCAGTGCAGAAGTGGTTGCACGAACCTGTCCAAGCACCTTGTCAACGTCCTCAAGCTGTACCATCTGAAACTCATCCAAGAAATCGGGACAAGGCTGTGCTCTGGATACCTCGCTTGATTCACCTGCTATAAGACTGGAGTCTAAGTCGTGGCAGATGCTAAAGATTTTATCCTGGAAGTGCCTAGCAAATTCATTACAGCGGGCCTCAGATGGTTGTACCATGTCCCTGGGGCCAGAGTGTAATAGCCCCTGGACAATTCTGAAGAGCTCTGCTAGGCGGAAGATTGATGATTTGATAGTGGCAGCAAAATATTGTTTTTTTGCTGCCCTCATTGCCCCTAAATACAGCTTACCATAGGCACCAGTGTATAATTGCATCCAGTAGGAGTTCGTCTCCATCTGCACTCAAGCCGTCTCCTATATTGTTTCGTTGCTCTCAGCTCTGGGGTATACCATGGAGCCATACGAGCTCTACACAGGAGAGGGCGCTCAGGAGCAATCATGTCAACCGCCCGGGTCATTTCTGTATTCCACAGTTCAACTAGGGTTTTGACAGGAGCGCCAGCCCTATCAGCTGGAAAACTCCCCAGAGCCCTTTGGAAACCATCCAGATCCATTAGTCTCTGGGGGCGGACCGACTTAATAGGTCCCCTACCCTTGCAGAGGGGAAAAGCTGCTGTAAGTCTAAACTTCAGCAAGCAGTGATCTGTCCATGACAGAGGGACTGATGTAAGGCCCCCCACATTCAGATCATCAACTCCATGTCCAGTTGCAAAAAAACAAATCTAGAGTATGCCCTGCTACATGTGTTGGGCCAATGGCATATTGGGACAGTCCCATGGTTGTCATGGAGACCATGAAATCCTGAGCCGCCCCGGATAAGGTGGCTTCGGCATGGATGTTGACATCCCCCAGAACCAACAGTCTGGGGGATCTCAACAGTACACCTGAGACCACCTCTGTCAGCTCAGCTAGGGAGTCTGTTGGGCAGCGGGGTGGTCGGTACACCAACAGAATCCCCAGTCTGTCCCGCTGACCCAACATAAGGTGCAAACACTCCAGACCAGTAGTCACATGGACAGGGTGCTTGCAGAGGGAGATGGAGCTCCTATAGACCACAGCAAACCCCCCTCCCCAACCCTCAGGTCTACCCTGATGCTGGACCAGGTACCCTGGTGGGCATAGTTGGGAGAGACTGACTCCCCCCTGCTCACCCACCCAGGTCTCGGTTATACATGCCAGATCGGCTGCCTCATCCACTATTAAATCATGAATGAGGGAGATCTTATTATGCACCGATCTGGCATTTAGCAGCAGCATCCGGAGGCCTGAGAGCTGGCTGATAGGGCAACCAACAAACCTGCGGGTGTGGGGAGGACCGGAACAAGGCACAGCCATTAACTTCCTGGGCCATATTCCCCTTACCTGGCAAGTCCTCCTCACAAGGCCATATCTCCCTCTACCCGTCACTACACTAATTGGGGCCCCCTCAGTTCTCCCCACTTGGCTCTGAGTCCTCTCTCCCAGGCACATAACTGAAGACCCAGGAAAAGGCAGACAAAGCAGGAGCCACCTCAGCCAGCCGGCTTATGTATCTCCTCCAGAGAAGGGACAGGTGGAAAAAATCAGCCACAGCTGGCTGAGTACCTGGGGCCTGGTCCTGCAAAGTGTGACCCCCGCAGAGCAGAAGTCCAACCAGGAAAGGGTGGTGGTGGTGGTAGCCGAGCAGCCGCAGCAAGCAGGCAGGCAGGCAGGCAGGCAGCAGCAAACGGCTCTCTTTCCCTGGAAGGGATGGTGGTGTTCCTCTTCCATTACAGAAGCACCACTGGCTGGTATCCTTGCTTGCAAGCTAGTGCAGTGGGAAAGCTGATGGCTGCTTCCCCTGTAATGCTAATTGGCTTGCAAGGAGGCTTTCTTAGCAATGATGCTTATAATGGTTCTCTGCTATCAGATAAGCCTGCTAGGGGAGGGAGGCTGGTGGCTGCCACGCTCTCTTCCTATAATGCTTGCAAACAAACTTGCTTCCTTGGTGGCAATGACCCACTACAGAGCTACAGCTGGGTGTGCTATCTGTCTCCTTTTGTGTGCTTGTATGCAAGGAAACTTACACAGCAGCAGTGCTGTAATGGGTCACCACTGTCAAGTAAGTCAGTGGCAAACAAGAGGGAGATGTTGGCCACCAGAGCCCAAGTGGTGGAGGGCACTGGGGATGGGGCCACAGAAGGTGTCAACCCTTTGGGTCCTGCTGCTGGGGTCGGTGGGCCCCAGCAAATGCACCATAGGCTGGGAGCTGACACCAGCCTTGACTTAACTGCTTGTCTATGACAGCCTGATGAGGACCCTCCATTTCCCTACACCCTGCTTTTTTTGTCTGACGTTGCTACAGTGCAACAGAAACAGAACATGGAGAACTTGCTGTTGTACACCCTTGAAAAAGTATCTGTAATCTATATTATCCAAGAACTTCTTTGGATATAACATTAAAGCTCTTTACCTTATTTTCACCACATTTGTGTTTGTGTTTATAACTGTTTTTCCCCCTGCTTTATTTCCCCAAGGAAATATCTCTCTACTCTTCCCCCACCCCTGCACAAAATCAGAGAGAGATGATTTTCCTGATGGCATAAAGACTAGTCTATAAAAACAAGAAAGGATAGCAATTGGCCAAAAAGTAGAAAGTGACATTTGCTCTAAAAAGGAAACAGCTAAATAATTCCTCTTTCCTTTTGCTGAGCAGTTAAACACCCCCCACCTACACCCCCACTGTCTTCCATAAGACCCACAATCCTCAAATGTGACAAGTACCCACATTTTACTTTTCAGTCAGGTGATTGGCCCCATCAAAGTGGTTGAAATAAAATAATAGCAGTTGGCCGTGGTAACACATTATGTACATAATTTAATTAATTGCTGGCTCTCTTTATATTATTTCTGATTTTAAACACGCAGCCCCTTTTCTCATGATGTGTTCAAAATGGCTCAGAACAATAAGGAAAAAAATTAAAACTAGAATCACCATCAATTTTAAAAAGCAAGATAAACCAAATAACTAAAGCATGAGCCTATCAAAACCATGCCTCGAAAAGAAAATCAGAAATGCCTGATGGGATGGGCAGAGCTTTCATAGCCCTTCCAGAATGCAAACAAAGAAAAACGGTTGCTCAATTCCAAGAAGAGTTTGTTCCACAGTGAAAAAGGTCCTGCCTCTAGCAGCAGATGGTCATAGGAACATAGGAAGCTGCCTTATACTGAGTCAGACCATTGGCCCATCTGCACTGTCTGGCAGTGGCTCTGCAGGGTTTCAGGCAGGAGTCTCTCCCAGCTCTACCTGGAGAGGTCAGGGAATGAACCTGGGAGCTTCTGTGTGCAAGGCAGATGCTCTGCCACTGAGCTATGGCTGCCACTCATTACAGACATGGATGGTACCACTGAAGCAGGGCCTAGTTTTACAAGCAAAGATGGAGGAACAGACAATTTATTTTTCATAACATTTTCAGTCATCTTAACATTTGTTTTCAGAATTTACTGGCATTGAAGAGTTGTGTGCTTAAAATGCAGTAGGTTCTCCTCCCATGAATTCTGTTTTTAAATGAACAATGATAATTATTGCTGTTAGTTGTTCACAACCAGGTGCTTAGGGATTCAACAAAGCTGTTTTATTCTTGAAAGATTGAGCACATCTGCCAAGATTGGGAGGTAGCTTCAATGTTGCCTGTCCTCTTCAAACGTGCGTGTCTGATAGCTTTTGTCTCTATAATCAATAAACAGCTTATCCAGTGTTTCAGGATTCCAGTGATCTTTTAAAAAATGCATTTAACCCTCAAGGTCAAAGGAAGATGAAATCCCGTGGAGAGAGTGCATAGTTCACCTCTGCATGGCCACAGCCTCACACTAAACAATACATATATTCACTGTGTTTCTGTCTGGACTCTCCTTGTCCTCCACTTAGTCTGATTCTACTTTTGCTAGCCTGCTGTGCTTAGTGCTGCATCTTCATTCAGCCAGTACACTGCACAAAGAGATAATAATAATTTTGAGACTCAGCCAGGCACTGACACATGGAGCTCAAGACAGAAAGCTAAACAGACTTACAGCCTCACTTAAAGTGTTGCATTAACTTCTATCAGAGATACAAGCAGTGAATGAAATGCAGTGCAGTCGTGGAGGCTTGACCTCTGTTGTATGGCTTCAAATTTCATTCCACTTGCATTACACATTTGACCAAACATTCAGCTCCTCTGGATTTCCATAGATTGAATAAGAACCAATTAATTTGAGAAGCAAACACCTGAAGGAAGGCCACTAAATTTTAATATCTATCTTAAGGATTGTTTTCATCACCAGTGTTCCAATGTGAACTCTGTGGTTGACTAAAAGCACCTTCAAAGGTGTTCTCCATGTGATTGGTACCAATGGTAAAATATCAAGGTTACCACTTTCCTTCCATGGAATTATCCTTTTTTTCTTTTTGTGCTATGTATAAAAATGTGATTAAATCACAAGGCAAAAAGGAATGTTGATGTGATTATAATACTGAATCAAGATTCCTTTTTCTGGTTGTTTTTAATAAATGTACACATGAGATTGTGCATAGTAATAATCTGTACAGAAAAAGATGTAAATTTTATTATTGGAATATGGCCCTGCATATGCTCAGAAGTCTAGATCTTTGTTTTTTTGTTTTGTTTTTAAAAACCCAATGATAATAAAAATGGAAGTATAGTGGATCAATAGTCATCAGGTCATTCAGAACTGGAGAATTTTATAAGCATCACTACAATTTACTTACTGATGGGTGTGTGTGTTAGCTAATTTAAAATTATTAAATCTAAAAATTTAATTTTAAATTTTAAAATAATGTAAAATAATAAATCCACTTTAAAATAATTCTCTTGCTTGCTCACTTACACACTCACTCTCACACACATCTACATACTCTTCCTATTAGGGCTGCCAGGTCAGAAGCATCCCAAACCCTGAGATTTCAGGGGTGGTTTCTAGTGATGTCACAGGGGTGGGCCCTAGTGATGTCATTAACCATGATACATTAAGCATCAACCACAGTTGCTTGAAGCATACAATTCAAACAAAAAACATTTATCTGATTGGAGATTAAGATAGAAATCTTAGCTAAAAGATGACACCTGGTTAGGGAACATTTAATCTAGCCTACTTGCTTCTAGCAAGAAGGGGTTAAGTGCTGTCAGGCCAGGCCAGTCACCAGAAGGCCATTGTAGGGATTTATTTCTTGTTGTCAGCTGCCTTGGTTTCCAATTGGCAATCCTATTTCACAGGGTTGTTGTGAAGACTCCATATACACATACACACTGGAGATGTAAAACTACATACGCCCCATATAATAGTTTACTGTCAAAACCAGTTGGCCATTGCAGAACATTTTTTAAAGAATCAAATCAGTATTAGTTTCCTACATAATATAAACAGTGATACCCATGTAAGCCCTGCCTAATTGCTTTAAAAAATAAGATTGGAGGGGGAAAGATTTACAACTCAAGCACAATCCTTTGCTATGTTCACTCAAAAGTTCCATTAATTTGCAGCACAATCCTAACCATGTCTACATAAAAGTAAGTCCTATTGAATTCAATGTGGTTTACTCCAGGTATGTGGGATTAGCATTGCAGCTTTACTCCCAGAAAAGTGAGTATTGGATTAAAGTTTCATATCGGGAACATTTTCAAAACATTGCCGTCTTCAAAAGCCCAGGAAAATTTAATCTTGTTTGACTCCTGCACACAAGAGAAAAAAAGAATTTTGGGACTGCTGAAAGCTATATACTTACTCAATTTATGAGATTTTCAGATAAACAGGAAAAAACAACAGTTTTCTACCTTTGTAGTGGGGTCCAGATACTGCCTGGAAGCCCAGAAATCCCTTGTCAATCACAACCCTGACTTTACTTATTGGCTACAAACCTGAAAGGGCAAGCTTAGAGCAGCCAGCTAAGAAATAATTCCTCTGAATTGCGGGGAGGGGTTGCTGACATTTTAGTGTATATCTCATGAACCAGACCACTTAGAAACTTAATTTTTAAAAAAATGAAAGCTGAGAGTCCAGAGATTAAATGGATTCACCTGGAGATCCAAAGATTACCCCAAAAAGCCAGGGTCTCCAAGTGAAAACTGGACACCTAACAACCCTATTTTCTATATACCCTGAGTTAGCCAGGGTAGGATGACTCAGAAATCAAACCTATATCACCATTATCCTAGTCCCTGAGTGTCAGTAGTGAGTTGTGGGAGGTGAGAGAGGCAGTGAAGAGAACACATAGCATATGCTTCACATGCAGATCTTCAACATTTTCAGTTGTTGAAGACTGAGAATGATTTTTGTCTGAGGCCTTAGAAAACTGTTGCCAGTTGAGTAGGCTATACTTTATTGATCATTCTTACATAAGATAGTGTTTCACCCACTGTGGTGAAGAATGGTTCTGCCACTCTGGTGCAGGTGCAGAGCTGACATCTAGTGCCTCCGCAAGATTATACAGATGCCTGCACCTTACTGTATTCTCTGCTCTATATTCTGCTTCTATGGAACAGCAGAACATGATATTAAGTTATTAATTTGTGAATTATTTTTACAAATATGCTACTGTCAGAGGACACTACTTATTCTTGAGTCATTCTGAACTTTTTATTGTTAAATGCCAAAAGGAAAAATCTTGATCCACATATCTCAATCATAAGAAATGGGAATAATAATAGTCCTGATTTATTTATTACACTTCTATCCCACCTTTCCTTTTAAGGAGCTCAAGGTAGTATAGAGGATTCTGCCCTCCTCATTTTATCCTCATAACAACTCTGTAAGGTAAGGGTATATGGGTGAAGAGCTTTCTACAAGTAGAAGAGGAGTTGGGTCTGCACTCCTGGCCTTGCCCATGGCATGTGGCCTCCCCAAACCTATCCCTATGCCCACATATTGGACATGGACATCTGAACCCTGAATGATCACTGTTCCTTATTGTGTAAAAAGACTATACACATAGAATTATATACATGTAGGTTTTTCTTCTGCTGACCAAGCTCAATGTGTAGACATTGGGAGTGACCTAAGGGAGTAACTGTCTACAATGAAGGTGCTTCCCCTTCTCTCCTTGGAGCTCTCTTCATTCATAAAAAAAATATAAAATCTATTATCTTGTCCTTTTTGTGATTATTCTGACACAGCGACATTCCTGTTTCATACAATGGCACTTCTACTTTAATATGAAACCTGGAATTTTTAAAAAAGAGGTATTACCAGAAACAAGGGCTTATGTGCAGCCTTTCTTTTTTCAACCTTTACTTGGAAATGTCATACTACTGTGTAAATCATATGCAGTTTTGCCAAGTTAGAAGAAGATACTGTTTCAGTTTTATAATGACATATCATTTACAGAGCTGTTCTGTTTTTAGCTATAATGGTTTCTACAACAAGATCAATTTTTCCCCTTTAGCCTAATCAGTAGATGATTTACTTGTGCAATCTATCTTTGCTTTATCCATTTTTTCCATTTCTGACTTGCAGACCCTAGAAATGGCTCATTCTGAATCTGTTTGTGTTTGTTTTTAAAATGATTGCACTCTGAAAGCTTTTTCAGGATTAGTGTTTTACCGATAATATAGGCTAAACACATTAGCAACCCCCCAACACATTAAAATACAGAAAAATCAAGTGATTATGGTTTGTTGTTTTCTCTCGTTCATTTTAAATTTTGTAATGTACTCCATCATAAACTGCACTATAGAGCAAAAGCTTTCTTGTTGTTTAGTCCCCCATTTTTTAAAGATATGTGCAGCTGATAAATTATTGATTTAAATCAATTGTAAATTTGGATGAAATTTACATCATATTGAAAGGATTTTTATTTTGTAGAACTTCATTTTTTATAAGACTTTCCATTTTGTGACCATCATTTGAGGACACAAAATTATACAAAGACTAGGAGCTCTGCCCCTGCTTGCTTCGCTTGCCAACCCCACATGGGTCTCTGGGTTGCCCCTTCCCCACCCCCACCCCTGTGCTCATTGCTGAAGGTTACCCCTTCCCCACACCTACCCCCACACAGGTCACTGAAGCTCCCTTCTCTCCCCATGGGCCAAACATGCCGGCCTGCAGGCCTGGTCTGTTGCTGCTGCATAACTCACTGGCTTGCCCTCTCCCACCATCATGCTGTGACATCATGATGGTGTGAGAGCATATATATATATGAGAGAGAGAGAGAGAGGTTTTAGAGCACTCATGGGGTTTTTGGTTTATGAAAAAAATCACAATGCACATTTACTTTCTGCAGAACCTTTAATTTTAATAACTTAAAACCTTGAAGCCTTTTGAAGAAGAATATTCTGTAAAGAATATAATAAAGGGCAAAGAGAATTGTTCCAGGGAAAAAAAATTATCCGATGTGCTGTACATGTACAGGATTAGCAACTTGGTAGAATGGAAGTTGGTTGCTTTATCCTGGGAAGAAAATGTGATCTTTTAGGAGAAGGTTGTGCACTTGTGGCTATATATCACAAGAACATTAATCACTTGGCTGTGTAGGTGTGATGGAGAGTCAGATCCAACTCTTCTGTTTCTTTAAGGTATTCTCAACTCTGCACAAAGACTCCTTCATGATAGCAAAGCAACTTAAACTCATAGATGTTGAGCTTTGCCTGAATACCCAAGGATATTTTCTTGTTAGTTTGAAAGAGCCTTTCAAAATCTTCCTAAATCTTTCCTACTTCCTGTGAATAGAAAGTGCTCAGCAGCCATCCCTTCATTGTTCAGTCTACAGGCAGGTACCCACACATCCTTTGCTACATTTTGATTTAATGGTTGCTCCCACATCACCTCTTCTGGAATACAACATAAGTTCCATCAGGGTAAGACCCATAGTCTTACTCAGTAGAAGGAGCGGGAGGGCCCCCTCCCAAAAGAAGCAGGTCTGCCTTACCACATTTTGAAGTAAGTGAAGAAATATATATTATCATCTTAATATGAGCCTCTCTATTAAGGTCAAAGTCTAAAATTACCTAATTTTACTATTACAAAATTACGACTACCTTTCTCTCAGAAGTAGTGCCAGCCAAACGAGATGTTCACAGTGAAAATGCATCTAATAAATTACCAGTTTTCTCTTATGGCGATTCCTTCTTGTGGCCCACTTGGATTCCATTTGTTCACTATGTTAGATAGAAGTCCCACTTACATGCCATTCCAGTCTTGTGAGGGTCTGACATTCTTATCTCAGCCCAGATGAATCTCATTAGCACATTCCCATCCTCCTCCTCCTGCTTATATTTTCCATGTCTATACTTCTCATTTTGTCATAGGAAGGATTTAGCTTAGCTTGGCCCCCTTTCTCCCCCCCCCAAAAAATCCATAATCCTTGCCATTAGCATTTGATTCCAATGACTGTGTTATAACACCCTTCCTTAGACAAGTGAAAACCATCACAATTGGTGTTGAATAAAGCTATGTCTAGCAAGGCCAGTTCCAAGGGGCGGCCAGGTGGGGCACTGGCCTGAGAGCCCCTGAGGCTACAGGAGCCCCTGAGGGGCCCCTCTGCTCCCTTTCCACAATTCTCGGCAGGATCACTGCTGCTGATCGCACGGCAAGAGCTTCAGGGCTCCGCTATTCCCTTGCTTAACTTACCTTTGTTTGCGGTTGCTCACGCAGTGGTGCCCTTAATAAAGATGGTGACTGAGGTTTTCCTAAGGGGCTGAAGCCTCTGCCGCCATCTTGGCTGATGGCACACATGCGTGATGCGGGCTGCACGCTCGCATCCCTGCCATGAGGAGCTGTCCAAGATACTTCAGATACCATAAAATGGCCAAAAGCAATAAAAGCATACATAGTACTAAAAGTGTTTATCCATCATCAATCAGTAATAAGGAAATACCACTCCCCACCCAACTGAAAGATCAATAAGGCCAATGTATATACACGTAATAGTGATTAACAAAACAGAGGTTTTTAGTGTAATACCAAAACATTTTGGCTTCCGCCTTCATCAGCTGCTAACATACAAATGCTGTTACCAAGGTGGCAGTTATAGAGCTTTGAGGATGGAATGCTCAGCGGGGCTTCATTTGCAGAAGCTAAGTAGTGGTGGTACTGTCCTCCAGGTTCAGGCCATGTGGTGCCAATGTGTCCAGAGAGTATATCCAAAAGTTCTCCCTTTAAGTCAATGCTTAAGTCAATGGCATCTCTGTAGCTGTTACAGAAAAGTCCAACAGGCTGTGACCCTCAGTGTTGAAATGTTTTGCAACTGGTTGCTCCACTTTTTTTGTTAAGATTGCCGATTTGTGGTTTCTGAAGCATGTGCATAGGTCAGTTGTGGTTTTTCCTACATATTGGATATGACATCCTGGTTTTTTGCATTCGATGACATAAATTATATTGCAAGACCTGCAGGTGGTGTTCTGTTTGATGTAATATGTCCTGCCTGTCCTAGTGCTCGTAAAAGTAGCTGTCTCCCTGAGGTACACACAGGTGATACAGCGTTTTAGTGACAAGGATGAGACCCAGGATTGGTGATAGGTGGCTTAAGCACAGCTCTCACTAACAGTCTGTGCAAATTAGGAGGCTGGCGAAATGCTACAACAGGAGGCCTGCTGATGGCTCTAGCAAGATGTTCAGAGTTTGCCAGCAATGGGTAAGCTCTCCCCGATTGCTCGTGATAGTTAGGAGATGCTGGATGGAAATCTTCCACAAATGGAATCCATTGCTCTCTGCTCTTTGACACCTCAGTATGATGGAAAAGGTTTTCTCTGGACAGAATAGAGGCTCGGTGGATGTTGAAGTTGATAATATGTGGAGGATATCTTCTCAGAAGAAGGTGTTCTTTAAGTTCACTGATCCTTCTCTGGTATTTATCTTCAGTGTTGCAAATAAGTTTAATTCTCAGAGCTAAGTTATACATAATATTTTTCTTTATATGCTTAGGATGGCAGGATTTCCAGTTTAGATAGGTGTACAGCAAACCCACTGATGCTCACACCTATGAAATTGGGAATCCTAAAAATTGCCTGAACTCAGTGAGATATACTTCTAAGCAGACATGTATAGGATTACCTTGTTAATGCATGTTTACTCAGAAGTATATTTCACAGTATTTTACGGCTATTCTACATGCCACATTAATCATGTTGTTTACCTTTGAGTGTATAAAATTATGCATGGCATTGAGAAAGTGGATAGAGAAAAGTTCTTCTCCCTCTCTCATAATACTAGAACTCGTGGACATTCAAAGAAGCTGAATGTTGGAAGATTCAGGACAGACAAAAGGAAGTACTTCTTTACTCAGCGCATAGTTAAACTATGGAATTTGCTCCCACAAGATGCAGTAATGGCCACCAGCTTGGATGGCTTTAAAAGAAGATTAGACAAATTCATGGAGGACAGGGCTATCAATGGCTACTAGCTGTGATGGCTGTGCTCTGCCACCCTAGTCAGAGGCAGCATGCTTCTGAAAACCAGTTGCCGGAAGCCTCAGGAGGGGAGAGTGTTCTTGCACTCGGGTCCTGCTTGTGGGCTTCCCCCAGGCACCTGGTTGGCCACTGTGAGAACAGGATGCTGGACTAGGTGGGCCACTGGCCTGATCCAGCAGGCTCTTCTTATGTTCTTATGTTCTTATGCTGCGGTCCTGATCTGGATTGGGGAAGGGGCTCTATACCCCTACAATTTGGATTGGAAAATACCATTGGAATGAATGGAAGCTTCCCCCCCCCCAATGCCAATTGTAGGCATTAAAGAGGAGCAATCAAAGGAATTATTCAGATTACCAGTAGTGGTGAATGTGGTCAGATAACAACACCTAGGGATATGCTAGAATTCCGCCCAATTTGGATTTGGTACCAAATTTTCCATTAATTGGCTTATTGTCTATTTCTGGAGATTGGATTTTTATGTAGCGATTTTCTGTGGCTATTTTTGAAAATAGATTTTTTTTAAAAAAAAAAACAATTTGCTTCTAAAATATCAATATTAAGAATGATAATTTTATCAATATTTCCTTTTATTTATTTATTTATTTTATATCCCACTTTTTCTCCTAGAAGGAGCCCGTTAATTACATTTCCTTTAAAAATATTGATTTTCATTTAAAAAGACCAACATTAATATCAATATATTTGGGGAGGGAAAAAATTGGATTGCTAAAAGCAGAGAATAGCAGACAAAGAATGATCTCCAATTGATACCATCCTGTTAGGTCTATAGAATGTTTTCGAAGCTGCACCAGCCAATGGATCCCATCCCTACAACCTCCTTCTCAACGCAAGTAGGGCTGGGCAGGACAGGAAAGCAGCTAGATCAGGATCGTGTTGATGTAATGATGAGAATCCCATATTGGCAGCAGTGGTCCTATCTGTGCACTTGGATAGCTGCATCGTCACCACCACCCTGCCCTAGGCTCATCCAGGTAAGCAGAAGCAATACTGCTGTCAGGGAAGCAGCTCTGTGGCTCCATCTCCCACGTGCTGCTACAATAAATAATTCATGCTAGCAATTTATGAACGAAAAGTTTGCACTCAAGGGCAAACTACATGATAAACATCACGTGCATATTGTTCTTTACTCCCAGGTTAGTGTGCATAGGTTCCAGGCTATGGTCTGAAGGCGCATGAGGCCAACACCCTGCTGAAGCTAAGCAGGGTTAGGTCTGGTCAGTGCCTGGATGGGAGACCACCTGAGAACCTTATGTAAGCTGCCTTGGGTTTCTATGATGAAAAGAAAGGCGGGGTATAAATGTAACAAATAAATTAATAATAATAAATAGGATTTCAACCAAAGTTGCAGGTAAAACCACTTACAGCAATTTTAGGGTACAGGGTTGACCTCATACTACTTTTTTTCATTTACAAAGTATATAGAATCCTTGATTTGGTTCAAGTTATACTAGAAATCATGTTTGTTTGTTTATTTATTAAATTTATATCCCATCCCTCCTCCTAGTAGGAGCTCGGGGCAGCATATGTAGAATCCTGTTTCTCCCCCCCCCCGCTTCTTGTTGGTTTCACCCAACTGCACATGAAGTACCAATTTAATGTGAAAAGAAACTTTGTCAGAAGGAATTTATCAAGTATGAAGTATATAAATTTTCATACAAGTCTTCAGAATATCCAACTATAATTAGCATGGCGCTTGGAAGCCCGGATACAAGCTCAGACAAAGTGTCATCGAGCTATAGAAAATATAGTTACCCTATGTAAAATACAAAGTAGTTAGCAAGAGGACTTGGAACATAAGAATTCTTGGATTGGCATCAGTATATCAGATGGGTCAGTTCTATTAAATTAGCAGCACAGCCCTATATTCAACTGCTCAGAACTAGGTCCCATGAAATGATACGGGAATTACTCTTAGGTAAGTAGATACAGAATTACACCCTAGTGGCTTTTGATTGTCACCCACTAGAAATATCTCTGTAGGCAGACTGCTGGCTTGACTGATCTAGTCTGAGGTGGTTTTGTTCACTAGAACACCAAGATCTACCAGCTAGAGCCAGGTGCAAAAGTTGGAAGTAAAGAACTGGGTGCCTTTGAGGACATTCTGTGCCTAGGAGTTGTTCTTATTTTGACCTCACGCTACTTTCATACAAAAGCTCATTCCTGGCTACCCTAAGGTTTCTTCATTTCAACAGTCTAATTTAGATGGGGAAAAGTCATTTTGTTGTTGCTATTGTTGTAAACAGTTGGGAATCAGAAATCCTTGCTGGCCTACTGCAAATCACCCACAAATCCACCAGTGGATCCCAATCCACCTTTTGCCCACCCCTGCTCTGTGGTACTTGCATCTCTGTAGATTCAAATAAATTATCGGCCCAGAGTCAATGGACTTTTTCTGGGCTATGCAGGGCTGTGTTTTGCAGTAGGCGATATGTTATCTGCAGATATAACAGTTTAAAAGGATTTTTCTTTCTCCTATAGCACATAGGGGGGGAAGAAGGGCCTGAAAGCCTGGGAAAGAGCCTAATTTTAACTCCTGACATTTTAATTATTGCCGTTGTTGCTAATGGGGCAAACCTATATATGCCGACTTAGAAGTACGTCCCATTGAGTTCAGTGGGTCTTCCCACGTCAGTGGGCATAAGATTGCAGCCTAAAAAGGCCAGCTTTGCACAAGTCAAATACTGGGTAAAACAAACCAGAGAAGCTTACAAAAAGATAGTTTAATTAAAACTGTAATCCTATCCACATTTACCTGGCATTATGCCCCCTTGAACTCAATGGGGCTTACTGCTAAGTAGACTGCATAGGATTGCACTGTTTAGTATATCTAAAATAACATAATACAGAAAAGTGGCATGGATACAGTTCACAAAAAATGGTTCACCTTCATCAGATTCATCGCAACCAAAGAGCATGATTGGAAACCTCCATCAACACATGCTTTGTTATATGGAGAGACGTACTAGACAGAACATTCAACAACTCACAATATCACAGAACTCAGTCAGCGACTGATTGAACCTGGCCAGAAATGCACACCAACACATAATACATGCCATAACAAACACAACAAACTTACCAGGCAAACTTAGACAAACCCAGTAGAAATGCTCCCTCCTCCTCCACCTCCCCTCTGTCTTTCCTCCTCCCCCCTCCCCATGTGGTCCGTTTCACCTATCCTAAGCATGACTGCGGGGGAGTACATCCCACTGAACTCAATAAGCATGCAAATGATCGATCCATTCACAGCAAACTTGAACAGGATCCATATCTTACCTCCCAGATTAAAAGCAGAGAAACAGGCAAAATAAGCCTTGTGGTTTAAGAAAATATCTGTAGTCAACAGATATTTCTATCAAACTTTAAAAAGCAATTTAACACCACAGTCTCATTTTTATATGAATGGGGTCAAACATGTCAATAAACCAATGCGGCTGCCTCTACCCACCCTCAGTGCCCATCACATTTACTTCACTCTCAGGTCCTGACCCTTGGGTCAGAAGCAAGAATTATGTTTAATGTATAGTCCTGCCGCTACACCTCTGGATTTTCTTTAATTAGAGGTGTGTGCGAGAGGGGTTGTTATCTGGACCTCAGGGAGGGAAGGTTTGTTGCTTTCCTCCCAGCTATGATAGGGACAAAAATTGCTGAATGGCTTAGCGGTTTAGGGTGCAATACAACTGACCTTTCTGCCGGGCTCGAGGGAGTTTATGCCGTGGACCCCTGGCTGCACTGGCAGTCTCCCAGCACTGGTGGCCTCCACTGCCAGCAGCCCTCTGCTGTGGGTGAGCTGCGGCACTGCCGGGAGCCTGCTGGCGCCGTTGAAGACCCGCCAGCCAGGTGGACGAAGGCCAGCAGAAGCCCTGAAAAAGGGGGCATTCCTGGGGTATGGTGGGGCGGAGCCACGGGGGGGACTTTTAGCAAGATCCTTTTGTTTGGAGCCCTCCCTCCTGATCTGCCTGGAAACTATTCCCACCAAAAGGCTGGTGCAGTACAAGCATGTCTATTGTGGCTTACAGGGTCCCCAGGAGGCCTGTTTGTGGGATCCAGCACTTTCTAGCTTGCTTGTACATGCAGCTCCTCATGGAGCTGGTGTTCAGTCAGGCTGGCAGCTCCCAAGCGGGCACCCCTTCTGCCGACTCCCCATCATCTGGATTGCTCTGTTAATTAAAAAAAGGTTTTATTTTTCTTTTTTTTCTTATGTGCACCTGTGCCATGGGGAGCAATTTTTGTTCTTCTTGCAGCTCAGGGCTGTGCTGTGGTGCAGATAATGCTTCAGAGTGTGTGAGATCCTTTAATTAATTAATTAAAGAAACTCTGGAGGTGTAGCTGCATGCTGTGCATTAAGTGTAACATGTAGTTTGGCCCTCAGAAGGCCTAGCAGAATAAAATTCATATTCTGTTGTTTTAAACTGTATATGGAAGGCTGTTATTATTATTAATAGCAGCAGCACAAGTTTAGAAAAAGAGGAGCTGTTTTAGCAGAGCCCTGGAGGAACCCAGGTTACCTCTGAGAGTCCGATGAATATCTTCAGGGGTCCTGATTGCCCTGACCATTATTTAGCAGGAAGGAGCAGATAGCCTTTTCCCTCTATTGTGTGGGTGGAACTGAATGCTAACCTTGAATCTTCTACTAATTCCTAAGCTGTTACTTAGAAAATCCCAGGTGGAGACTGGCTTCATGATATTGTTTGTGATACTAGATAGGCAGAGAAACAAACTCTTGAATTACATTCTGTCTGGAATTTAAATTGCTAATTGCCTTCACACCATTTAATTTTAGTCACAAATCTGTATTTAAGAAAAGGAAAAAAAAGTATAAATTATCAGTTTTGTTGGGATGGCAATTTCAGTTATGGTAACAGAGAATAATTTATTTTTTGAGCTGATGTGATTTTAGGTTGTCTTAATTGTTTTAATGATGTATTTTTAAATGATTGCAACCAGCCCTGAGACCTCTGGGTGAAGGTGGTATTGTTGTTGTTGTTGTTTGTTTCACTCTATTAAATCAATTGTTGTTTGAGCATGTCTTTGTGTACATGTGGTACATAATTTGCCTCAGATTTCTATTTTGTCCTTTATTTTCTGAATAAGTATTTAAGGTGAGATTTAATTTGTTTTTAAATGGTTATTTATCAGGACTGAAGCTTCTATAAAGAGAGTTATTTAATTTTTCCATTATGCCCCTTTTCTTATCAAAAATATTTACTACTTCACTACCACTAATATGTATACATGGCGCACAAAACAGACTGTAGATGAAAGGAAACCATTCATTGCCTGCTGCAATTACTAGACCACTAATTACTCCTAATCACTGACATCCAGGGTCAACAAGGATGGCAACAGGAACATCAAAGACAAGATGTACACTAGCCGTTGCACATCTTTTAACCAAGCTATATATTTTTTTAATGGTGACTATTTGTTACTTGATGCCGGAAGCATTCAGAGTTGCTGATTTTAATATACAGTTATATATATATATTTATATGTATATTTCTTTCTTTTTCATTTGCAGTTTGACGGTGAGAACATGTATATGAGTATGTCAGAGCCGAGCCAGGAGTATGTGCCAGCCAGCCAGGTGGGTTAATTAATCTTCTCTGCCTTGTTTCAAATTGTAATTAAACAAATTCAAAGAGTTGCATTGCAAATGAGTGGCACTATCAGTAACTGCTGCAATCAGAAATAATCATAATTTATAAACAAAGCATTTAAGCCTTGTTTCCAGCTAATGAGATAGCACTGATAAAACACCAGAGTTGGCAGTTGTTGAAGAAACCACCTTGTTTGCTCTCCAGGATGCAAGCAGCTGTTTTGCCAGCATGATCATTCCCAAGCAGTTGTTTTACCTTTAGGAAATACTCTTTACAGGTGCATGCTATTTGTTTATCTGACTACAGACAACTTAATAATTATAAGCCACAGGTGACACAAATTGCTTTACTCATGTTCAGATCTGTTTGGTGTATTCAATGGGGGGGAACGTATTTTTTTAAGTTAATTACGCTCTAACCCACCACATGGCCGGCTTAGGCCTTCAGAGTTACACATAAGAATAAACAAATAAAACAAAATAAAAGCAAACAAAGGGTCTTGCTGGGTCAGGTCTGTTTAGTCCAGGTGCTGTTTTCAGATGTTGACCAGCCAGATGTGGACATTATACCAAAGGAGATGAAGGCAATAGTCCTCTTCCACTCTTGTCCATTAGCAGAACTTGGAAAAGTTACTTTTTTAAACTACAACTCTCATCAGCCCCAGCCAGCATGGCCACTGGATTGGGCTGATGGGAGTTGTAGTTCAAAAAAAGTAACTTTTCCAAGCTCTGTCCATTAGCATCTAGTATTCTGTAGTTTAATGCTTCTGAAAATGGTGAGTCCACTTAGCTGCCATGGCCAATAAACACTGAGAGACCTATTCTCTATGACTTTTCTTATTCCCCTTTAAAATCATCTAAGCCCATAACTGTCGTCGTTATTGTGTGAAGATGTGCTTACTTTGTTTGTCATGATCTTATGGCAAGTCCATTTCTTTGGTTGACCTTAAGTTCTAATATCATTTTCTGGAAGGGGGGGTATTTGTCCATTTTATCCCCACACCATTCATTATTTATTTATTAATATTATTACAAATTCTTCCAAGGTGACTTGCAAGTAACATTAAATTACACTTTTAAAAGCCACAGTTAACAATTAGAAAATATAAAAAGTTATCAGGTCCCACAGGGTGGTTGGTGGTAGAGCCCCTAGTTGCGGGGGGGGGCAGGGAATAATCCAGCTTCAGCAGGTCCTGAGGCCTGTTTTTCTCTCTTATGTTTCATATAGGACAGTTGATGGTCTGTGTGTAGGAGTCCTACTAGACTTTATAACCCCCCATCATGGGATTTTCCAGTTCTGTCAATTTTTTTCAGCCACCATGAGAGTGTAAAAGAGCTAGCTTCAAGCTGAAATGTAGTCCATTAATATGGGTGTGTCCATAAACTGTAGCAATGTTTCCATGATCAAACTGAAGACCAAACTGACTGAATACTCATGCTGCTCTTAAATGTCCTGGTAATTGTCGGTCTACGTAATTTTATTTTACTATTATAGTTTTCATTGGGTCAGATCCCAATTTAATTGTAAATGTTGTTGGGTTTTTTTTACAGTTGCTTTATTGGGTGGGACTCAAGTCATGATTAATGTCCCATTGATTTCATTAGGAAATAAGTTCAGCTAATTTAGGCTGCCATCCTAACCGCACTTACCTGGGAGCAAGCCCCACTGAATTCATTGAGTAGACATGGTTAGGATTGTACTGTTAGTCTGGATCCAACTGGTTGCGTGATAGCCAATATTAGACATGCTTAGAGTAGACCCGTTGAAATCTATATTCTTAAATAACTTGAAGTCAATGGTTCAACCCTGAGGTTGAATAACATTGGTTGTCACCCAATATTTGTTTGTAAGGTGTCTTGATTATATTTTATAAAGGTAGGATAAAGTGTAAATAAGCAGCGTGTCAGGCCACTGGAAATCCAGTAATGGTATTTTTTTTTACCATGCATCTGCAATTAAAAGTATTGTTCTCAAAAAAAAAAAAAACCCTGCAGTGATTATGACTATTTTTGTTTTAATTATCTGTCACACAGGAATGAGCATCCTTGGAAAATGACATTATACTAAGATAGAATATTAATTAAATCATAGCATTTTGCAACTGTCATATAAACTCATATTTGAATTTATAACTTCATTCTGTTTTTTAAAGTTTGTTAACTTTAACATGACTGGCCCATGGTGTTAAAATATTTTTAAAAAACTATGTTTAAAAAGAGAGCGTTCCCAGCAAATTACTTCCCAGTCTGTTGCAGAATTTTTTTAAAAGTGCCGTTTGGAAGAATGAACTTGTATGGTTGAACTTGCTTAGCTAAGAATCCTCTTAAGTTCTGCAGGTAGTTTTGAATAGAACTGTTTGATTAAAAGTTGAGGGTGGGATATTCTTTTTTAACCTTTACATCCAAAAAACTGTCTTGACAAGTTTAGCAGTACTGTTAGATTAAAGTAATGAGGCATCATCTTGTTCATGCCTTAAGGGCTTTGTAGCACAAGGGCTAATTGAATTTGTTTGAAACTGTAGAAGTACAAACCCTCTGAATGATTGCTGTTACAAAGCAGCTGCTACCTTTCAGAGAATCATTATGCCTGTCTTCAATAGTTTTGAACAAAGAATGCATCTCCACATTTTCCAACAGAGCCATTTTCCTTCTGCTGATATGCTCTATACTGTGCATATTTAAACACCAAGTATCACGTCCATGGGATTTTTCAAGGTACAAGAAAAATATGGTTACACATTTTATTTCACAGGACTATCTCAAGGGTTCCCAAAAGGATGTTAAAATGCCTTTTTTTAAAATTGGAGGATCACTCTATATTTTGTAGACATAGAGTTGTATGTATGCTACACTCAGAGTAGACCCATTGAATTTAATGGATTTAGATTAGTTATGTGCATTATTTTCAGTGGGTACACTCTGATTAGGATACTATTACATTGCAAATGCATTATTCAGAATAAATATATTTTAGTAATATTTGTAGCCCCTGCTTCTACTACTCTGTACAATCTAATATGACAATAAATAAAAATTCTGCTGATGAAAAATGTGCATGCTGCTTCTCTTAAATTTATAGTTCAGCATAAGAAATTAGACAAATGTACTAAAAAAGCTGAACTTCAAATTCTTTATGTTCACTAGAATAAGTTGGTGTTCACTGAGGCATCTTTGGGCCTAATTTTAAGGCTGTTAAAATTAATTCATCACATTTATTTATTTATTTATTTATCTATCACATAAATAAAAACTCATCTGTCAGTCAAGAAAAAGTGTAACATCACAAATCTCCATACCTTGGTAATTCAAGACAACTTGCCTCATAGCATTAATTGACAATTATAATTTCTGTTCAGTTTTCAAATCAGTATATGCTTTGGGACTTATGTACTAAGTTGCTAAATAGCAACATATGGCTCACTACAGTTCCTGCGATGTTGCTGCAAGCAAACAGCATAATTCTAGACTTGAAATGATTTACACAAAAAGCCATTCCTGAAAATGAGCCAGAAGTATAACTATACCATAAAAATTAATGATATTCTTTTAGCTTGTCCCCAAAGACTGTTTGATGCTGCTAAGCTTGTGTATATTTTATACATGTAAATATTGTATTCTTGGTGACAAATATCTAATGTAATGTTACGCATCCCAGGCAGCTTTTAAATATTATCACCACTCATATATTCATGATCACACAGTAAAATATGGACTTTTGATTAATAATTTAATTTCAGTGTGATGACATTTAAAATAGCATGGAACTTATCACCCATCAGAGACTCTTCTTACCTTTGCCCCATGGCAGTCTTCCATGGTCATCCATGTGCAGCTCCTGATAGTATCCTCCATATGACAAGTCATATATTTAAGATTGGGAATTAATTTTCACCAGTGCTTCTAAAACAGTAAAGCATGTCTGAAGGGCACCATAGTTACTTGGTAAGATAGAAGTGAATACCTTTTTCATTCTTCCAAATGCACGCAATATAACCATTCTGTACAGGGCAATGTGGTCTTTGTATTTTACTTTCTAATGATTTTGTTTATGAATTGGTCTTGTAGTCCAGAGGTTGCACCCCTTTATTTTTCATCCTTTTTTTTGTGTTGCCTCTTTCCTATAATCTAGTTCAAACAGCTTTTATACTGTATGTCTGGCTTTTTCCATTTATAGTTCAAACTAAGTCTGGATTACAGTTATTTATTATTATTTGTAGAAGGCTATATACCTCATTAAAATGTGTTAATCTAAACACTTATGCTATCTATAAAGTGTTATACAACCCTTATCAGCTGCAGTAGCTAGCTTCTCTTATTAATCAATAAAACAAAAAAACAAAAGCTATTTTATCTTGTGGAAGGCAAACAGAAAATCAATCATCCAATGATACATTCTCAGGAAAGTGCTGGGGTTATTGCTTCCCAGCTCTTAATGCCTACTTTTATTTTCTGCATGAGATAACATACCCTTGGGTGGTTCAGACCCAGTATAAAATGTCCCTTTAAATATATAATTAATGTTCTTTTTTACTCCTTTCTAGGAAACTTTCTCGGGCAATAGCATGGAGATAAATAACCATGGGGAATATTGAATGAACTGCATACATATGATGACCATCTAGGTCTATCGGAGGGCATTAAAGTATTTTTGAACTACTTATTAGGCAAACAACTATGAACCTGTTCCTTGTTGCAAAGTTTCCCTCTGTAAACTCAGCTTTACCTATTGACCCTTGACCCAGTGAAACAATAATGATGGGAGGCTTCAGATTAATCTAGTTAGTCTCACAATGTCTGGCATCTCAACAAGCCCAAACTAGTTACTCAAACCTGTCTTCAGCATAGCATGCAAATGATTACTCTGTGCAATCCCAGAGGTATTCATTACAGACAAAATTGCTCTTGCTGCCTTGCATACAAGCTGAGTTTTCAATGGGAAATGAAAGGCTGCCTGGAAAAATAGGACACCTAATTAAGTTAAACTACTCTAGCATTTGGCTTGACATCTTCATTACTCAAAATTAAAAAGACACTTCACTTGAGCACACAAGTTACTTATTGTTTATGTTGTTGCCTTAAATTGGCGGTTCACACAGCAGTCTGTTTTTCAGAATTATATCTTTTAATAGCTCACATATTTCTTGCAGTTTATAAAAATGTCTGAAGAGATACCAGAGGTACTCATAATAGTCTATATACTATAAGTACAAATGATTGTATATCAGTTCTAAATCTTGGCTGTTTAGATGCCATACTGGGCTGTCACACAAGGCTTACCTGTCGTGCAACTATGTATTTGTTTATTATTATTTTTTAGACTTGGGACAATTTTACAGATTAAATGAAATGTTTCTTCTTCTGATGACTATCCCCAAGCCCAAATTGCATCTCCTTCAAGAGATGCTTAGGGCTGCCCAGCCTCCAAGGGTGTGTTTTTTTAAGTAGCCTTTTCAGCTCCCTTTGATTGGAAGAATTATACAAATTTGTATGAAACACTCAAAATCAGAAAATCGAAGGTTTTTGACAGTAGCAAAACTGAAACTTTTTGATTGCTCACTTTTACTTGTAACACATCTTATGGTTGGATCCAAGATGATCAGAGATCATAGGATTGTAGAGTTGGAAGGGCCGATAAGGACATCAAGTCCAACCGCCTGGTCAATGCAGGAATCCAAATTAACGCAAACCTGACAAGTGGCTGTCCAGCTGCCTCTTGAATGTCTCCAGTGTTGGAGAGCCCGCCATCAGATTACCTTTCCCTAACTGCACCCTCCCCCACAAAAATCTGCTGTAGAAGGTTTCCTGATGCTCAGAAATAGCATAAGAGGTGACATGGGGGATTATGGGGAGAGGAGCCAGAACTGGTGACAATTGCCTTTCCATTTAAAGGCCCTTCTTGCCACAGGAGGACTCCTTCTATGGATGGGGAAGGTCACCTTTGGATTCAACATATGATTTAAAAAATAAAATAAAATTTCTGTCATATTAGAGTGTTGAGCCCCAGTTACTCCAAACACCTCAGAGCGAGTGGGCAAAGGAGGACGAGACTTCTGAGAGCCTTGAGGGAGGGGGGAGTGTTAGCAACCCTTCAACCTCTCTGGACACTCCCCTGGGCGGCCTAGAGCCTGTTCCACCTGATAGCGTCTTGCCACCTGCAAGCTCGTTGCCAGATCTCACGCACGCGCCAACTCCAACCCCCCAGGATGCTCGGCTTGGACTGTCAAAAGTTTCCCTGCCAACTCGCTCCCCACCCGCTGAAGTCGAGCCGGCACCTAGTGAGCCTGTACTGTCCGATGAGCAGGCAGAGGCTCGCCCCACTTCACCCCGCACGAGACGATATGAGACGATGCAAGAAGCGGTTTGGTCAGAGGGAGGGTCTTCGAAGGAGTCAGAGATTATGAGCGAAGACCTTTCCTACTTAAGGTGGTGCCCCTTTGATTGGGGTGCTGAGTCAACTTACTCCATATGCTGCAGAGCATGCATAGTTAGCACCAGTAGTGAGTTAGTCTAGCCAGGCCTATGAGACGCACTGCTTTTGATGTAACGGTGATTCAAATAAAGCAAGAATTATTGCCAGACTCTCCTCCGACTCCTATGTGAAACTCTGGGCAGGACATAGAGGTTGACATAACAGGGAAAGGATGATAAAAACATTTGGCTGTGTTAAAATGTGGTTGTATTGGCCATATCTGGGAGTCACCTGTTCACATATTGGGGATGTGATGGAATTTTCCCCAAATCAGATTAATTCAGCTGGGAAATAACAAGGTCTGTGAAGAGTTGGTATGGGTATTATATTGGATTTGCCTCTAGGAAATCTAAGTTTCCTGGCTTTCTCTGTAAGACAGCTTGTCATGTTTGCACATACATGAAGGGGGACTTGTTTTGTAGTAGGTGAGCTTAGGATTATAGCCATCATAGAAATGAGAACATATGAAAAGCATAGCGTCTTCATTGCCAGTTTAGAGTCAAATATGCTAATGAAGCATCTGACAGGTTAAATGTGGTATATAATATACTCTGTTGTATAGTAGTAATATTAATATTGGGACTTTTTATGCTGCTTTTTATGTTTAGTTGCTCTATTGTTTTTAATAGTGTGGCATTGATTAATGCTGTTTCTTTTCAGTATAACTCTGACATCCTGGTCTTTAAAACAGTACTTGCAAGCAAGTAGCAATGATTCCAATGAAACTTACTTCGAAATACTTATGTTCAGAATGGAGGGATGAAAATTATTATTTCAACATTTATTTTAATATTAAAGCTCTAACATGTAAAAGTAACAAGTGGCAAATCATATAGGTGATCTAAAGAAATAAGAACAGGAGGATCTTAAGGGAAGAATTTAAAATGGTTTTCTTTAATCTTGTTTAGTGTATATAAAACACATTGAGCTTTTTTTTGAAAATAAACATATTTTCCAGCATCTTGGCGTTCCCCCCTTTTTTTCTTAGTCTAGATAAGCCACTTGATAGCTGAAAGGTACAGTTTTCAAAGCAATGGGGAAAAAGGGAACACTCAGAGATTGCAAAAAAAAAAACCCAAACCCTTCAGAATAGAGTGGAACACCACACGTTCCAACAGGCAGCAGTTTGATCTGTTTTAAATCTAGAATAAAAGACTTTTAAAAAATACACAGTCAAGAAGAAGAAGCAAAGAAAAAAGCATGTGTCATATGACAGGACTCAACCATTATTCTTGGATAGCTTTCTAGAGAAACAATCCCTGGTACTATTGTATAATAATAATAACAATAATAATAACAAACCCTGTCCAGGAGCGGCTGGCGGGAAGGGACAATGCCACAGATCTAGCCTTTTGACAGCAGTGTTGCTGCCACATAATGAGCCAGTGAGTGGGCAGGGCAGAGGGGCATTGAGGTCAAACTACCCCAATCTCAATGGCACACTGACCATCCCGGGGTGTGGCAGTGACCCTCCATGCTGCCATGAGGCAGGTCTGCAGCCCCACTGCTCCCCAATGGCCACTCCTACCTTTATCTGCTTAGGCAATACTGTTGCACAACAACACCCACAACATCATTCACCTCTTAATCTTCCATTGTGATATATGCCATCATCTGTCAGCAGTGTCCTTCTCTGCACAAAAGAGTATTCACTAATAGGCACAAAACCTTGCGGTTTAAGAACGTACCTATAGCTCACAGATATTTCTATCAAACTTTAAAAAGCAGGGAAATTGGGCAGCTATAGTGAATGCACCAGGGGAGCAGGAGACCTGACCTCCTCTCTGAGATATTGTACTGCCCTACAAATATGTCAAAATGCAAACACCATTTGGGTTGGTCTTTTACAGTCCAATCTACTTCCTGTGTAGCTTGGAAAAATTTGGTAACGTGCCTATGAGCATATGGTGTGTGGTGGCATCTGTTATAAACCACCCTGTTCAGATCTTGTAAGTTCACATGCGTGCCTTCCTTTATGGAATCAATCCATCTCTTGTTTGGCCTTCCTCTTTTTCTACTCCCTTCTGTTTTTCCCAGCATTATTGTCTTTTCTAGTTAATCATGTCTTCTCATTATGTGTCCAAAGTATGATAACCTCAGTTTCATCATTTCAATGAATTTGCAATGAATCTAGTTGTTAGAAAAAATAAAACTTGGCCTGCCCAAGATGCATGTTTTCAGCCTGCTATGCTTAAAACACTCCACTTAAGGAAAGGTGGGCATGGTCAATTAAAAACATAGAGCACACCTAGAAATTTGCTAGAATATATTTCACCTCCCACTGTTTTATCTTGTGCAAACTGAGATAATCCTCCTGCCCATTGGAAACTATTCTGCAGAACAGTCAGTGCCGTTATTCCCCTATTGTTTTTGGAGTTTTTTTTGTGTTGCAAAGTGGTGTTGTACTTCACACATTCACAGAAACAGAAGCAAAAGAAAATGGTTTACTGTAGGTCTCCTGCTCCCCTGCTGCTTTCACTATAGCTGCCTAATTTCCCTGCTTTTAAAGTTGGATAGAAATATCTGTTGGCTATAGGTATGTTCTTAAACTGCAAGGTTTTTTGCCTATTAGTGAATTTCTCTGCTTTTTAATCCAGTAGGTAAGAAATGGGATCCTGTGCAAGTTTGCTGAGAATGGATTCATCATTTGTATGCTTATTGAGTTCAGTGGTATATAGTCTCATGCAATCATGGTTAGAATAGATAAAACTGACCATGGGGAGGAGGAGGGACGGGGAGAGTAAAGGGAAGGAGAAAGGGGGGAGAGGGGGAAGGAGGGGATTGGATGGGGAGGGGAGAGGGGTGAAGGAAGGAGTAGGGAAGGAGCAAAAGTGAGGTGTTGGGAGTGAGGAGGAGGGTAAGGTAGGTTTGATCATTTGCATGCTTATTGAGTTCAATGGGATTTACTTCTGTGAAATCATGCTTAAGATAGATAAAACTGACCATGGAGGAGGGAGAGGAAGGGGAAGGGGAAGGGGAAGGGGAAGAAGGGGATTGGAAAGGGATGTGGGATGGGGAGGGAGGGGCAAAGGAAGGAGGAGGGAAGGTGCAAGAGGGAGGGGATAGGAGGGAGAAGTAGGGGAGGGCAGGCTTGATCATTTGCATGCTTTTTGAGTTCAGTGGAATTTACTCCTGTGCAATCATGCTTAGGATAAGTGAACTGATCTAGTGCGGGGAGAGGAGGAGAGGAGATTGGGTGGGTGGGAACTGGGCAAAGGGGAAGCCCCTTTTCTTTCCAAAAGGAAAACATTGTGAACAGTATCATTGTTTTTCACCATTTCCCCCACCTTTTTATTCTACAGCAGGTACGTGTAGTGTCCCACCCAAATATCACACTCTGTCAGGGGAATAGGAGTCTCCTCTCATGTCAGCTGCCTCCTCACAACTTCTGTTAAATGAGCTCGTAGCTGCCTGCTCTAACCTCGCCCTTTCAGGTTTGTAGCCAATAAGTGAAGTCAGGGTTGTGATTGACAATGGATTTGTTGACCTCCAGGCAACAGGTAGAGTTCATTGCAATGCCAGAAAACTGTAGTCTTTTCCTGTTTGTCTGAAAATCTCATAAATTGAGTAAGTTTGTAGCTTTCAGCAGTAGTAAAAATCCTTTTCTCTCTGTATGCAGGAGATGTAGGACAAAAAAAATCACAGCAGCATCTTGTTAGGCAATTGTTTACTGTGAATAATTTCAGTTATGATTATAATAAGTGTACATGCAAGGTTTTTTTAAATTACTTGCAAAAATAACATATACATTTTATCTTTCAAATAATTTTTAACAGAAATTTAAAAGAAGTTTGCATGCAGCTTATGATGTCATTACAATGTGTTATACTTTTCTACTTATGAGGAGTCAAACAAATTTAAATTTTCCTAGGCTGTTGGAGAGGGCAGTTTATTTGTCTAATTCAAAGCCTGTTTTGAAAAACTTCCCAATATGAAGCTTCAATGCTGTACTCGCTTTTCTGGGATTCCACACGCTGGGAGTAAACCCCATTGAATTCAGTAGGACTAATTTTTGAGTAGGCATGGTTAGGATTGTGCTATAAATCAATGGGGCTTTTGAGTGAACATGGCAAAGGATTGTGGTTGTGCTGTAAATCTTTCTCTCCTCCTCCAATTCTATTTTTAAAAGCAATTAGGCAGGGCTTACTTAGGTGTCATTGCTATTATTTTTCAGGAAACACTGATCTTTTTTTAAAAAAAGTTCTGCAGTGACCAACTGGTTTTAACAATAAGCTGTTATTTAGGGTGTATGTATTTTTACATGTCCAGTATATGTGTATATGGAATCTTTCCAACAGCCCTGTGAGGTAAGATTGCCGATTGTAAACCAAGACAGCTCAATTAAAGTCCAGTAACCATAAAAGAAGTATTAAAACAATTGCAAGTCATCTTAAAGTGGCATGATTCTGAATTTTGGATTGGTGAGTGAAGTTCCTGATCACTTGAGGTTGCAGTCCTGTGCACAGTTCCGTGTTTGATTAAGCCCCTTTGAATACATTGGGACTTGATTCTGAGTAAACATGCATAGAATTGCACTAATAAATATCTTTACAGGTTATGTAAATAATAAACATCTTTGACATTCATGCTTATATAAATATTTATTCATACTATGTCCCAGTAAGTATCTGATTTCACACTACGTTGTACATGGTTATTTCCTTTATATTTTAAGTGTTCCCTTCTTCCTTGGGGTGGTCATGGTCCCCCTCTATTGTTTTCACCCTGGGGGCAGATTAGGCTGAGAGATGGTGAGTAGCCCATGGTCATCCAGTAAACCTTGTAGCTGATTTCATATTTAAAAAAAATTAATATGATTTATATCTGGCAAAGTTTATTAAGTAAATCCACACAATACATTTAAAGCACACCCAGCTCGTATTTAAAGCTCATGATGTCCCCCCAAAGAATCCTGGGAAGTGTAGCTTTCCCTTCACAGTTATAGTCCCCACCTCCCTTAACAAACTGCAGTTCCCATAATCCTGTGGTGGGATTCATGTCCTTCAAATGTGTATTGAATGTGCTTTAAATGAATGGTGTGGATCTGCCCTAAGTATACTGTGCATTCATTACTGAATTGAAAAGAATTTAAAAGATACTTTTTTAAACAGGGCAAGACCTGTAGCTCAGTGGCAAGGCACATGCTTTGCATGCAAAGGTCCAAAATCTAATTTCTAGTAAAGACTATTGCCTGGACTGCTGGAGAGCCAATGCTAGTCCATGTGATCAGTACTGAGCTATGGTACCAAATGGCCTGAGTCAGTATAAGGCTGATTCCTTTGTGCATAAAAGAGGAAAGAGACGCAAGGGTCACAGTGACTCCAAAATTTATTTATGTATTTTATTTACAACATTTATGCACCACATAAAAAAAACTCAAAGCGGTTTGCAGAAGGAATTAAAACAATAAATTTTTTTGCAAAAACAGTTAAAAACAGGTATTTAAAAATGTTCAAAATAATAAAACCAACAATGAATTAAAAACAGATAAAAAACATAATAGCTTCTATATGCATGGGTAGGCTTGTCTACTAAACCAAAATGTTTTTAGCAGGTGCCAAAAAGAGTACAATGGAAGCACCTGCCTTACGTCAATAGGCAAGGAATTCCAAAGTGTAGGTACTTCCACAATAAAGGATTGATTTCTCACAAGAGCAGAACAAATACTTTGTGGCACCTGTGACATGGAAACATGAACATGGCCTGGTAGCAAATCGACAACCAATGCAGATTTCAGAGCAGAGGTATTATGTGTTTATAAGGTTTCACTCATGCCAGCAATCATGCTGCAGCATTCTGTACCAAATGCAACTCCCGATGAGGTTGTGCTGCATGGGGATTTCTGTGATGTTAGGTGAATGGCTGCCAGGATTGGTTTAGGTTTGGTTAGGAACCCTGGTTGTGGAATGCTGAGTTTTCTGCCTTACCCATAGGAATCTTGTTGTGGTTGATATGGTATTGCATTTAAGGAATCATCACTTTTGTTTTTGTTTTTCTATATGCATTTTGTTTACCTCTGACCTCACTCCCTTACATCCATAGAAGCAACAACAGTGGTTCTGTGTGCTCAGTTCAACCCCTTCAACCCACTCGTGATGCACCTTGTTGTTGGCATGATGGTTTGTTTCTTGCCCAATAGTGGTAAAATAGAATTCACATACGGGCAAATATGGCTTCAATTGCTGTTGTTCCGAAGGTACTGCCTGTGAAGGTAGACCAAGCCATGTGTGTTTTCTCTCTGTCAATTATTACTCACAGGGTAGGCAGGAAAGAGTAGATAATCTTAACTCTTACTCATTTCTTAAAAACTCTCTTTGCAGTGAAAGATCAAGTCTGTAAAAATGTTTGGAGCAGCCACATTAAAAGGCAGGCAGGGGGTTGCCAAGCCTGCTTTGATACGGATATCTTTGCAGAGGATCCCTAGAGAAGCCTTACCAACAGCACAATCCTAACCATATCTATTCAGAAGTAGTCATGTTGAGTTCTATGGGGCTTAGTCCCTTAGTAAGTGTGTTTAGAATTGCAGCATTCAGCGGGATCCATCTTTATTTCTGAGTGTTCCCATCTAACATCTCCACAACACTAGGTTCCCTTCATCCTACAATGGCCTTCTGGTGACTGGTCTGGCCTGAGGGCACTTAAACCCTTCTTGCCAGAAGCAAGTAGGCTAGATTCAGCATTCCCTACCCAGGCTCCCTAAGCAGATGAGAAAGAATGATCCCGTCATTTCAGCTGGACCTAGGAACACCTTCATTAGCTAACATCTTAATTTCCAATCAGAGAATTTTTTTTGTTTGAGTGGTATGCTCCAAGCAACTGTGGTTGATGCTTAATGTATCATGCTTAATGACATCACTAGGGCCTACACCCATGACATCACTAGGGCCTGTTGCCCCTGACATCACTAGGGCCTGCCCCTGAAATCTCAGGGTTGGGATGCTTCTGACCTGGCAACCCTGGTGGCAATTGAAGTGCCAATGGGATTCTACCTGTTGGAATGTATGAGAAATTAGCTGCAATCCTATACACACTTGGGAGTAAGCTCTATTTTTTTATTTGTAATCATTTATTACCCTCCCTTCACCCAAAGGTTCCAGGGCAGGTTACAACAATTTTGAAATGCGGCATTAAAAACAATTTTAAAAACAACCTAAAATCCCCAAATAGGGTAGGTGCTAAAAATACATGTCTCAAATGTCAAAGGCCAGGGTACATTGAACTGAATGGGACTTACTTCTAGTTAGGCATGTATAGGAGTACAGTGGACATATTTGAGATTGTTACACCACTGTCTGGAAAAAATGCGAGAAGCTATTCAAATGGCATGTTTAATTTTGAAACACCAATTTTCTTTTAGGGGACTTTGAATTTGCTTCTTTAAAATCAGTTATGCAGCAGTCAACATTCTCTTGGTCTTGTAGTGGAAAATTAATGTTATGCTTGAAGCACTGTCCTGTATCTAATGTGAATTAAAGAATCTGATGAACACTTCAGAGGGAAAATGTACCTTGTACAGCAATATGCTCTTGATGGCTTCTGCTTGATAAATTAATATATTGTGTGTATTTTTAAATGATTATGATTTATTGTTTCTCCAATAAAGAAATACTGAAAAATTCTTTACAGGATCATTGACTTGGACATATCAGTGGCGCTGGACAGTTCTTGCTAAACTCGTTAAGATGATTTATAAAGCAGATTGAAGTAATGTATTCTAGCGGGGATGGTGAAGGTGTGACCTTCCAGATGTTGCTGGACTACAACTCCCATCATCCCTGGCCATTGGCCATGCTGGCTGGGGTTGATAGGAGTTGGAGTCCAACAACATCTGCAGAGCCAGAAGATCTCCATTCCTGTATTATAGTTTCAAACTGTCTTCTTTACATATAGCTGAAAAAACGTTGAATGCCACATTGATATGAAGACTTAAAATTAAGATCTTCCTAATTGACTCTGGTCTTCATTATTCCTAACCTTTAGAAAAATACAAGATGGGGCTTTTTCACCTTTTAACAAATTATGGGTACAGTAGTCTGTTCTAAGAATACTTATTTCCAGTGAAATCATTATGATGTATGCATGTGGACTTGGGTATAGGAATCAAGGCTTGACCCACTGAAGATACTAAATAGTTGGCTAATGATTATAAGGGGTTTGGAGTTTATTTTGTTACCATGCTGAGATAATCATTCTTTCAGTAATATATGTTCAATAATATTAGTATCTTAATCAATTCGGAAAAAAGAGTAGAATCAGATAACTATCCACAGAACTTGCACGGAGTCAAATTGTAATGAGTGAATTCAAGCTTGAATGAGTCATTGAACAAACATCAGGAAACAAAGTCATTTCCATGTAACTTAAAGGAGAAAGGTGGCATATATTTATACTTAATCACTATATTTTCATTTTCAAATACTTTGATGATAGTCACAATGCCAGTATAATTTTTATATATTAGCTTATTAAAATGTGCTCCATGCTTCAGCCACAAAGTATAAGGGCATATTTCATAGCCCAGTTAAAAGACAATAGTTAATATTGTCATTCCTCTGATTTAGCTGGTATAATGTCAGGCAATTCACTCACATTGTTGTCACGATACATACTGGAATCTGATAATTTGTTAGAAAGCGAGTGACTGAATCCTTTAGGATACAGGGTACTGTTGTGTCATAAAACTTTATAATGTAAGCACATATACTGACACATATCATATGTGATTGAGATGAGTTTTTTTTCTTTTTTCTTTAAAGAATTAATTGATACAGCCAGAAAATTAGAAAATAATTTGTTTGGCAATTTCCACATATCAGTACATTTCTTTCCCATTATGATGAGAGGGAAGTATTTATGACACAGTTTCACGATGTCTAGAGAATAATCTATTTTATTAATAATGTCCTGTTGACATACACTGAATAGGGAAATCTGAACATAATTTGTGTATATTGTGGTAAGTGAAGCTGATAGGTGGTGATGATGATAATCAGTGCATCCTGATTATCATAAAAGTATTTGAAAATGAAATGATAGTAATTATAAATATGTGTCCAGTTAGCCAAAGACTAAATAAAATGATAGCTCTGGGTTGGATCCCAAAATACCTTGTGTGAGTGGAAAGGACTTCCATTAATGCAAGGTGCCCCCTCCAAATTCCACCACTTTCCTCTCTTGCATGCACACACACACACATCATCCTGTGCCATCCCTCAAGGGAGATTTCCAAGGGCTTAAGTGTCTGCATTGGAGATGAAGCAACAGAAAAGTCTATTGCATGAATAGAATTCTGCATAGGTTTTTCAGGATCCAGTCCTGTGTTATAAGTTATAAGGCGCAAAGAGAAGGTGGTCTAACAGAGAAGGTGGGTAGTCACAAAGACAGTTTGCTGAGGAGCATTAAAATTGTTGTTTTGTTTCAGCCAGCTCTATAAAGGACAGCAACCTAAAGTTACTATCTTGCCCTTTCTCCTTTGACATATGGTACAAGCTATTAAGCATTTGTGGTGTTTTCTGCTACTATTTTTTTGTAAGAAGGGAAGTGATGAGATGTTGCCATCTTGCCTAGGAGTGTTTTGGTGTGAATCGCCAAGCCATCCAATCATCCAACACACTGATAACAGATTTGCAGTCAAATCCCCTAGTAGTTCCACTCCAAACTTACTAGCAAGTGTCTGAGGCAAACCTGACAGCCATGTTTTAGAATGAAGGCTAGGGGAACTGATAGGGTGCCTCTGAAACGTCTCTTCTTGAACTATAAAAGAACAATTCCCTTGCCCAGAGTGCAGGGACCCTGCAGTTTCCCAAAGTTTTTTCAGTCTTTCATGGACAGCCTAGTCTTGACTAGAAGATCTTCTTCCTAAAAAGTTCTCCTTTTATCCCCAGAATATGGCACACCTATATTTTCCTTATCCCACTGCACTCTGGGTAGAATTCCAAAGGGCTGCCTACACTCTTACAAAGAATGCTTGGGTCTCCTGAATACTAGATGTTCTCTTTTGTTAGAAGGAAAATGTGATGTTCTATCCTCACATTTCTTATATGAATTTAAATGGATTGAATCTTTAAACAACTCAGTTCCCTTTGGACTGCCTGAGCACACACACCCTCCAGTGTGTAAAACTCTTATTGCTTACAAGTTGCTGGAGGGTGGTTCAGTAGTGTGTTTTTTTCCAGTGCACCTGACTATTCTTTTCCTCGTAAGTTAGTAAAGGACAGTGATCACAGTAACAATACCTTTGGGGATTTACTGATGTCTCTGGGTTCACTGTCCAGTACAGTTTTCCCTTGGCCACAATCTAGCTGGGATGGAAGCAAAATAGGCACATTGAAAGCAAGAGATTAAGGCCCTGTCTGCACTATAGTTTTAAAGCAGTATCATACCACTTTAAACAGTCATGGCTTCTACCAAAGAATCCTGGGAATTGTAATTTAGGCATGCTGAGAGTTGTTAGGAGAGCCCTATTTCCCTCATAGAGCTACAGTTCTCAGAGTGGATTGACAATCAGTCCCTTTTCCCAGGGAACTCTATGAGGGGAATAGGGGTTTCCTAATAACTTTCAGCACCCTTAACAAACTACAGTTCCTATGATTCTTTGGAGGAAGCCATGACTGTTTAAAGTGATATAATACTGCTTTAAATGTATGGTGCAGATTGGACCTAAAAGAAGACAGAATTCAGGAGAATGCAAATTGTATATCTGCATATTCTTCAAGTCATTCAGGAGTTTTGAGCACTGGAAGGCACACCGCTGTGGCTTTTAGCAGTGCTTCAGTAAACATGCACCTAAAGGCAGAATACGTTCAGGTGTTGTAATGCTGTTAAAACCATTTCAAAGGCTATTCTCTTTCCCAACACACACAGACACACCATTATCCCCTTTCACAATGTTGTTCAGGTGTAAGAATACACTTACAGAACTTTGTGGAGATGATGAAAACCAACACGGTACAGTTCTGAAAACTTGAAGGAAAAAACCATGATCAATTTTCTCTAGAAATTTTCACAATGTGTCTTGCTGATATCCAGCATAATTCACTTGGTTCACTGTTGTTTAGACAATTGTTACTCTCGTTCTGTTAGATATTTATCATCTGCCTAATTAACACCACCACCCAGCATTTTTTTTTAAAAAAAACCCTGACCAATCAATATAGGTGAATGACTTTACATTAATGTGTATGTAACAATAGTAATAATTGTAATTCAGAATGTGTTTGGAAATACACAACTTGAACCGGCTGGGTAATGCATGCGTGGAAGAAGTCCTCTATTTGCTTTTGGATTCTGAAACATACATGTAAGTGGGTGATGGTTCCAGAATCATGCATCTGTCGTTGGACTGGAAATCACATGAGTTACTGCTCCAAAAAGATGGCAGGTGCTGTCAGCACCATTCACTTTCTCTCTCAGATCAGATCATAGGTGCTGGGTGGCTAAGTTGATATCACTAACAGTCTTGATTGGTTCACAGACATATACAGTTGACATTTGCATTTGCAAATATGTGTAGAACTGCATCTACTTGTAGATACATAGAGCTGAATCAGAAACCCATTGTATTTTCATGCAGTGCATTTTATTTCTAGGTTAATTTGCTTTTTCTAGTGTAGCAGAATGAACGCATTATTCTTCTGTACATAGAGCAACATTCAAGCACAAGATTTCTTTTTTACCTTTTTTTTGTTTTGCTCTTGAGTGGCAGAAAATCTTATGAGGTCTTTTTGATCCAATGTTAATTTTATAAATTGCATTTCTCTTCCCCCATTCCCATGAAAAAGGTATTCAACTTGATGAAGACTCTTAAAAATGGGCGCCTTGAATTCAGCTGTTTGTGAGGGGTTTTTCTGTCTAATGGAAGCTGTGAAAATATCAAAGGTTTTATGCCTTTGAGGCAATTTTCATTTCATACATCGTACTGCAACTTCTTTAATACAATGTATGAGTGTTTAAAATGGTTTCTTGTCCAAAGTAGCGATGACTGCTTAATACTCTCTATAGAATTGGACAAGGGGTATGGGCATTTTGTTTAAGGCTTGTAGTGCTTTTATTTGTTTGTATTTTTTTATCCTACCCTATCTTAAAGCTTAGGTTCAGAACATTCTAATTGAAACTCTACCTTTCGTCTTTCCACAGTCTTTTCCCGGCCCAAGTCTTGAAAGTGAAGATTTTAACATTCCTCCTATCACTCCACCTTCATTACCTGACCATTCACTGGTACATTTGAATGACACAGAATCTGGTTATCCTTCACTGTGCCATCCAATCAACCATAACGGCCTGCTTCCATTCCATCCACAAAACATGGACCTGCCTGAAATCACGGTCTCCAATATGCTCAGCCAAGATGGAACACTGCTTTCAAATTCATTGTCGGTGGTAAGCCTTTTACATACATACATACATATATATCTATATATATCAAGGCATGTTTCAAGTGCCCTTATATCCTTCTGTAACTGAATTGTGGTACCTAGTACTGCTTATGTAGCCTTCTCAATAAATTATTTCTGCCGTGCACTGGTTTAGGTTATCGATTGATGAACTCCTCTTGACTTAACTAGGAATTAGACTCAGTGAACAAAACTGTTTTCCCCAAAACTAGAAAATAATTTGTTTTTGTTAATGAGTCCAGGAATAATTGAGACTTTGTAGCTCTCCTGATGATGTTGTCATGAGCATAATGGGACACAAATACCTGACCTTCCACCCATTCCCTCACATTTACTGGTATGTGTTAGTAGAGATGGGAAGTGTGTGTTGCAGCCAGTCCGACTGCATTTCGTTCTATTTCCACTCTACCTTTTACTGTCCTATTTTTTTCCTCCTGACGAAATACTGATATTTCAGTTGATATTTCTGAAAAAGGAAAGGAAAGTGGCTTTCTCTGTGGTGGCCAATGCCACCCACCCAATCCCCCCTTTGCTGCTGCCTCTTCCTCCTCCTATCTTAATCCTTTCCCAGCCATGGAAAACAAGATATTTGCTGTGCCTCAACTCCCACCTCTTTGCACACAGGCTAGGGAAGGGATACCTTTCCTCATTTTTAGAGCATTGAATCTCAACGGCCTTGCAGCCTCACACGGTGACATTTTCTCTCCCTCGGGGAAGGAAGGAGGCGTGGAGTGGACTTGGCGGCAACAGCAAAGTGAAGTGTCTCCTGTCCTATCAAATCACCAGGGCTGCCACTGCTGCATGCTTGCAACGCAGAACTGGCAGGCAAACTAGTGTCCACCCTTTTGAGCATGGCCAGCTGTCTGTGCAGGCTCCTCCATCCCTTAGCTGAGGGCCTTGGAGGAAGGGGCACAGAGAGAGAGGGCTGCCTCCACCTCATTCTCTTTTTCTCCTCCAAGGACAGCCAGAGCAGTGCACAAATGAATATGTAGGCTTGCAAACAGAGGCAAAATGGGGTGTGCCTTACCTCCACCTGCGCCACTGCCACCACAAGCTCCCCTCCCACTCCTCTAGGCAAACGACTTCTTGCACTGGAAACAATGGGGCTGCCAATATGTTTGCACCTCACATCAAGGTTTGGGAGGGAGGGGAAGGAAGAGGAGTAAAAAGTGCCTTTTATTCAAGCACACAATGAGGCTTAGTTCCCTGGCAAGCTTGTTTAGGGTTTCAGCCTCAGTTTCCCTTTTTTCCCCTCAATTTCGCCTTAGCAAGGAAAAGTAGGCTGATCAGTTTCATTCACACACATCTTCCTCCTTTCTCCTGGTCGATTTCACATCAGCAAGCAAATACTGGTTGGTTATTCGGTGCTGTTTTAAATTCCAGTTTTAAATCTCCAGAAAAGTCACAGGTAACAAGCTCAGCTTATAAAGCTGGCAAACATGTAGACTGAAATAAAGTCTGGTATCAAGTTTGAAATTTGAGAAATTCTCAGCCATCCCTACATAGTAGAGCTTGGTACCTGGAACTCCAGGGAGGCAGGCAGAAACCCTCATTCAGGTTTCAATCTAACCTAGTGCAGAACCTTTGATGGAAAATTTGTTTGATTCATAATAAAGCCAAACACTATATACTGGAAGTATTTGTAGCCTCCAAACCAGACTAGTACAAATTTTGGGGGCATAACTACATTCAGACACAAGTAGAATTCTTTCAGTTCAATGGGATATGGTTCAAAGAGGCTATCTTTTTCCAAATTTTCTTAGTAGAAACCTGTAGCTCACATTTCTGTCTGTGGGAAAGGATCCGCAGCTAGCACAACTTTTTCTTGCTTATTATTTTTCACATGTGCTGTTCATGTCAGTGTTAGGAAATATTTGAGGATCAGAGAGAGTCCACTGAATTTTTTATTCTTGGAGGTCAGAGCTTGACCATACTCATTTTACTCTTCTGGGTTGAAGTGTTATTTTTAGTAATTCTGGGAACTACTCTAAGTTGCTTCAGTTTCAGCTTATGGATAAAATACATATCCTAGCTTTACATAAAGAAAAGTTATCTGAATCTGGAAGGTCTTAACAATAACAGTAAAAGTACTTGGAGAAGGTAAGGGTAGCATTTGGCACTTCATCAGTGCTTCATTGACTTGACCTCTTCTGTACTTAAATTCAAGTTTGGAAGCTGATTGTTCTCTTAAGTGCTGAAGTTTCATGTCTGCTTCTTACAAGAAGAAATAGGAGCAATAAAACTTTGAGAGCTTGTAGATTATCACACTGAGCAACTGGAGCAAGGGAAAGTAGACGGAGGCCAAGTGAAGTAACTAGTCAACCTTCTTGTGATGTCTTAGAGTAGAATAGGCAGAGAGAAACTCAAAACTCAAGGGGAGAAAAAAATTACTGTGGGCATGTTACTGACTGAATGGGGTCCAACTAGATTTCCCCCTTTTTAAATTACGTATGATTATCTTTTTTCCCATCACTGTGTTTTTTTCAGTTGTAATTTATTTATTTATTTTAGGACATTTCTGAAACCACATATTAAAACAATCTCCAAGCAGTGTACAATAAATAAAATATAAACCAGCACAAAATACAATAAAATATAGTACAACCGATTACATATTAGTGGCATTTGTTGCTGATATTAACAATCAAGGAATGCCTAGGTAAACAGAAAAGTTTTAAGAAAGCACAAAAAACGCAATGTAGTAGACATGACTCGAATGTCTAGACTCTAGGACAAGAGCATTCCATAAAGAGGGAGCTATAGCACTGAAGGCTGTACCCTGTGACCACAAGGAGGGCTTCAGCTGGTGACCTCAGGTGATCAAATGGAACTATGGGGAGAAGACAATATTTTAGGTATCCTGGTCCTACATTGTTTAAAGCTTTGTAAACTAATAACAGAAGTTTAAACTTGTCCCAATAGCTTATTGGCAGCCAGTGCAGCTCTCCTAATAGGGGTGTTATATGCGGGGGAAACTAGCTCTGCCTAGCAATCAAGCTGCTCTGTTCTACACAACTGCAGCTCCTAAACCAGCTTAAGGGCAGCTCCACATAGAAGGCATTGCAACAATTCATTCTTGAGATTGCCACTGTCCAAGTAGGCAAGGTATCTTTGTCCAGAAATAGCTAGTGTACCAGCTACATTTAGAAAGGGTGAGTTTTGCTATCATTTTTATGCTAGTAATCCTTCTGCACATGAATATTCTTTACCTAGAAGCATGTGATCTTGAAAGGTTTTGAATAAAGTTTTAACTTTAGCTGAAACACATCAGCTGGTATTGTTGTCTACAACCTGTTCTTACTGGACTGTGTTCTTTTTTCATTGTTAGAAATATAATTCCTATCTTTCTCTCACAGAAGGATAATACATGGTTGCTTGCAGCCAAAGATTTGGCTAATATATGCCTTGGGCAGTTGTAGTTGTGGGTGAATTATGAAGTACTACTACTAAAATTGGAGAGCTCCTGCTCCTTCTTGGATAGGCTAGGATGTAAGCACTGCACCTGATTGTCAGGCTCCAGAAGGTCCCGAACACAATTTGCTCTTTCTGCTGACCTATCATCACTACCCTCTCTCTCATTTCTTCCTATATGGGCAGAGGCAAATGGAGGAGCAATAACCAGAAGACCTGCAAGAAGAAAGTAACAAGCTACAAGTATTCCCCACCCCAACCCCCCTACGTGTTGTAACATGGCCTTTTCCCCCCCTGACATAAGAAATGTTTATGATGAGGATTCACTGCAACAATACCATCTAGATAAATGAAAACTGAAAATTATATCCTACTCACTTGGAGTAAGTGGAAACAGGTTATGCCATGCCAAGCATGTTGTGTTCACAAAAAGATACTCTATATTCATGAGAACATCATGCTTCATTCTTTGGGGTGTACTGCTCTAAAGATGTAATATGAATTGAATATGAATTTTTCCAGTGTGAGTATGATCTTTATTATAATTAATTAAATAGAGACATTATTCACTAATAGGCAAAAAACCTTGCAGATTAAGAACATACCTATAGCCCACAGATATTTCTATCAAACTTTAAAAAGCGGGGAAATTGGGCAGCTATAGTGAATGCACCAGGGGAGCAGGAGACCTGACCTCCTCTCTGAGATAATGTACTGCCTTACAAATTTGTCAAATGCAAACACAATTTAGGTTGGTCTTTCACAGTCCAATCCACTTGCTGTGTAGCTTGCAAGAATTTGGTAACGTGCCTCTGAGCATATGGTGAGTGATGGCAACACCTGCCATCTCCAAAGATAGAGAACTATATTTTTGTATGTTTCTTGGTGTTCTTCTTACTTAGCTTCTTTCCTGTGTTACTAATGTTTCTACAGAGAATCTAAACTAGAAAATTTTATTTCCCTCATTATTCATCAAACAAATCTGTGTCAAATTTATTTTTATTAATTCCAAAGCCTTTTTATTGGTCAATGTCATATGATGGTGAAGACAGCCTTTTGTGTTTTAAATTGGAGGTTATGTTCTATTTCTATTTTGCGTACATTAACAGTTGAATCTGAAACTGCAGTTTGATGTAAAATCGACTGATTACAATATGTTGCTCTTCAGCAATGACTCTTAGCTGTTGGAAAAAAGAGGATGCATGTTTTGAGCCTCCTATGTTTAAACCACTTTATTTAAGGAAAGGTGGGCATGGTCAATTAAAAACATAGAGCACACCTAGAATTTTGCTAGAATATATTTCGCCTCCCACTTTTTTATCTTTCTTTCTTTCTTCCTTTATTTATTTATTTATTTATTGTATTTATATACCTCCCCATAGCCGAAGCTCTCTGGGCAGTTTACAGTAACTAAAAACATTAACAACAAATATACAAGTTTAAAACACATCTTTTAAAAACAATTTAAAACACAATTTAAAAAATTTAAAACAATTTAAAAAACACATGCTAAAATGCCTGGGAGAAGAGGAAAGTCTTGACCTGGCACCAAAAAGGTAACAGTAATGGCGCCAGGCGCACCTCGTCAAGACCATCATTCCATAATTTGGGGGCCACCACTGAGAAGGCCCTCTCCCTTGTTGCCACCCTCCCAGCTTCCCTCGGAGTAGGCACCCGGAGGAGGGCCTTAGATGTTGAGCGTAGCGTACGGGTGGGTTTGTATCAGGAGAAGCGTTCCATCAGGTATTGTGGTCCCAAGCTGTGTAAGGCTTTATAGGTTAAAACCAGCACCTTGAATCAAGCTCGGAAACATACAGGCAACCAATGCAAGTGGGCCACAATTGGTTTTATATGTTCGGACCGTTTGGTCCCTGTTACCAATCTGGCCGCTGCATTTTGCACAAGTGCAGTTTCTGAACCATCTTCAAAGGCAGCCTCACGTAGAGCACATTGCAGTAATCTAACTTGGAGGTTACCAGAGCATGGACAACTGAAGCCAGGTTATCCCTGTCCAGATAGGGGCGCAGCTGGGCCACCAACCGAAGTTGGTAGAAGGCACTCCGTGCCACTGAAGCTACCTGAGCCTCAAGTGACAGAGATGGTTCTAGGAGAACCCCCAAGCTATGAACCTGCTCCTTCAGGGGGAGTGCAACCCCATCCAGGACTAGTTGGACATCCACCATCTGGTCAGAAGAACCACCCACTAGCAGCATCTCAGTCTTGTCTGGATTGAGCCTCAGTTTGTTAGCCCTCATCCAGTCCATTGTCAGAGCCAGGCACCAGTTCAGCACATTGACAGCCTCACCTGAAGAAGATGAAAAGGAGAAATAGAGCTGTGTGTCATCAGCATACTGATGGCAACACACTCCAAAGCTCCAGATGACCGAACCCAATGGTTTCATGTAGATGTTGAACAGCATGGGGGACAGAACTGACCCCTGTGGAACCCCATATTGGACAATCCAGAGTGCCGAGCAATGTTCCCCAAGCACCACCTTCTGGAGGCGACCTGCCAAGTAGGTGCGGAACCACCACCATGCAGTCCCTCCCACTCCCAGCTCAGCCAGTCTTCCCAGAAGGATACCATGGTCGATGGTATCGAAAGCCTCTGAGAGATCAAGGAGAATCAACAGAGTCACACTCCCCCTGTCTCTCTCCCGACAGAGGTCATCATACAGGGCGACCAAGGCTGTTTCTGTGCCAAAACCAGGCCTGAAACCCGACTAAAATGGATCCAGATAATTGGTCTCATCCAAGAGTGTCTGGAGCTGGCCCGCAACCACTCGTTCAAGGACCTTGCCCAGCAATGGAACATTTGCTACCGGCCTATAGTTATTAAGATTTTCTGGGTCCAAGGAGGATCTCTTCAGGAGTGGTCTCAATACTGCCTTTTTCAGGCAGCCAGTGACCACCCCCTCTTGCAGAGAGGCATTAATCACTTCCCTGGCCCAGTCAGCTGTTCCATCCCTGCTAGCTTTTATTAGCCAAGAAGGGGAAGGATCCAGTGCAGAAGTGGTTGCACGAACCTGTCCAAACACCTTGTCAACGTCCTCAAGCTGTACCAACTGAAACTCATCCAAGAAATCGGGACAAGGCTGTGCTCTGGATACCTCGCTTGATTCACCTGCTATAAGACTGGAGTCTAAGTCCTGGCAGATGCTAAAGATTTTATCCTGGAAGTGCCTAGCAAATTCATTACAGCGGGCCTCAGATGGTTGTACCATGTCCCTGGGGCCAGAGTGTAATAGCCCCTGGACAATTCTGAAGAGCTCTGCTGGGCGGCATGTGGCAGCAAAATATTGTTTTTTTGCTGCCCTCATTGCCCCTAAATACAGCTTACCATAGGCACCAGTGTATAATTGCATCCAGTAGGAGTTCGTCTCCATCTGCACTCAAGCCGTCTCCTATATTGTTTCATTGCTCTCAGCTCTGGGGTATACCATGGAGCCATACGAGCTCTACACAGGAGAGGGCACTCAGGAGCAATCATGTCAACCACCCGGGTCATTTCTGTATTCCACAGTTCAACCAGGGTTTTTACAGGAGCGCCAGCCCTATCAGCTGGAAAACTCCCCAGAGCCCTTTGGAAACCATCCAGATCCATTAGTCTCTGGGGGCGGACCGACTTAATAGGTCCCCCACCCTTGCAGAGGGGAAAAGCCGCTGTAAGTCTAAACTTCAGCAAGCAGTGATCTGTCCATGACAGAGGGACTGATGTAAGGCCCCCCACATTCAGATCACCAACTCCATGTCCAGTTGCAAAAGCCAAATCTAGAGTATGCCCTGCTACATGTGTTGGGCCAATGGCGTATTGGGACAGTCCCATGGTTCTCATGGAGACCATGAAATCCTGAGCCGCCCCGGATAAGGTGGCCTCGGCATGGATGTTGACATCCCCCAGAACCAACAGTCTGGGGGATCTCAACAGTACACCCGAAACCACCTCCGTCAACTTAGCTAGGGAGTCTGTTGGGCAGCGGGGTGGGCGGTACACCAACAGAATCCCCAGTCTGTCCCGCTGACCCAACATAAGGTGCAAACACTCCAGACCAGTAGTCACATGAACAGGGTGCTTGCAGAGGGTGATGGAGCTCCTATAGACCACAGCAAACCCCCCTCCCCGGCCCTCACGTCTACCCTGATGCTGAACCAGGTACCCTGGCGGGCATAGCTGGGAGAGGCTGACTCCCCCCTGCTCACCCACCCAGGTCTCGGTTATACATGCCAGATCGGCTGCCTCATCCACTATTAAATTGTGAATGAGGAAGATCTTATTATGCACCGATCTGGCATTTAGCAGCAGCATCCGGAGGCCTGAGAGCTGTCTGATAGGGCAACCAACAAACCTGCAGGTGTGGGGAGGACCGGAACAAGGCACAGTTGTTAAGTGCTTGGGCCGTGTTCCCCTTACCTGGCAAGTCCTCCTTACAACGCCATATATCCCTTGACCCATCACTACACTAATTGCGGCCCCCTCAGTTCTCCCCACTTGGCTCTGAGTCCTCTCTCCCAGGCACATGACTCAAGACCCACTAAAAGGCAGATAAAGCAGGAGGCACCTCAGCCAGCCAGTTTATGTATCCCCTCCAAAGAAGGGACAGGTGGAAGAAAACAGCAACAGCTGGCTGAGTACCTGGGGCCTGGTCCTGCAAGGCGTGACACCTGCCGGGCAGAAGTCCAACAGAGACAGGGTGGTGGTGGTGGTGGTGGTGGTAGCCGAGCAGCAGCAGCAGCAAGCCAGCAGGCTGGCAGGCTGGCCGACAGCAGCAGCAAACGGCTCTCCTTCCCTGGATAGCGATGGTCCCTTTCCTCCTTCAGGCACTGGGTCTTGTGCAAATTGAGACACTCCTGAGGTCCACTGGAGACTATTCTGCAGAGGTCAGTGCCGTTATTCCACAATTATGTTTGGAGGTTTTTTAGTGTAAATTTTGCAGTGTTGCTGTACTTTACATACTCACAGAAACAGAAACAAAAGAAAATTATTTCGTATAGGAAACTTTACTAAAATTGCAAAGTAAATCAGACATATTTAGAGTGACCATCTGAACTATATCAACTGGCTTAATAATGTTGCTTCCTCCCTGCTAAAACAAGACCAGCAAAGCACATGTCATTTGGGCTGATTGCAGGTGTTGCCACCACTCACCATATGCTCAGAGGCACATGTTACCAAATTCTCAATCCCGACTTACGTTGACCCTACGAATAGGTTTTTCATGGTATTCATGAAACAGTATTCAGAGGTGGTTTTACCATTGCCTTCCTCTGAGGCTGAGAGGCAGTGACTGGCCCAGGGTCACCCAGGGAGCTTCATGGCTGTGTGGGGATTCGAACCCTGGTCTCCCAGGTCATAGTCCAGCACTGACCTGGGGGAGGGGAGGGGGAGGAGATTGGGTGGGTGGGCACTGGGCAGAAGGGAACCCCTTTCCAAAAGGAAAACGTGAAAAGTATCATTGTTTTTCAGCGTTTCCCCCACCTTTTTATTCTACAGCAGGCACATGTAGCCTCCCACCCAAATTTAAACCAAAGCTGTCCCTGGCCACATCCACACCAGGCCTTTATTTCTCTTTGAACAGTCATGGCTTCTCTCAAAAAATCCTGGGAAGTGTAGTTAGTGAAGGGTGCTGAGAGTTGCTAGGAGATGCCCTGTTCCCCTCACAGACCTTCAGTCAGAGTAGCTGACTGTTAAACCAGTCTGGCCACTGAAGCACTCTCAGTGGAACAGGAGTCTCCTCTCAACACCCTTCACAAACTCCACTTCCCAGGATTCTCTGAGGGAAGCCATGACTGTCTCACATGAAATCAAAGTCTGGTGTGAGTGGGGGCCCCTGATTAGGCAAGCCAGGCAGCTGTGAGGCTTTTAGAACACTGACAGTTGGTTCTTACTGAGCATGCCCCACGTTATCATAGGCTTCCAGCCAAAATTTCTTAAATTAATTAAAGATCAGCAAGTCATTTTTTTAACTTTTAAATTGCAGAAGATGATGGTCAGAGTATGGGGCAAGGTCAGTATTAGGATTACAGGTACTCTGTGAACATGGCTGATTTTTAATGAATTTCCACAGATTATGAGAACTCTGAGAGAAAAAAGTCCAAAAGGGCTCTGGGTTTTTTCCCTCTATTTTTAGACTTTGAACTCTTGATTCTCTCTGACAGTTTTGTGTATCGCCATAAAAATTGAGAGTGTTGTTAAGCAAGCATTTCTGAGTTCAGGATTATAAGTTATGTAAGGTTTTGTTTTGAAATGAGTTTATGGGACGCATCAGAATGGCATGGGGGTATTTTCAATTTAACATTGCGGAATGTGAAAAATCCACGCTGGCTATGGTATCGTGGCTGTATAATTTCTCTGTGTCCATCAGAGCCACACATACAATTATTTTGCCCTGCCTTGCACTTCTCAGATCAAACCTTACCCTTAATCAGTGGATGTCAGCTAGAACATCATCTAGGCTAGAATCAAGCAGTAGAGAAACTGATGGGGATTAACCCCCCCCCCGAATTTGTGTCTTGTGTGGCTTCACTCCTTATATGGCAGCTACAGTGTAGTGGTTAGAGTGTTGGACTAGGACTTGGGAGACGGGTTCAAATCACCACTCAGTCATGAAGCTCCCTGGGTAACCTTGGGCCAGTCACTGCCTCTCAGCCTAACCTACCTCACAGGGTTGTTGTGGGGATTAAATGAGATGGGGGAGAACCATGTACACCAGCTTGAACTCCTTGGAGAAAAGGTGAGATATAAATGCAATAAATAAATAATAATTTTTCTCCTGTGGCTTTATAGTTGGTTCCACTAGTACTACTATAGGAAAGGGCATTGACATCCTAAGCAACTTTTCCATTATAACACACAAAATAACACATGTGGAGTTAGCTATAAGGGTGTAGGATCAGCTGGAGCTAGCTGGAGAGCAGGGATACCAAGATCAAGGGAGGTTACCAGCTGTAGGCTACCAAGTCAGTGTAGATATTATAGCCTCAATTCTGCCACTACTCTTTTTCTCATATCTGGCCAAACTTGCAGTGGACCTTTTTCTCTCTCTCCTGCATTTTCATCCCAGCCCCTTATGACCTGTCTCACCTATTCAGCAAATGCTCCTCCTGTACATCTTTAAATTTTGTACTCCTGCCTAACACTAAGCCTCAATGTCCCAGCTTAGGCCCTGAATCCATCACCCCTTTCTTTTTAGCTTGTTCTTGGTAGCTCATCAGTCCAAAGCAATTCAATATACCACTTACTAGATTGTCTTGAGATATGACCTCATTCACTGACAATGGCAAAGCTGGTTTTTTTAAAAAAAGAAAAGAAACCAGGGTTAAAAATTTTGTACAAAAGAACAGCTATATCCTTTAAAGGTCTATTATCTGCATGGCAGTTAAAACAGAGCACATCGTCTTGAAACGTTTTGGCATATTTTGGAAACTATAGAAGGAAAAGATAAGATGGATTTCACTTTCTCTGAATGGTTTAAATTTTTAAATTGTGAAGTTTAAAGTGAAAAAAGATAGTAAAAGGCAGTAAAAGTGATGGATTTATTTCCCAAATGCTCTTTTTTGTACTAGTAACAATAGCAGGGATAATGTAGGTTTATTATCTAGCTTAGCATATATTCAAAGCACCTTTTACATTCTAAAGGCTACTGTGTGAGTGTTTTGACAATGATTACATCAATAGGTAGAATGCAGGACACATGAAACTAAAGTAGAAATATTTCTGTAAGTCGGTAGGAAATGCTGCACATCAATATGTTCAAATGCTTTCACAGTAGCATTTCTAATTTGCTGCTCTTAAAGGAAGAACTACTGGCTCTTTGAATAATGCCATCTTCAAAGCTTAGCAGAAAATATTACTATATAGACCATTGTTGCTGCTATTTCTGCACTATTTTTAAATGTTTGAATTATTTTATTATATATAATATATTCAATATATCAGAATGTTCTTTAAGAAAAAGATCCATAGGACACCAAAGATTAGATAATGCTACCAAATGTAGAATAACAAAAGCATTCATTAAAAATAAAACAAATATTGTAGGAATTCCATTTCCTTATTTTTAAAAAAACCTAAAATATCACATAATTAGCCTTCTGTCATACTGGCCAAAATAAAGGCTATAAATAATTACTTAACATTTATTCACCAATAAACCAAACCAATTTTTATTTTTATAGGAAAGCTTTAAAAAGTATCTTAACAAAACACTGGAGGGAATGGAATGCTTCAACTTTATTTTTCTGTATCATTTTACATAAAACTGTTTCTTGTTTGTAACTGGTAGTTGCTGGTAAATCTTACTTAAGAAATAGCTGTTGTATGCAACTATAACAGCATTTTTGATTGTTTGATGCAAGCTCAACTTACCATGTAGACTGTCATTGCATATACGCATTTAAATGCAGTGTGCATTACTTACTTTCAGCAACCTAAAATGGTTGTGGGTGGAAGGGGTAAGTGGTACATTTTCAACATAAGACAATATTGTGTGTACAAACCAAAATGTAAAGAGCTCTGGTGACTTCAGTAAAAAAAAACCAAATAACACATGTATCTAACAAGTGTTCCCTTCTTGTTGAATTTTGAGTAACGTTGGAGTATTTTTTTCACTATACTTTCATGATGATGAAGATGGGTGTATTATGTAATGTAATGTGCCAAAGTAGTACTTGAGGTTTCTTTCCCCTGTCCATTCACAGGGAAAGAGGCAAAAAAAAAAAAAATCATCCTCTGATCATCTCATTACATTAACATAAGTGCCATGACAAATCCTGACTCCTCTGCAGTTTTTTCAGAAATTCCCCCATTCTTTTCCCCATCACAAAAGATAAAAACAGTATCTCTTTCACAGGACACAAAGAGATCATGAAAATGGTAGATGAGGCTCAGCGCTATTCCATATGTCTCATGAGAGAAACCATGCAGTCCATTATTGTCACCACGTTGGACTAGAGTTCATTCTTTTTCAATTCATTCTACTCTGCTCCAACTCCCAAATTTTAGCAAAACAACTATTGACATCAGAAACTTCAAAACTCAAAAGAGTTTTGAAAAAACAACAACCCCTAACCTTAATAAAATATTAATCCTGAATTGTAGTATGTTTATAGTAGTCTATATGAACATGACTACATTACAAATCCAACAGTTTTCAGTATCTGGCAAAAAACTAGCAGATATGTCAATTCATCTTCTTCAATGAAGCTATGGTGGTTTTACAGTAGATAAGGATATGGCACGGTATTTAGTTTTTCAGTCATGTTTTCATATCTACTTCGGTGATATCAGAGAGACACTCTTTAACACATGAACAAAAAAATGAGGTTTAAGAGTTGATGTGATCACGGTCCTGTAATAAATACTTACATGAGCAGTTTTATGAGGCTGCCTTTTACAGAGGCAGACGAATGGTCCATCAACTGGCAGTGCCACTTCAAAGTCTCTGGCTTTCTCCAGCCCTGCTACTACTTGGATCCTTTTTAACTGGAGATGCAGAGGACTGAATAATTTACATACACTGCATGTGCTCTGCCACGGATATATGACCCTTCCCAGTTGTCTGAATCTTTATTACGAAGATGTAACAACATACAACAAGAAACTGTAGCTCTATGAGGGAAACGGGTCTTCTAACAACTCTCAGCATCTTTCACAAACTACACTTCCCATGATTATTTGAGGAAAGCCGTGACTGTTTACAGTGGAATAATAGTGGCGTAAATGTACGGTGTGCAATTGGCCCTACTGTTACCTAATTACATCTGATTGCAATGTCATGCTGAAAACCAAGGCTCACAGAACTTAGTGTGACCCACTGGCATTCTTCCAGAACTACAACATTACTGACTAGCACACAGAAAATCTAAATTTTAACAAAGGGATACACAATAGATGAAAGGAAAAAAAGTTGCACAAGGTTGTTGTTATGTGCCTTCAAGTTGACTACGACTTATGGCGACCCTATGAATCGGCGATCTCCAACAGCATCTGTCATGAAACACCCTGTTCAGATCTTGTAAGTTCAGGTCTGTGGCTTCCTTTATGGAATCAATCCATCTCTTGTTTGGCCTTCCTCTTTTTCTATTCCCTTCCATTTTTCCCAGCATTATTGTCTTTTCTAGTGAATTATGTCTTCTTATTATGTGTCTAAAGTATAACCTCAGTTTCATCATTTTAGCTTCTAATGGTAGTGCTGGTTTAATTTGTTCTAACACCCAATTATTTGTCTTTTTCGTGGTCCATGGTATGCGCAAAGCTCTCCTCCAACACCACATTTCAAATGAGTCGATCTTTCTCTTACCTGCTTTTTTAACTGCCCAACTTTCACATTCCTGTTGTGTGTGTCGTACAGCTCTGGACTCTCCTTTCACATCTGTGCACATCAGCCTCTAGGCTTCCTTTCAGCTTTGACCCAGGTGCGTCATTAATCACAGCACTACTCATACTTGTCCTTTGTTCTTCCCCAGTAGCTTGGTGAGTGCCTTCTGACCTGGGGGTCTCATCTTCCAGCACTATCTCGTATTGCATTTTGGATACTCTGTTCATAGGGTTGTCGTGGTAAGAGGTATTCAGAGGTGGTTTACCATTGCTTTCCTCTGACTTTGGATGCATCTTAGTCTGGTGTTTCAGCTTTGACCATTCCGCCTTGGGTTCCCCTGCTAGGAGTCTAGCCTCTTGGTTTAGACTCCTGACAGCATTGCTCTCAGCTTCTTCAACACTCTCAAACCCCCTCACTACGTTAAGGTGTGCATCCTAGAGAGGGAGCACAAGGTTACTGGAATGAATTAATGTGAGAATTCAGTTGCATGTACTTAGGCTTAATTTCTGTCTAAGGGCACAGTCGTATGCATATCTATTGAGAAGTTAGCCCCACTGCTTTCAGTGTCCCAAGTAAGCATGTATAGGATTGCAGTCTAAAAATACTACCAAACCCACCAAATGATACAAAAGGCAGTTTCTACATGTGATGCATATTCTAAATGTAACTGCCTAAGTCACTCCAGATGCTTTGATTCTGAAATTTTTTCTCTTTTTTGAGATAACACTATACGGTAGGAAAAAGAAAAATACCCATCTCTCTCTCCATGAAAAAGTCCACACACACACAAAACTAAAAACTCTCCAAATATACATGCATGTGCTATGTTAAATTAAATGTACTATTTAAATGAAATTTGCTATTAAATCTGTTTTGCTGAAGAGCAATAGGAATAATGCATACATATATACACACACAGTTTGTCATTGTACTGAAGTGCAACTGAATAGTATTGACTTTTTTCAAGCATCAATATTAAGAGGGATATGTAGATGCAAAATTTCTTCTGTTTGAAAAGGGGAAAATAAATTATTTTCCCGAAAGCTTGCAGTGAAATAAATTAAATAATCTTAAGAAATGCCTGATATTAATAAAATATGGTGCTTTGTTCCCTTCTTAACAGAGATTTCATAGACTTTGGAGGAAAGGAGAAGCCAAACATTTATAAAATTGTTGCTGTAGATATAATTAGATCCATTTTAGGACCAAAAGTTTTATGTAGCAAACTGACAGAAGGATACACAATAATTATAGTTCGTTGACAAGCTGAAGAGGGTTCCCTTTTTATCTTACAGCTTTAGAAACTAAACTGTAAATAAATATGCTGTTTGACAGTTGTAATTGCCATCAGTAGGGCATCTTTTCATTTAATCAGATGGTGTTATTAAAAAGGGGGTTACAATTAAGCATTTTATAATATGACGTAGAACTCCATTAAAATTCTCCAGCAAACAGTAATTTGCATTTGATGCTTCTGCAGCCCCTTTCTATTTGCAGAAATGTTATTGGCTGTGACCTTCCACTGGATGGGTCTCTCTTTGCTGCTCTTTTCATTCTTTGATAAATGATATTGAGCATCCTCGCTCTCCACCTCTCTCTCTACTCACAATGCACTTGAAAATATAGCATGTCTACATTAGATCCTTTTGACCCTTACACTGGAATACAGAAAACAAACAAAATGGAATGTTGAATTCTCTTGATACAGAATTAATGTTCTGGATTTATTTTGCAAATAGCAGGCTCTATCCAATTTGCTATTAAATCTGTTTCGCTGAAGAGCAATAGGAATTTTTAAAGGAAAAATAGCATTTAGAGCTCAACTGGGGAAACAATTTAATATCACTTAGTGAAGGACATGTGGAGAATACACATTCATACATTCATACTATATATATATAGAGAGAGAGAGAGTTCACATTTTAGAAATTTTAAGAGCTTAATTCTCAAACACATTTTTCTTCAAGGCAGTGTCTCTTGAGGGTTTTGATTTTTTTCCTTTTCACTTATATGACTGTTCTTTACTGATGTTCTTGATAGGAAAGGAGCTGATTAAGCTGTAGCTCAGTATTCCTCTTTCTGAGTATATACAAATCTATTTCTCTGTGGGTTTGCACTGTAGACACTAGACAGTGGAGTACTTGATACAAAGTACTGACACAGACATCTTATTTTTGGATCACCACAAACAGACATTTCTTAAAGAAAAGTTGATATATGGGGGAGAAAGAGAGAGCAGGACCAGCCCAATATATTTTGCTGCCTAAGTGAAGGACAAGATGGTGCACCCTCATTCCACATGCAGAAGCCAGCTGGATTGATAGTTTAATCTTAATTCAAAACTGATGCCAGGGCTCTGTCCTCCACTACACCTAAGGATAGTAGGTTGGCTTAGGGGTACAGGTCATGCTGGATGGCACACACAGATCCATCCTCAAACATGTTGGCATGCTCTGCCACCCGAGGCACCATCTGAGGCAGCTTCCTCACTCTGCCTAATAGCTGGGCTGGCCTAGAAAGAGAAGTGTTTTATCATTTCCCATGAGAAATAAAAACAAATGGATTATAGTAGCAAACTCGTTTTGCTGACTTTTGTCCAAGGTGCATTCTTGCAAAATATCCAACAAATCAAAGAAAAATGAGAGAAAATTGAACAAGTTAGCTCTAACGTTCACAGGCTAGCTACTTATACCAGAATAGGCTGAATGGATTCAGTGTAATTGCTCTTACTCCAGTTTAGCCAATGTCATTGTGCTGTATATTGTAGGATATGATTTATTTATTTTTATTTATTTATTTATTAAATTTTTATACCGCCCCATAGCCGAAGCTCTCTGGGCGGTTCACAACATCAAAATATCAACATACAATTTAAAACCACACATTAATCAATTTAAAACATAACTCATTAAATTTCCAAATAAACCTGTACTAAACTAAAATACTAAAATACTAAAAATACTACAATGCTACAATGCTAGAATGCCTGGGAGAAGAAGTAGGTCTTAACCTGGCGCCGAAAAGACAACAATGTTGGCGCCAGGCATACCTCATCAGGGAGATTGTTCCATAATTCGGGGGCCACCATTGAGAAAGCCCTTTTTCTTGTTACCATCCTCTGGGCTTCCCTCTGCGTAGGCACCCGGAGAAGGGCCTTTGATGTTGAGCGCAGTGTATGGGTAGGTTCCTATCGGGAGAGGCGTTCCATCAAGTATCGTGGTCCCAAGCCGTGTAAGGCTTTATAGGTTAAAACCAGCACCTTGAATCGAGCCCAGAAACATATAGGCAGCCAATGCAAGCGGGCCAGAACCGGTGTTATATGTTCGGACCGCCTGGTCCGTGCTAACAATCTGGCCGCTGCATTTTGCACAAGCTGCAGTTTCCGAACCGTCTTCAAAGGCAGCCCCACGTAGAGCGCATTGCAGTAATCTAGTCTAGAGATTACCAGAGCGTGGACAACTGAAGCAAGGTCATCCCTGTCCAGATAGGGGCGTAGGTGGGCCACCAACCGAAGTTGGTAGAAAGCACTCCGTGCCACCGAGGTGATTTCATTCACTGCGACAAAACATATTTGTGTATACACATTTGTTTAAAGGCAATATTCTCTCAAACAACTTTCATGCATCACTCTGCATTCTTAGCCTCTTTTCTAGCTTCACCCTTCCTTGTCTGTCTGTTTTTCTCTATGCTCATTAACTGCTGTCTATGAAACACCAACACTAAGCAGTCTGCCTTTTAATACCAGTTGCTGGGGAGCAGAAGTAGGGAGAGTGCTCTTGCACTCATGCCGTGCTTGTCGTCTTCCCATAGACATTAGATTGACTTCTTCGAGAACAGGATGCTGCGCTAAATGGCCCTTTGGTCAGATCAAGCAGGACTCTTCTTATGATGTTGGTAGTTATTAGATTTCTTACCCACTCTTCACCATGAGGTCCCAGTGTTAATTACAACAACTTAAAAAACACAATATTAAAAACAGTTAAAACAGATTACAACCAAGATAATAGTTCATTCTTCAACTTGCAGAAGTAGTTGCTCAGTTCTTTGAATCCTGGTCATTGATACTATTTCATCCATTTCAAGCAAGCAGATCCCCATTTGAGCAGACAGAGTGGAGGCTGAGAACAAGCATGCTAGTCAACCCATTCTGCAAGAGTAATGACTGCAAGGCTTATTTAAATGATCTATGGTGCAGCCATAATATGTGGCAAGATTAGCCTCTTAAAGTTTTTGCTTTTAACTTATACAGTGCCTTGCAAAAGTAATCAGACCCCTGACCAATGCTCTCATGTTACTGAATTGCAAATGGTACATTGTAATTTCGTTCTGTATGATATTTTATTTTGAAACACTGAAACTCAAAATCAATTATTGTAAGGTGACATTGGTTTTACATTGGGAAATGTTTGTAAGAATAATAAAAAATTGAAAAATATTGCTTGCATAAGTATTGGACCCCCACACATTAATATTTGGTAGGGCCACCTTTTGCTGCAATAACAGCTTTAAGTCTTTTTGGGGTAGGTATGTACCAGCTTTGCACATAGTGTCGGAGGGATTTTAGCCCATTCTTCTTGGCAGATTCGCTGCAGGTCATTCAGGTTGGTTGGATGTGGCTTGTGGACCACAATTTTCAGAGAGTGCCACAGATTCTCAGTGGGATTGAGATCAGTACTTTGACTGGGACACTGTAGGGCATTCACCTTTTTGTTCTTGAGCCACTCCAATGTTACTTTGGCTTTGTGGTTGGGATCATTGTCCTGCTGAAAAGTGAATGTCCTCCCAAGCTTCCATTTTTAAATGGACTGAAGCAGGTTCTCTTGCAGTATTTCCCTGGATTTTGCTCCATCCATTCTTCCTTCCATTTTAACACGATACCCAGACCCTGCTGATGAGAAGCATCCCCACAGCATGATGCTGCCACCACCATACCTCACTGTAGAGATGGTGTGTCTTGAGGCATGGGCAGTGTTAGGTTTGTGCCACACATAGTGCTTTGAGTTTTGCCCAAAAACTCCATCTTGGTCTCATCTGACCACAAAACCTTTTCCCACATCGCAGCTGGGGCACTCTCATGCTTTCTGGCAAACTCCAGATGTGCCTTTAGATGGCACTTTTTGTGTAATGGCTTCTTTCTTGCCACCCTCTCATACAGGCCAGTGTTATGCAGAGCTCTTGATATGATTGACGGGTGCACCATTACTCCACTCCCAGCCACTGAACTCTGTAGCTCCTTCAAAGTGATTGTTGGCCTCTCTGTGGCTTCTCTCACAAGTCTCCTTCTTGTTCGAGTGCTGAGATTTGAAGAACAACCTTTTCTTGGCAGTGCCTAGGTGGTATGATGCAGCTTCCACTTCCTGATTATTGATCCAACTGTGCTCACTGGGATATCCAAACACTTGGATATTATTTTGTACCCTTTTCCTAATCTATGCATTTGTATTACATTATCTCTCACTCTTTGCTCTTCATTTTACTTCAGATCCATAGCCCAGCACAGGGCTTGAAAACTTACGCAAGCAACATGTTTCAGTTTTTTATGTTTTTTACAAACATTTACCAACATAAAACCAATGTCACCTTACAATAATTGATTTTGAGTGTCAGTGTTTCAAACTAAAATATAATACAGAATGAAATTACAATGTACCATTTGTAATTCAGTAATATGAGAGCATTCATCAGGGATCTGATTACTTTTGCAAGGCACTGTATATAAGGCATTAAAATGAATGCAGTTATTTAATTTGTGTCTTGTTTTCTCTGGCTTTACTTTCACTATGGGTCATGTAATAACAGCTGCAATGGTGAGGCATAAAATAGCTTGTGAAAGGGTAAGTAATTACTAGTCCTTGGTGAAAAAGAGATCTGAAGTGAAATGTTGCAGTTCCACATTGATTCACTGAAGTGTTCCAGTTACCAGGAAGACTATAGCTCATTTTAGGTGAGCTTTCGTCACAGCTGAGCCATACACAGCTTTCAAAGTTGAGTCAGGAGCAGGAGTTGAACTAGGGATTCAAGATAAAAGGGCACAAGCTATGTGTCAAATTCAAGATTGCATAGAAACAGTTTGGCAATGGGAAGACTTTGCTGCTCCAAAAAGATCCCAACCCAAACAGGGAGTCTTTTACAGTCCTCTAGTCCAGGACAGTCCAGTTGCCAGCTTAGATGAGCAGAGTCAGTCCAGAGCCTAACAGAATAATCAGAAAACCCCTCCAAACTAGGTGGGGAGGTGGATTAGGTGGAGGAGTCATTTTGCCCAGCTCTCCCCACTTAGCTGGCCTTCTGCCAAAGAGGCAGTGGGCCCATTGGCAGGTTCTGTGTCAGCAGGATCAAGTGGAAAACCCTGAAATGGGATGTTCTGACAGGGACTAAGCCAGCCCAGGATCCACTGCATCCCAAGGTGGTCTTGCTGCCGCCACATAACAATATCAGGGATAATTCTGTCCTCTGCTTTCTGCCACAGCTACTATGAATGACAGATGTGCAGATGGTGGTGCTGGCTCTGCCACTCCACAAACCCCTGGTGGCGGGGGGAGGGGGTTGTATTGTGCCCATAGGCTACTTCACTTCTAGGAAGACATTGCAGGCTGTAGTTCTGATATACAAACACAAACACAAATCAAAGGCTTCCAGCTGCAGCCCTGACAGCTCCTAGCAGCTTATTGACTTGATGTGAATTACTGTTGGCCAAGCCCATTGGAATCAAACTCAGACTTGGTGGTATATTTTTCTCCTTATGTTTATTGTGGAACTTCAGTCTAGAGCATTTCATGGATCAGCTTACAGGTTGCACAGAATTCTGTATCTCTCTGTACAGCGTAACTAGGTATGACTACTCAAAGCTAAGATGTTGTTGCAGCAATTAGACACCCCCCCAACACGCTTAAATAGGTTCAGGGTGGGCTCTTTCTACTTGCATGAGGAAGGTATCATAGAACAAAAATGCATGAGCAAAGGAGTGTTCCTCCTAGTTGGAAAAGTGCTGGTCAGCTGAATCTGCTGGCATAGCTGTCTGCATGTCTGGGATGATGGTGGTGATGGAACCTTATCAAGATCCTCCTCCTCTAGATGAGGTGTGCATAGAGGCAGTGGCTTGGGTGGAGGGGAGGGAGGGAGAAGGGGCTGGATCCTGGTCAGCCAGCATCCCCTCTGTTTAACTGGAGCTATGAGGGAGGAACTGTCACTATCAAAAGTGCTGAAGCCTTCTGCTTCAGCACCTCCTTGTTGCAAGCCAATGGGACCCTCTCCAGGGTCGTCGTCTTATCCTCCTCCTGGAACTCTCCCCAGGGCTCATGACAGTTACCAGTTCCTCAACCAAGCCTAGAGATGAGGGAGAAATTTGTTTTAGTTCACATTTTGAGCAGAAACTATCAAATTTGCACTTTCCAAAACAATATGAGAACCAAAATACAGCTATCCTTCAGAATTCACACTGCTCTGAATGTTGCAGTGCTGTTCTCTAGCCATGTAATGTGTAAAACTATGTGTATATTAGGGGAAAGTGTGCATAACAATGAATGTATGTGTGAAAATAACATACACAAATACATTATATGATGAAAAGTTGCCTGAAAAATGTGTACATAACTGCCTACAAAAATGTATTCATTAGGAGAAGTTCACACTAAAATACTATTTTCTTTAGGATTTTTAGAAAAGAAATATTCACAAATTGCTACAGAAATGTGGAGAACTGAATTTAAGATTGGAAAAATGAGAATCTGAGAGAACCAAAAGTGACAGATCTTTCCATCCCTACTCAAGACCCCCAAATTGGAGCACAGAGCAATAATGAAAAGGGCCGTGGATCAGTGATATGTATATCCGTTGCAAGCAGAAGATTCCAGGTTCAGTCCCTGGCATTTCCAGGTTAGCCAGGGAAAAAACCCTTTCTGAAATCGGGAGAGATGCTTCCAGTCTGAGCTAATGAACCAATGATGTGGTGTAAGCTTCATGTGTATACAGTAGAAATATTTTTCCCATTCACTTTCAGTTATGATCCATTATCCAGTTAAAGAATATAATAAATAAATAATCCAAGAATATTTAGCCAGGATCTACAAAGCTACTTGAGGCTTGTAAAAGGCACTGAGTTCATCCAGTGGGATTCTTTGTCTTTCTTCCCCCCTCTTTAAATAGCTGTTACCCCATTCCCAATGCTGTATTACATGCTGTTTCCCATGTACTTGTGTATAGAGAACTAGATGAACAAATCTTTGGGTCCTGGCTTTGAATTTGACAGATTCTCATGGGTCTAAGTAGGCACTGATATGGCTGATCTTACCGTATCATTTACTAGTCTGAGAAACACTAGACCTAGACAGGAAAGAGTGAGACACAGGAAGACAGAGAAACAGACAAAACAGCCAAGTAGAATAGTTTTGTGTTTGCATGTTACATTTCATACTTTCTTGCATCCTTGAAATAAATTCTAAGCCTCTTTAATTGTTTTCAGTTTATTCTATATGAACCTTACTGAAAATCTGATCTACTCTTCCTTCCCCCACCTTTGTGGAGGCTTATTTACTACCTTTAGTAGTAGAAAAGTCCTATTTCAATCATGTTTGAAATAACTCATTTTAGACAAGTACGTGCTGCTCTGCTTACAAAACATATATGAGTGGAATATGCAATTACCACAACTCAGTTGCCTGCCACAGAAACATTTCAGCATTATAGCATTACAAAAATAGAATGACATGCATAATGAAAGATTTCAAGATTCACCCAAGGCATTTATTCTCTTCACCTTAATGTTCTCTGCAGAAGCAGAGTATCCATTAAAAGGTACTATGAATTATGGTTGCCTAGCAACAGGAAAGAGCTTGTAACAGCACCACAGAATGAAATGGCTGGTTGATAAAATGAATTTTCTCTGAGCATTAGCCTGTTGAAACTGCCTTTTCTTGTGGAACATAAAGTGCATTTATTTGTCTCATGCATTTTTTATTAGAAAATTATTTGAGTTCCAGAGACTTGAATCGTTTTGCTACAGGAGATATTTGATTTTAATGTGTTGTACTAAAATAAGTGATAAAAGACATTTTCTTCAAAGTAAAGACACCCCATAATTCTAGGTAGCTTCTTTGAAGTAAGAAAGAAATTCTTGTATCAGGCATGCCATTACTTATTTCTAATTAAGAGTGACATCAGGTAGCAACAAAGGTAAACTTTTAGATTCTTGTTTGAGGAACAAAGTTTAACAGTAGCCAGTATGCGGTGAATACGTCAGAGTTGTTATAGGCTAGACATGAGAAAAATCTGATTTTGCTTTCAGTTATATGGTACATCAGTCTCTAGGGAAGCCTGAAATACAGAAGCAACCAAACCTATTATTTGTTGTCTACAATTTACTTTAACACTGATTTTGATCTTAAGTTTCCATAATCATTGGAAAGGTATGTGTGTACTGACATCTGGTAGATAGCCTTTGTTTTAGCTGCATCTGGTAAATCATAGCATATAAAATACTGACTTATGGACAGCTTTCTTTCAAGCATTATACTAGGTTACAGGAAGCCAGTATAGTGGCATCTAGATGATGTTGGTGTACAATTTCAGCCCATACCACAATCACCAGTGGGTAGGGATGAGGGGATTGTAGTGGAGGGCACCACATTAGCTACTCCTCTACTAGGATATGTGTACATAGTAGTGTAGAGGCACATCCAGAAGTGCAGGGTCCCTTCATGATAATCAAGCCATGCACCTTCACAACCATGCCCCCTCATTTGCATGCTTGCTCTCTGTCATCATCTCCACACTCCTCAGTCCTTTCTGCATGTGCATGTGACTGAACACCAAAGTCAGGATCATTCAGACCATGGTATTCCCAATGTCTATGTATGGATGTGAAAGTTGGACAGTGAAAAAAGTGGATAAAACAAAAAACTCATTTGAAATGCGGTGTTGGAGGAGAGTTTTGCAGATACCATGGCCACGAAAAAAACCACCCTGTTCAGATCTTCTAAGTTCAGGTCTGTGGCTTTCTTTAGGGAATCAATCCATCTCTTGTTTGGTCTTCCTCTTTTTCTACTCCCTTCTGTTTTTCCCAGTATTATTGTCTTTTCTAGTAAATCATGTCTTCTCATTATGTGTCTAAATTATGATAACCTCAGTTTCATTATTTTAGCTTCTAGTGATAGTTCTGGTTTAATTTGTTCTAAACCTCAATTATTTGTCTTTTTTGCAAAAGATTTCAAATATCGTATACTATATTTGGCTAAGATTGTCATCACACACAGTGTTGTCCTAAAATAAAGGAGAAATATTCTTCATGTGGGCCCTAGCTGGGACTAATTTCATGCCAATATTAGGAGTCTGAGTCCACTCTGGCAGTACTTTGGAGGTGAGATAGCATGTGGCAATAGTCTCATCAGCTCCCCCGGCCCATTTCTTTCCTTGATGGGGTTCACCCTCTTTAGATACAATATCACTGTAGATACAAGGGCTAGAACTTGTACTGCAACCTAGTAATCATGTATGGAGAATACAGACATTCCATTAAACATTGCACTGTTTTCCATAGTTTGGAAACTGTTCATAGTACATAACCATTTAAAAGTAAAATACGGTTGTTTGCAATTAAAGGTGAAATAATTTCTGCAAGTAAAGTACGGCTTATGCCAACCACTGATAAGGTAGACTATTACTAAGGCAAAAATTGTTATTTTAGGCTACGATACAAACTCCCTTTGCACCTTACCTGAGGAGATTGGATTAGATGGAGGTGTTGCTTTGCCCAACCCTGCCAGCCTCTGCCCACAAAGTGACACTAGCATCACTCCACTGGTGCAGAGCTCCCCATTCCACCCACCAAATGGGCACATGGGCTAGATCCCAAGTGGGCCCCACTGCCATCATTTCATGGCATTGGACCTGATCACTGCACTAGCTCCAGGCTAGGGCAGTGATTTGCCTGCCCCAGCCTTCCACCCTGGCTGGCATGAGCAAAGGGGCTGCAGATGCAGCAGTGGCTTCACCATTCTATCGCCAGTGGCTTCACCATTCTATCGCGCTGTGCCATTGTCCTGCCAGGGTTTGGAATGTCCTGGTAGACAATTTGATTAACAATATTCAGTTTAACAGATACTTGTACCACCTTTTAACTCAAATACATGCTTCGCTATGTGTTCCTGTCCTTATATATTCAGAAGTAAGTTCCACTGAGTTCAGTGGGGTCTGCTACCAGGGAAGTAGGATTGCAATCTTTATCTTGATATTGCTTAATCTTATGTCACTGAAAAGGACATGTAGATTATTTGTGTGTGATTCCTTTTAAACTATTTTAAATGCTACTGCCCTTCATTAATGCTGAGCTGTTGTAATTTAGTACCAAACCCTTTATTAACTTTGTGGATCAATGCAATAGATTAATACTGATTGCAAACAAAATATTCAATTTAAACATAATTTATTATGTTATTAGTATTTAAGGTGTTGCAAGAATATTATTCTGTCAGCTTTAGTTTATTAATAATACTGCTTCTAGATGAAGTTATTTCACACTAATTTGCTGTTTCATTTTCTTTTCCCTTACAGAAGACAGATGTTTATAATACTTCTTCTGAAGATTCCAATGCTTTGCTAACCATATCATTATTTATTACTTGCTGTATTTCACTGCATTCTTGGAATCTTTTTCAGAAAGGTATAGTGTTTTGTATAGGAAAACCTGCACATCAGAAACTGTTTGAATTAAGAGTACTGTACCTCATTGCTGTCCTTAACTATTTGACAATGCATATGCATATATAATATAGTGGATGTGTTTCTGTTTTGATGAGTAGCTATTAAAGGTATTCTGGGTTGCATAAGTTCTTGATTCATATATTTGGTCTAGAGACCTGGGTTCCTTTGAATTCTACATGATCTTGAAATTGCTACTACAATATTAGAAATTGTTGGAAATTTTTGTCCATGTGGTTATTTATTGTTGGTATTCACAGACTAACTGATCAAACTGTTTGGACGCTTCCATTTCAGCCAAACATTTTATACTTTTTGCTTCATTTATTCTATTTATCAAAGCCAAGTCTTTTGAAGAATTGGCTAGAAAGACCATTCTGGAGTGCACAGTCAGAATGAGACATATGGTAGATAAAAATGTGTAAAGAAATTGCTAAATGTGGCTGTAAGCATTTCTGAAACATTTGTCCTAATAGATGGAATCAAAGATACATAAACACTATCCACAGCCAAATTTAAACAATGTGTCTGCCAAAACAGATAATATAGTAACAACATGACAGTATGCAGCATGCTGTTGAACAAATCTTTATTTGTCTCTTGTGCTGTTAATTATCCTGTGGTGTAAATAAAGGAGTTGCAATAGAATCTATGCTATTCAGATATGATGGAAGGACATGAGAGTTGTGCACCAAATAAGGCAGATTAGAGTACATCAGGAAATAAACTGTATACGTAATGCTGAAAAAAATGCTTATTATGTAGTGAGAATTTAAGGGAGCATAAATCTGGTTGGCATAATTTTTGACACTACATCACCAAGGGAAAGGGGGGGGCAGAATATTCAAGGGCACAGACCCTACTGTTTTTCACCCCTTAAGACTAGAGGAATTCATAAGCGGATGCAGGACTGAAGTCTGAGCCTTAGAACCCAAAGAAGTAAATTTCACAAAAACCAGTGGACTTTATTTCCAGATCAATGTGCTGTATTAAAAACAAAAAGCACAGTCCTCTATCTGTCTCCTCTAGACACTGAGCCATGGTGGATTATCTGTTCAAAGCAACAAAGGATCCCTCTTTTGGAGGAGGGATCATACCTCAGTGGTAGAATATGCACTTTGCATACAGGATGTTGTGATCCAGGTTGGGAGGGAAGGCATTGGAGAGGGTGACACTGACTTTGAGGACTGGGGCGATGTGCTGGGGAAGGAGTCTAGCAGCGAGGAGAGCTCACAGCACACCCAGACCCCTGGCACTGTCAGTTCAACTCCCCCTGATTCTGCCCCCCACTGGTTCGCAACCTGAACTGTCAGAGACTGCTCCATTATACATGCCCCCTCGCCCATGCCAGAGGTGGTGCCTTGTCAACTTGACGTTCCCCAGCTGAGCACCCTGCAGCTTTCCACGCCTGAGCAGACTGATAGCCCCCACCAGTCAGAGGGGGAAACTGAAACCCAGCCCCTATCGCCCCATGCTTGGAGGCTTCAGAGGCAGGAAGGCAGTTGAGGAGGAGCCATTGTTTATGTGCAAAAGCCAAGCCTACTTAAATTGACTCAGGGGAGGGGCCAGTTGCTGAGTCATCGTCTGTGAGCCGCAAAGACATGCTTCGTCAGTGTTAGTTCAGGGCAAACATTCTTAGAAAGCATAGAGAGGTTAATGAGCCATAAAGCTTTTGATGTATCTATAACTTTAACAAAAAGAGAGCAAATCACAGACGTCAAGTCTCCGTTGGGAACGCCCACCCGCTACAGTGGGAAAGTGGAGCAATACGCCACGTTCTTAGCCCAGTGTGAGCTTTACATACAAGTGCGGCAGTCGGAATTCCCTAATGATGCTGGGAAGGTGGGATTCATCATCAGCCTCTTGGAAGGGGAGGCTGCCCTGTGGGCCATCCCTCTGTTACTTCACAATGGCCCAGTTTTGACCCTGTATACCTCTTTCATGGACGCCATGGCTGAGATCTTTTGGGACCCCCAGAGGAGAGAGACTGTGTCCCGCCAACTTGGAAACCTATGACAGGGAAAGAACTCTGTGGGTACATACACTAATACCTTTCATATCCTGGCCCAGGAAACGGACTTTAACGACTTTGGGTTAATGTTCTTGTATCACAATGGGCTCAGTTCATAAGTGCTGGATGAGTTGACGTGCACCCATCAGCCGAGTACTTTCCCAGAGTTGGTCCAGTTCTGCTTACAGATAGACAGCCGGCCAGAGGCATGGCACCAGGAGCGCAAAGTGGAGATGGCATGCTGTTTACCTCCTTTACCACTGCCTCACATCTACAAAACTCCTGGCATGGGAACCTCGGCACAGTCAGGTGGAGCCCATGCAGATGGGGGGTGCACCCATGTCTGACGGAGGCAGAGAAGGAGAAGCATCAAAAAGAGGGTCTGTGCCTATATTGCAGGAAGGCTGGACATCTGGCCAAGGCGTGTAAGTTGAAAAAGGCTTCGGTGCAGGAAAACTTCAAATCTGAGCCCTTGTAGAGGTACACAAGCTGGGATCAACTGTAAGCCAGCAACCTCTAGATAAGCCTCTCCTGCCAAAGTCCACTTTACACTTGCCAGTCCGCCTAGGCTTGCCTATAGGGCAAGAAGTCCAGTTATTTGTGATGGTGGATTCTGGGGCATCTAGCAACTTAATGGACCTGGACTTTGCCAAAAGACACAATATGCCAGTCATTGAGCTTGAGTCGCCGTTGTCCATGGAGACCATAGAGGAACAGCCACTGAAGTCAGGAGTTGTTGGCAGGGTCACTATCCTGTTGAGGGTGGAGATACCAGGCCACATGGAAGGATGTCCTGCTATCTAGCCGCCTTGCCCCTTTTCCCTATGGTGCTGGGCATGACCTGGCTGGTGCAGCATGATCCGGTCATCTCTTGAAAGGAGGCTACCGCGACATTTCAATCAGACTACTGCAAGCAGCACTGCTAGCCCCCTGAGAAATTCATCCCTTTAACTCTGGCAGCTACGTCCCTGCCCGAGGAGTCGAGTCTTCTTGTAAAGGACAAAGACTTTAAAGATGTGTTTGACAAAAAAGAAGCTGACCAGCTGCCCCCCCAATCATCCATATAACTGCTCCATAGACTTAATGCTGGGAGCTGGGATTTAATGCACCCTTTGGTGTGCATCTATTCCCTGACAAAGCCAGAGCTGGTGGTGCTGCGGGAGTTCCTGGACACAAACTTACAGAGAGGGTCCATACGGCCATCCAAATCCCCTGCTGGAGCCCTGTTGCTGTTTGGTAAGAAGAAAAATGGGGAGTTACGTCCTTGTCATGATTACAGGGAGCTAAACCAGGTTGCCATCCCCAACAGTTACACCCTACACCTCATCAATGAGATGTTAGAGCGCCTCAGTTCAGCTAAAATTTACACCAAGCTTGATTTACACGAAGCTTACAATTTAGTCAGAATTGGAGGGGGATGAGTGGAAAACTGCCTTCAAGACCTGCTATGGACACTTGGAATATCTGGTCGTGCCATTCGTGTTGTTGAATGCCCCAGCTGTCTTCCAAAATTTCATGAATGATATTTTCTGGGACTACCTAGACCGCTTCAGGATTGTCTATTTGGATGATATCCTTATTTATGCTGACTCTCCCAAACACCATGAAGCACATGTGAAGGCGGTGTTGCAGAGACTGAGAGAGCACCACTTGTCAAAAAAAGCTGGAAAAATGTGGGTTTGACTTTACCACTCTGTATTTCTTGGGTTACTACATCTCTCCCACAGGAGTCGACATGGACCCAGAGAAGATGCACTGTGTGTTCTCATGGCACCCACCACAAAACTAAAAAGCCCCTACAGTGTTTTTTGGGATTTGCTAACTATTAGCAGCGCTTCATCGCAGTCTTCTCAAACCTGACAGTCCCCTTTACTGACTGTCTGAAAGGCTCTGGACTCTTTCATTGGTCCAAAGCCTTCTGTTGTGGAAAGTGATGCATCAGACATAGCCAGCAGAGCGGTGTTATTACAGCCAGCCATAGAGGGAGGGGGCTTATGACCCTGCACTTACTTCTCCAGAAAGCTCTCAAGTGCCGAGAGCAACTACAAGGTTTGAGGGAAAGAACTACCGGCCATTCGTGATGCATTTGAGACCTGGCGTCATGTGTTGGAAGGGGAGCAGCATGAAGTGGAAGTTCATACTGACCAGCGAAACCTAGAGGGCCTAAAGACGGCCTGAAAGCTGTTCTTTGCCAGATTCCACTTCTGCATTAATTACATTCCCCAGGCACAGAACCGCCGAACTGATGCTTTGTCACACAAGTCAGAGTACAAGGACACCCAGCCAACAACACAGCTATGTCACATCATCCCTTTAGAAAAAATGGTCACTGCCAGCTGCCCCAATCCTTGGTTCGACAATTTATGCAGAGCCCAAGAGCAAGACCCATTTGCTCAGGAGTGGGTGCGAGAATTGGAGCAACCATCACATGTTTGTGCAACCAGATTCTCTCAAAGAGGAGGGATGCTCTATCACTATGAGACCCTGTAAGTGCCTCCAGGAGAATTGTGAGCCAAGGTCCTCCACCAATGTCATGATACCCCCACTGCAGGACATTTTGGGTTTTTTAAAACTTTGCAGGCGGTCACGCAGGACTTTTGGTGGCCACAGATTAAGTATGATGTAGAAAAATTTGTTCAGTCCTGCCCTACGTGCATGAGGGCAAAACATGCCCCCGGACCGACCAGCCAGTTTGCTGGTGCCTCTTCCCATGCCCGAAGGTCCCTGTCGAATGGTGACACTGGACTTCATCACACACTTACCCGCTTCCCAGGAGAAAATGACTGTTTTGGTGGTCATGGATGCTTTCAGTAAGGTGGCTCACTTCATTCCCTGTGCAGGACTGTCCACTGCCCAAGAGACCACCCAACAGTTGTGGAATACATTTTTCAGTTGCACAAACTACACACTAGTTTGGTCTCAGATCAGGGAATGCAGTTCACTGCTTGATTATGGCACGCATTATGGCAGCTGCTGCAAAGCGAGTTAAGGCTGTCGTCTTCACACCACTCCCAGATGGATGAGCAGACAGAAAAAGTGAATGCTACTTTGGAGCAGTATCTCCACTGTAATGTAAACTACCAGCAGGACAACTGGGTGTTCTTACTGCCTTGGCTGAGTTTTCCTATAATAATTTTGTGCACACCTCTACTCAGCAGATGTCATTCTTTGCCAACTTTGGATACCACCCGTGTGCTTTTGCCACCCCTGGCTCTAAGCCGGCCGTCCCAGTGGTGAATTGCTGCAAAAGCAACTTTCATGGGTAAAAGATGACTACAAATGGGTGGCAGACCAACATCGCCAGCCTGGCCCAGATATACAGGTCAGTGACAAAGTGTGGCTTTCCACACATTATTTGCCCACATGAGTTCCCAGCTGTAAACTAGAAGCTCAGAGGCTGGGACCCTCTGAAGTGGAAGCTCAAATCAACCCAGTAGCATTTTGTCTACACCTCCCCACTTTCTTTAAATGCGCACGCCCAAGCAGACAAATAGCCCCCATCAGTCAGATGGGGAAGCTGAGGCTTCAGAGGCAGGAAGTTCAACGGATGGAGTTGAGGAGGAGCCATCATTTATGTGTAAAAGCCAAGAGCCATCATTTATGTGTAAAAGCCAAGCCTACTTAAGTTGACTCAGGGGAGGGGCTAGTTGCTGAGCCAATGTCTGGGAGCCGCAAAGACATTCTTAGTCAGTGTTAGTCCAGACAAAAGTTCTTAGAAAGCATAGAGAGGTTAATGAGCCACAAAGCTTTTGATGTATCTATAACTTTAATAAAAAGAGAAAATCACAGATGCGACTACAACTGAGTTTTTCTACTTCAGGCAGGACACAGAAGGGCCCAGATTCAGTGATCAGGTAGTAGATGATCCTGAAGAGCCATTACAAGTCCAAGTAGATAGTACTGGGTTACAGTCTAACACAATGATCTTCAGCCTTGGGTCCCCAGATGTTGGATTACATCCTCACCAGCAGCTTGGGTAATAGTCAAAGATGTTCAGCCAGTGGCTTTGCTATTTTAAAAGGATCAGAGCCCAGCACCATGACACAAATTTGCATTCAATTTGCAGAATGCTAATTTATATGTAATAGACACAAAGTTAGGCCTCCGAGAAGATGGTGGGTGGGTGGGATCTCGCTGGCACTGCACTTTGCAGCAATGCCTAGCAAGCAAAGGGTTTTTTAAAAAATTAAACGGGGGGGAAGTAGCAGTAGATCTGGGACCCAGCCAAAAAAGGACCCATTGCTCAGGCATTTCTGGGCCAGCCCCTAACAATGCCACTGCGTACAACAGAGTAACATCCACACTAAAATGCATAGTCCAGACAGTTTACAAGTGTGTGGATACTGCTCAAAATACTGCTGTCCTAATCCTACTTATGACAAATTAGGTGTCATTGAGGTCAATGACACTTAGTTCCAAGTAAACATCTTTAGGATTATTTATTTATTTATCACATCCTTCCTCCCAAAGGAGCCCATGTTGGTAAATACACAAGGGGTAAAATAGTGAAAAAAATCTAATAACATTTTTTTAAAAAAGGGGGATTAGGCTGTAAACTACAGTGAAAGCTCATTATAAAGCATAGGTTGGGGGACAAAGGCTGCACCCACATTATAGGGCTTCTACATTACAATGAAAACTGCCCCAAAAGGCATTTAGAGTTATTTTTTAAAAAATGAACAAAAGGATCAGGGCAGAACCAGAAAAAGCAACCAAAACTAATAAAAACAGTAACCGGGAGCAGACTGAGGAAAACGGGAACAGTTTTGGTTGCAAATACAATCACAGGAGAGCAACACTTGATCTCTACTATTGAACAATTTGCTTAGCCAATGATCATGAAAGTGGTGTACAGATGATTCAGGGAGGTATTATAAGGCAAGAAAAAAAAAGAGGAATGTGAAAACCACACAGGTGCAGGATTAATAATTGTTGATAAAAGCATAAAATGTCTAAACCAGCCTTCCCCAATAGGTACCATCCAGGTGTTTTGAACTACAACTTCCACAGCCAGCATGGCCATTGGAAGTGATAGTCCAAAACACCTGAAGGGGGACCAGGTTGGGAAAGCTAGCATAGACAAGTAGGAATGAGATTTTTAAAAAATAAAAGTAGTAAGGCCTCTTAACTCATTTAGAGGTACCTCTTCTTCAGAGGATGAACTAAAAAAGAAAAGGTAGCCCGTTTAAAACCTAGGCATTTGCTTAAGAACTTATAGGTCCTTGAGAGGAAAAGTTATATTCTGTCTTATTTTATACTTTAAAGGGGGGGAATTTAGGCAGTCCCCTGAAGATGAACTACCCCTGAAATGATGTTTTTTAAAAAAAAGATATCAGTCAGTCCTTTATGCTTAGACATGCTATGCTTTGCACCAGGGATAAGAAACCTTTGGTCCTCCAAATGTTGCTAGACTCCATAATACTTGACCATTTCCCCTGCTAATTGGTGCTGATGAGCAGGTATCCAACACATGGAGGACCACAGGTTCTCCCTTATATAAATAAATACTAATTGTATACCCATGTGGTTTTCAATATCTCTGTCAGCTCTACAATGCATCAGCAGTGTCAGGGGGGGCTGGAAATTCCTGGATCTTTGTCAGGGAAGCAAAGTCCTTAGCCGGCAGTCTGGCCATAAATCTGCCAGGTCTTAGGAGGAGGGAATCTGATAAGGAGGCTTGTCGGAACCGTACTTGCCGAGTCAGGAGTCCAGAAGCGAGGTCAGTAGAGGTCCGGGATCAACTGCCAAGGGGTCAGTCCGAAAGAGGGTGCCAGGAAACTAGGAACACACAAGCCACGCCTGACGTTGCAGTCAGCAACAAGCTGCAGCCAAGGTGTGCCTTATAAAGAGCAGGATGGACAGCAGGTGTGAGCCCTCAGCGTTTGGGCCTTAAGGAGACAGGCCTGCCTCTCTTCTGCCTGACCTTCTGCTGTCTACGTTCTGCAGGTGAGGGGGGAGTATCCTGTTCACTGTCTGTGTCTGGCTGCAGGGCCTCTGCTGTCCCTGCGGTGCTCTGTAGCTGAGGGGCAGAAGGAGCTGGATTCTCAGGAGGCTCCTCCGTGTCTCCTGCTGCTCCTGGGTCTGCTGCTGTTATTCCTGAGTCGTCCTCATCTGAGGAGTCCTCTGACGGGGCCATGACAATCTCTCCCCCATGGTTGGTGGTGCAGCTGACTCCTCCTCCCTCTCCCCCCTCCTCTCCTTCTATGGCGGGGTGGCCACTCCATGGCTCTCCAGATGCTGCTGGACTACAGCTCCCATCATCCCTGACCATCAGCTGTGTTGGCTGAGACTGATGGGAGCTGTAGTCCAGCAGCATCTGGGAGAGCCATGGAGTGGCCCACCCCTGTTCTGTGGAATTGTAAAGCTGTCATTGTTCAAGGTACAGGTGCGCTCTCTCTCTCTCTCTCTCTCTCTCTCTCTCTCTCTCTCTCTCTCTCTCTCTCTCTCTCTCTCTCTCTCTCTCTCTCTTCTCTCTCTCTCTCTCTCTCTCTCTCTCTCTCTCTCTCTCTCATCTCTCTCTCTCTCTCTCTCTCCTCTCTCTCTCTCTCTCTCTCTCTCTCTCTCTCTCTCTCTCTCTCTCTCTCTCTGTTGTGTGTGTGTGTGTGTGTGTGTGTGTGTGTGTGTGTCCCATCTTGAACTCAGTTCATACTGGTTTCATAGGGCATTTTTAAGCACTTCATGCTTTTCAGAAAGCAGGGGAAAACATTAAGCCTCGCTTCTTGAAGTGTAACCTGCTTTGCTGTAATAGGATGATTCATTGGTGGTGGTGTTGTTATTCAGCTATGAGAGTAGCTGTATACTATAGCCAGCATGGATTTTCACATTCTGCATTGTTAAATTGGAAATACCCCCCATGCCATTCTGATGCTTCCCATAAGCTCATTTGAAAACAAAACCTTACAAAACTTATCGTCCTGAACTCAGAAACACTTGCTTAACAACCCTCTACGTTTTCACAGTCAAATCTACTTCCTGTGTAACTTGGAAGACCAACCCAAATTGTGTTTGCATTTTTTACACATTTGTAGAGCAGTACAATATCTCAGAGAGGAGGTCAGGTCTCCTGTTCCCCTGGTGCATTCACTGTAGCTGCCCAATTTCCCTGCTTTTTAAAGTATGATAGAAATATCGGTTGGCTATAGGTACATTCTTAAACTGCAAGGTTTTTTGCATATTAGTGAATTATTATTTAGTCTTTCCTTGAAAAGTAACCCAAAGCAACTTACAACAATAAAAGTAAAACTAATTATAACAAACCCATTAAAACAACAAACACGACCTAAAAACAGATTAGTACAAATAAAGATAGGTCTTTGAAGACCTGCCACATTAAAAGAGACTATTGATACCTAAAGCCTTTCGAATTAAGGGCCAAAATCCTAGGTAAAAAAGGGAGTTTTTTGCCTAGTGCCAGAAATTAATTGATTGATTGATTGATTGATTGATTGATTGATTGATTGATTGATTGATTGATTGATTGCACTTGTATAGCACCCCATAGCCAAAGCTCTCTGGGCAGTTTACAGCAATCAAAAACATTAAACCAAATACACAATTTAAAAAACATATTTTAAGAACAATTTAAAACACAATTTTAAAATTCAAAACAATATAAAAACAATTTAAAAACACATGCTAAAATGCCTGGGAGAAGAGGAAAGTCTTGACCTGGTGCGGAAAAGATAACAGTGTTGGCGCCAGGCGCACCTCATCAGAAGTATCTTTCCATAATTTGGGGGCCACCACTGAGAAGGCCCTCTCCCTTGTTGCCAGACTCCCAGCTTCCCTCGGAGTAGGCACCCGGAGGAGGGCCTTAGATGTTGAGCGCAGTGTATGGGTGGGTTCGTATCGGGAGAAGGATTCCATCAGGTATTGTGGTCCCAAGCCATGTAAGGCTTTATAGGTTAAAACCAGCACCTTGAATCAAGCTCGGAAACATACAGGCAGCCAATGCAAGTGGGCCAGAATCGGTTCTGTTACCAATCTGGCCGCTGCATTTTGCACAAGCTGCAGTTTCCGAACCGTCTTCAAAGGCAGCCCCATGTAGAGTGCATTGCAGTAATCTAATATGGAGGTTACCAGAGCATGGACAACTGAAGCCAGGTTATCCCTGTCCAGATAGGGATGTAGTTGGGCCACCAACCGAAGTTGGTAGAAGGCACTCCGTGCCACCAAGGCTACCTGAGCCTCAAGTGACAGAGATGGCTCTAGCAGAACCCCCAAGCTACGAACCTGCTCCTTCAGGAGGAGTGCAACCCCATCCAGAACAGGTTGGACATCCACCATCTGGTCAGAAGAACCACCCACTAGCAGCATCTCAGTCTTGTCTGGATTGAGCCTCAGTTTGTTAGCCCTCATCCAGTCCATTGTTGCAGCCAGGCACCGGTTCAGCACACTGAAATTGATATTGATTATGCCTGGTGCAGGGGTGTAGTCATTCGGGGTCTCGCGGGATCTTAGATCCCTTACTTATGGGGGAGCAGAGTACCTGTCTCATAAGAACATAAGAAGAGCCTGCTGGATCAGGCCAGTGGCCCATCTAGTCCAGCATCCTGTTCTCACAGTGGCCAACCAGGTGCCTGGGGGAAGCCCGCAAGCAGGACCCGAGTGCAAGAACACTCTCCCCTCCTGAGGCTTCCGGCAACTGGTTTTCAGACGCATGCTGCCTCTGACTAGGGTGGCAGAGCACAGCCATCATGGCTAGTAGCCATTGATAGCCCTGTCCTCCATGAATTTGTCTAATCTTCTTTTAAAGCCATCCAAGCTGGTGGCCATTACTGCATCTTGTGGGAGCAAATTCCATAGTTTAACTATGCGCTGAGTAAAGAAGTACTTCCTTTTGTCTGTCCTGAATCTTCCAACATTCAGCTTCTTTGAATGTCCACGAGTTCTAGTATTATGAGAGAGGGAGAAGAACTTTTCTCTATCCACTTTCTCAATGCCATGCATAATTTTATACACTTCTATCATGTCTCCTCTGACCCGCCTTTTCTCTAAACTAAAAAGCCCCAAATGCTGCAACCTTTCCTCGTAAGGGAGTCGCTCCATCCCCTTGATCATTCTGGTTGCCCTCTTCTGAACCTTTTCCAACTCTATCATATCCTTTTTGAGATGAGGCGACCAGAACTGTACACAGTATTCCAAATGCGGCCGCACCATAGATTTATACAATGGCATTATGATATCGGCTGTTTTATTTTCAATACATTTCCTAATTATCGCTAGCATGGAATTTGCCTTTTTCACAGCTGCCGCACACTGGGTCGACACTTTCATCGTGCTGTCCACTACAACCCCGAGGTCTCTCTCCTGGTCGGTCACCGCCAGTTCAGACCCCATGAGCGTATATGTGAAATTCAGATTTTTTGCTCCAATATGCATAATTTTACACTTGTTTATATTGAATTGCATTTGCCATTTTTCCGCCCATTCACTCAGTTTGGAGAGGTCTTTTGGAGCTCTTCGCAATCCCTTTTTGTTTTAACAACCCTGAACAATTTAGTGTCATCAGCAAACTTGGCCACTTCACTGCTCACTCCTAATTCTAGGTCATTAATGAACAAGTTGAAAAGTACAGGTCCCAATACCGATCCTTGAGGGACTCTACTTTCTACAGCCCTCCATTGGGAGAACTGTCCATTTATTCCTACTCTCTGCTTTCTGCTTCTTAACCAATTTCTTATCCACAAGAGGACCTCTCCTCTTATTCCATGACTGCTAAGCTTCCTCAGAAGCCTTTGGTGAGGTACCTTGTCAAACTCTTTTTGAAAGTCTAAGTACACTATGTCCACTGGATCACCTCTATCTATATGCTTGTTGACACTCTGAAAGAATTCTAATAGGTTACTGAGACAGGACTTTCCCTTGCAGAAGCCATGCTGGCTCTGCTTCAGCAAGGCTTGTTCTTCTATGTGCTTAGTTAATCTAGCTTTAATAATACTTTCTACCAGTTTTCCAGGGACAGAAGTTAAGCTAACTGGCCTGTAATTTCCGGGATCCCCTCTGGATCCCTTTTTGAAGATTGGCATTACATTTGCCACTTTCCAGTCCTCAGGCACGGAGGAGGACCCGAGGGACAAGTTACATATTTTAGTTAGCAGATCAGCAATTTCACCTTTGAGTTCTTTGAGAACTCTCGGGTGGATGCCATCCGGGCCCGGTGATTTGTCAGTTTTTATATTGTCCATTAAGCTTAGAACTTCCTCTCTCGTTACCACTATTTGTCTCAGTTCCTCAGAATCCCTTCCTGCAAATGTTAGTTCAGGTTCAGGGATCTGCCCTATATCTTCCACTGTGAAGACAGATGCAAAGAATTCATTTAGCTTCTCTGCAATCTCCTTATCGTTCTTTAGTACACCTTTGACTCCCTTATCATCCAAGGGTCCAGTCGTCTCCCTAGATGGTCTCCTGCTTTGAATGTATTTCTAGAATTTTTTGTTGTTGGTTTTTATGTTCTTAGCAATGTGCTCCTCAAATTCTTTTTTAGCATCCCTTATTGTCTTCTTGCATTTCTTTTGCCAGAGTTTGTGTTCTTTTTTATTTTCTTCATTTGGACAAGACTTCCATTTTTTGTAGGAAGACTTTTTGCCTCTAAGAGCTTCCTTGACTTTGCTCGTTAACCATGTCTCCAGCATCCTATGAGCCAATCAGCATGAAAAGGGAGTGTGTTAGCCACTGATAAGAGTTTTCTAACATGCTTCATTGTCCTTTCCACCTGACTGGAGCTAAACAGAGTGAAAGGAGGTGAGTCAGCCTCTGAGAAGACTCTTCTCAGTAGCTAACACTCTACCCTTTCATGGTTTAAAAAAAAGGATGGGAAGAGCATGGCTTAGACTATCATGAAGAGCCCCTGCACTTCTCAATTTGCCACAACACTACTGGCTAGGTATACCTCCCTGGGGAGAGCGTTCCACAAGCAGAGAGCTACACTGAAAAGGTCAGTTCCCATGTTACCACCCTCCTCACCTTCCTCGGAGGCGGCAGGCTCTGGATTGGTTCATATGGGGGAGAGGTGGCCCTTTTATTATTAAGATAATGATGGAAAATGTTTGTGAAAAGTATATTTTTATGCATCCATGCATTAATTGTCAGGCTGCCTCTGTTCAGAAGTTTTAATTAGTGTGTGAGGATGTGTATGTATGTATTTTGGTTTCTTTTTCATGTCAAACTGATAGACCGGAATTTGCTTCCAACCCTGGTTTGCTCAGTTTCACCATTCCAATGGCATCCATGAGGCTAGAAGAAGCAACTACGATTAGAAACTGGAAAAACTGAACTAAAAAGCTTTCCCACCTGCAGCAAAGTTCCCCCATTATGCCTGTACAGTTATGAAGCTACCAGTGGTTTATTTATTACTGCTGTAATAAACTTCACAGACATCAACAGATTAGTATCCACTGTGACAAAAAGCCATTGTCAAATCCTGTTGGACTGCCTGATCAGTTAGTTTTGTTATGAATGACTCTGGCCAGGTTTCTCGATCTATGAGCAATACGGTTAGATGACAGAGGTCTTCCATTTGGGCAGAAGGTGTGAGAGAGAAAAGAATCAATGCAGACATAAAATAAAAAAAGAAACAACACATCACTGCCTCTATTCAATCTGCTATCTCTCATCCGGCGGAGCTTTTTTGAACTGTAAAGGGGCTTTTACACTCTGGCCCTAAGGACGTGATTGAACCGTTGAAAGCACGCTGTGACGAATTTGCCAACCACTTTCAGAATAAAATCTCTTGTATCCGTCAGGACTTAGACTCCAATGTTATAGCAGTTGAGTCAAACGAGGTCTCCGGAGCACAGTCTGGTCATGTTTTGTTGGATGAGTTTCAATTGGTGCAGCTTGAGGACGTGGACAAGGTGCTTGGACAGGTGCGTGCAACCACCTCTGTGTTAGATCCTTGCCCTTCTTGGATAATAAAAGCTAGTAGGGATGGCACTGCCGGCTGGGCCAGGGAAGCGATTAACGCTTCACTATGTGAGGGAGTGGTTCCGAACCGCCTTAAGGCGGCGGTGGTGAGACCACTTTTGAAAAAATCCTCCCTGGACCCAGAAAATTTGAATAACTACAGGCCGGTAGCAAATGTACCATTCCTGGGCAAGGTTCTGGAAAGGGTGGTTGCATCCCGGCTCCAGGCTCTCTTGGATGAGACCGATTATCTAGATCCATTTCAATCGGGTTTCAGGCCCGGTTTTGGCATGGAAACGGCCTTGGTCACCCTGTATGATGACCTTTGTCGGGAGAAAGACAGAGGGAGTGTAACCCTGTTGATTCTCCTTGATCTCTCAGCGGCTTTTGACACCATCGACCATGGTATCCTTCTGTGGAGGCTTGCGGATTTGGGAGTTGGAGGTACTGCTTGCAGTGGTTCCGCTCCTATCTGACAGGTCGTCTCCAGAAAGTAGTGCTTGGGGAGCACTACTCGATGCCCTGGGCGCTCCAATATGGAGTTCCGCAGGGATCAGTCTTGTCCCCAATGCTCTTTAACATCTATATGAAGCCGCTGGGTGCCGTCATCAGGAGTTTTGGAGTGCGTTCTCATCAGTACACTGATGATATGCAGCTCTACATCTCCTTTTCATCTTCAGGTGAGGCCGTCAAGGTGCTAAACTGATGCTTGGCCGCGATAATGGACTGATGAGAGCAAACAAATTGAAGCTCAATCCAGACAAGACTGAGATGCCGTTAGTGAATGGATCCCCTGACCAGACAATGGATGTTAGACCTGTTCTGGATGAGGTTACACTCCCCCTGAAGGAGCAAGTGCGCAGCTTGGGAGTCCTTTTGGACCCATCCTTGTCACTTGAGGCGCAGGTGGCCTCAGTGGCACAGAGTGCTTTTTACCAACTTAGACTGGTGGCCCAGCTACGCCCATATCTGGACAGGGAACATTTTGCTTCAGTTGTTCATGCTCTGGTAACCTCAAAATTGGACTACTGCAATGCACTATACGTGGGGCTGCCCCTGAAGACAGTTCGGAAATTGCAGCTCGTGCAGAATGCAGTGGCCAGATTAATAACTGGGACCAAGAGGTCAGAACATATAACACCGATCCTGGCCCGCTTGCACTGGCTGCCTATATGTTTCCGGGCCCGATTCAAGGTGCTGGTTTTAACCTATAAAGCCTTACACGGCACGGGCCCGCAATACCTGATGAAACGTCTCTCCCGATATGAACCTACCCATACACTGCGCTCAATATCGAAGGCCCTCCTCTGGGTGCCTACTCAGAGAGACACCCGGAAGGCGACTACAAGAAAGAGGGCCTTCTCGGTGGTGGCCCCCGAATTATGGAACACCCTTCCTGATGAGGTTTGCCTGGCGCCTACATTACTTTCCTTTCGGCGCCAGGTGAAAACCTTCCTCTTTGTCCAGGCATTTTAATATTTTAATATTTTTTGTACTCGTTCATAGTTTGTATTTGTATCTAATGTTTTAACAGACAGTCATACGACACACCTTTTATCATTGGATGATTAGCTGGTTTTTAGCTGCTTTTTTAAATTGTTTGTAAGTGTTTATTTTTATGTACACCGCCCAGAGAGCATTGCTATGGGCGGTATAAAAGTTCAATCAAATAAATAAATAAATAAATAAAAGCATTCAGTTTCCTAGCATTTCATTTCCTAACAATGCTATTGCTGATCATAAGGATAGATAATTACAAACAGTAGTCATTAGAGTAGTTACATCTAGTGTGTGAAATCTGTAGTAATTTCTACTATAATAATGTAAACAGACTCCAAAAGTTTTTTGTTAAGTTTACCTGCGGGCTGTGCCAGGGTGGATAAAGAACAGTGATTTTTTTTAGAAATAAATTTTATTTTTTTTTATGAAATCAGGTTTTTAAATTTTAGATTGGATTTTTTTAAAAAAATCATTAATAAAATAGTAAAGTTGTCTCTTATTCAATTCAATCTTATTACAAACATGCTACAAATTTACAATCTCATTAATGTGAATTGATAGCTCTGTCACACTCACACACATTGAGTTATATACCAATCAAACATGGACATTCATTTCAGTTTTTCATCTTATGAAAATTGCTCTGCCAAGTCTAATTATAAACCCTTGCTTCTTGGAAGTTCTGAACTTTCAGTTTCTGTTTCTGTGACTAAAGTTACATGTGCAAAGCAGGGCTGTGGAGTTGGAGTCGGAAGCAATTTTGGGTGGAGTCAGAGTCGGAAGCAATTTTGGGTGGAGTCGGAGTCGGTAGAAATGTAATGACTCCGACTTCAAATAAAATTAATATTTCAATATTAACATTAATTTATTAATATTAATAAATTAATATACATTTACCATTTATGAAGGAGTCGGACAGTAGAAAAATAGAGGAGTCGAAGTTGAAGTTTGACATGCCGACTCCCAGCCCTGGTGCAAAGGCACTGGTTGGATGGGAATGGGATTGTTGTTCTGAGTTTATGTAATGGTGTAGCTGGGCCATACAAGGCAAAGGAATTAGGTCAGAGACAATATAGAAAAGGACACCTGGAGGCAGAGTAGAAAAGAATAGTGGAGAGCACTGGAAAGAAAGGAAAGACAATATCGTATAGGCACAGCTTCCAGTTCCTATATTCCCCCACACTTTTGCCACAGAAGAACAGTCATGGCTCTGGGGCGTAACAGAGGACCCTCTCTGGGAATATATGCAAGAAATTCCTTCCCTGGGCAAAAAAAGGAAAATGTGCAAAGTGTAAACAGTGCAGAAAAGGAGATGCAGGGCCTAGTTGCAAGAATGAGGAAACATAATGAAACCTGCTTATTGGAAGAAAATTATGGAGATGGAGATGTGGATATGTCTGAAGAATAATGTGGATCAACTGGTCAGTACATTGAATAATTCACTTTGTAATGCATTATGGGAATGCATCATTTGTCAAGACTCTGCCTTTTAGTATTAGTGTTATTCAACAAGCTGTTGGCTATGTTGGATGTTAATTGAAAAAAAGCATAGCTCCTTATGACTTATTTAATCAGTTAACTGAGTGTAGAATCTAAAGCCCAGGCTTATGGTACAGAAAGAGGCAGTTAAGCATTGTCTCTGGGTGACATTTTCTTACTTTATATTCGATAACATGCTCCTTATTTTAGAACATCATGGCAGAGCATAATTGTAATGCCATAATTTTATTCCCTGCTTTTTCGGCATAACTCAGGTTCCCTAGGGAACTCAATTCTATATTTATTTTCCCAAAAAGGCAAGCATCTGCAGCTTGACAATAGCCAATATGTTATGTACTATTTCCTAAATTAATAAAAATCTAGTTATCTAAACAACTGCCCAAAGTGTACCCTCTTTGTAAAATGCTATATTGAGTTGTAAATTAACATGTTTTAGTAATCAGATTTGCACCATTGTTTAAGCAACATGTGAAGAACTATAAGGGACAAACTTGATTTAAATCAAGTCTCTTAGTGATTTAAATCATGATTTAAATCAATACAGCCTGGACTGTGTGTGTTTTTCTAACTGTTGGATTAGATTGATTGTTAAATGTTCCTTTCAAATGTCCTTTGTTAATATTCAGACTACATTTAGCTGCTGCTGCTCCTTTCCTTTGGAATGTCACAAATAAGCCTCAGTGACTAGACTAAAATAGTTATTACCATGTTGCTTGTTTTCCAATGTTCCAAAATGTCATACATCTGACCTGTGTAGCTTTTAAACATGACCTCATTGCTGCTTTCCATTCATTAAGCTATCCCCTTTTGCTCTCTTGTCATAAAAGATAAATGAAGATTCACACAATCTTTGTGTGAGTGAAGATTTATTGTTTACATTAATGTAGATTAAGTAGAAGCAAACCAATTATAAATCATGCCAATCTTGCCATCTTAAGACTCCATCAGTTTTCTTATTCCCATGATTACCGTTTCTGGCCCTTTATAGCACTTCAAAGATGAACAGCTCAAACTACTTTCCAAGTTATCGTTAGCAATTAGAGTTTTTGTCAGTAAGTTCCAAGATTTAATTATGCAAAATTCATGTTTTCCCAAAAAACAAATCAATAAATCAATAAATAACACTTGGCTTTTATATAGTTGATAATAAAATGTTCTTAGTTCTGGATAAGCAAATAAAAACATTAGTTCTGCCTCTGAGACTTACAAAATAGCCTACATCTTGGGAGGGGATGGAATTCAGTTAGTCAGTGTTTGAGTGGTTTTTGTTTCCCTTAAGGAAACAGATTGGTAATCGATTAAAGATCAAAATACTGTCCTTGGAATAACATTCTACGATTTTGGTGTATGCTAAGTTTGATTCTTTATAGGAAGATGGCTGCTGGCAGGCAGGTCCACTAGCAAGCTCTGGAGCTCATACCCACCTCGCCTCTTTTTTCGCTATCTTTAGAGATATTCTTTGGAAATTTTTATTCTGGAACCTAACAGCATCAACAACACCTATTTTTTGAAGGCTATGGAACCATTTTATCAGCAAGAAAACAGACTCTTTATCAGCCGGTGAGTCACAACTCTGCTTCGCACTACTAACTCAAGGAATATAATTTACCATAACAAAATCTAAGGATTCCTAAGATAAAACTACTTAGCCTTGGAGTCAACAATTTATAATTATACCTCCGTTCATCTTAGAGTTTAAAAGGCAAACCGTATAGTTTTTAAAATGGTCCAAACAAGGAAAAGATGTTATGAACATGACCATAAATCAGACCAGGTTTTGGAAGAATCTGGGAATGGGGATCAACAGTTTAAAATTACAAACTTCTTTTTACCAACCAAAGCGGATAAGACAAAGAGAAATGCGTCACGATCTATTGAGAAAACCCCTTCCCAAATCGAAACAGAACAATTCTGTACCTGCTTGAGTGAGGAATTCCAGGCAAGGGATGACCCAGAAATTATACAAAGCCTGGTGTATGGAACATCCACAGATCCCCTTTTTGGGCAGACGCATACACCTAGTCTGATCAACTCTCTGCTGCAGGTACCTGAGAGCAAGGAGACGCCATCTTCCTCTCTGTACAAGGACAGTGACTTACATTCCCCCTTAGACATTCTGTCTACTGTGCATGCTACAGACATCGACAGCCTGACTCCCGTTTTTACTCAATCACAGCCATCTTCTGCCTGCTCTACAGAAGTTACTGAAACCACGGAACTGGCACAAATTGGCCAAAAACTACTTCTAACTGGCCAAAAATGTGTGCAGTTACAATTAGCCATCGTGGCAAAAGAGACTGAAAACATCAAAGCTTTTTTGGAAGAAACAGACAACCTTCTAAAATCATTTATGGAAGAACTATCCAAACTATATTTGAGTTTAAACTACACTCTTCCCCCCCACAAAACAACAACAACACTGAAGTGTGCAAACATAAAGAAACCTCGTATTGCACCTAAGGAGAAAAAATCCAAAAACATAAAAAATTACAAACCGCCAAGGAGTAAGAAGATGAACTTACAGAAACTTTTTAAAGTACTTAAAGCTCAACAGCAAACAGCTTCGCAAACAAAGAATTTATCTGCTTCATCTACAGCGAGAACACCCCCTAGATCTTATTGCAAAGCCTTACCAGAAAGAAAAAAAAGTCCAAATCTCCCAGAGCTACTTACTCACCCCAACCCGAGGTCCTATAGCGGAAAATGCTCTACCAATAACAAGATTTCACGACGAGAGAATACAAATGGGAATTGGCTTCTCAAATATAATTCAAACAAATTTGCACTGCTGAATCTTCCTCTTCTTAACATCAAAGAAAAAGTAAACATCAGGAAGCAAAGAGTGTGTTACGCCCTCCAGTCGTTAGGTGTAATGGATTTACGGCCTGACGATATCTCGTATGTGGAATTCCTTTACAACCCCTCAACAAAAACGTCTGCTTTATTTACCTTTAAATCGGCTGAGACAACAGCACGGATAATTGCAAATAAATCCCTTCTCAGCTACCATGGAATATCCGTTCAGAGACATTTCACAAACCTGGCTAGTCCAATTTCCCTGTTCACAAAGAGAACTCCAACAACAAACCTTATCTCTTCACAAGAGAGGAGGAAGTCTTCCTCGAACAGCAGCAAAAATACATCAAACTCTGGAAACTTGGATCCATTCCTGGAACAGCTTCCTCTTAAAAGCACATTAAACATGCTCTTCTCTATCATTAGGATCAACTATGCTGGAAAAGAATTTATCCCCTTTGACTCCCCCAGCACAAGAAACGTTAAACTTTGAAACACTTAACTCCATAAACTCTGATCTTATTATTTTGGATGAAGTAAGCTCCTCCCCACCACCAGCTCCTATTTTCGTTCCGTTACAGTCACCTTTTTCTCTGGTAAACAGTAAGGAAAATCAAGATCTTGCATTTGACTTTGCTTGTGAGGGAGAGGAGGAACTATTAAATAGTTTCCATACATTCACTGAGAATGAACAAAGTGAGGTCATAAACAAAATGCAGAACCTGTTAAACAATCTAAGGGCAAAAAGGACATGTTCCAGATACTTGGAGGACTATGAACTGAACTCACCATCCAGCATTCAAGTTTCTCCTCTGAAAGTTCCCTTAAAGGTACTGCCACATAGTTACTCAAATGTTTGTAGACCTAGCACAATATGTGATGTGATAGTACATGAGGTTCCTGAACTGACTTGACAACCCTTATTAAATTCTAAAAACCCGATTCTAACCTGTGAATCTCCTGAAAAAATGGTAAACCCTCATTTCAGGACATCACAGCACTCTGCAAATCTTATACAGCAAAGGAAATTTCTAATCCTACGAATTCAACTATTAATGCATGCCAGGTTTCTGTTCTCTCACCTAATTTTACATTCCACCTTCTCTCCTGGAACATTGCAGGGTGGAATGCCAAACAAAAAATTCCTGACTTTATTACTTTTCTGAACAAATTTGACCTAATTTTCTTACAGGAGACGTGGTGTACCCTTAAATTAATAGTGGATGGTTTCTCTTGTTCATGTTTACCAGCGACCTATTCCCAACCCAGTTCCAAAGGCAGACCCAAAGGAGGCCTAGCCATACTCATTTCTACTTCTGTAACAGCTCGCTCTATAAGTTTAACCCCTTGTAAAAACATTGCACAGGCTGTTTTATTATCTTTTAGCACATTTTCTCTTCTGTTAGTAAATGTTTATATTCCCCCTCATGCCTCTCGGGCTCAAATTGACTGTGACTGGGACGTTCTTACCAATTATCTAACATCACTCGAGGCTAAATTCCCCAAAGCGCCTCTCATTGTTATGGGTGATTTCAACGCCAGGTCTGGCCCCCACAATGATGCGCTATTTGCTTCAAACCTCTGGGGGGGCGAGGACACCGCCCCATACCTCCCAGGCTATGCTAGGACTTCCAAGGACCCCAAGATAAATTATGGTGGAATATGTTTATACCGATTCCTTGCTAGACACAGCCTAATAATGTTGAACGGTCATAAGCAGATAGATTCATGTGCGGAATTTACCTACATTTCTGGCCTCAGGTGCAGTGTCATCGATTACGCCTTGATCTCGCATTCCCTGTTCAGGTTTATTTTGGACTTTTCTGTCGGCTCCAGACAGGATAGTGATCACCTTCCCCTTACCTTTTCCTTTTATCTACCAGAACGCGGTCGCTTGCTCCTTACCCATAAACCAATGGCAAATCTAATCCACCCCACCCATAAAAGGACATTTTGGACTCCCACAGTAGCCTCTAATGTGGCCTTATTTCTCACTTCCCCCTCTGCCCTGTCCTTACAGAGGGAGATCATGCATGCTTCTGATTCATATTTAGCGTCAATAGTGTATAACTCCTTAATTACAAAACTTAAAGCCTCTATTATCCCACCATCTTCTTCCTTCAGGGCTCCTCCTACCACTGGTTTTCCCAGATGGTTTGATAAGGACTGTCTTGATGCTAAGAAACAGCTGAGACGGCTATACCATCAATATCGACACCAAAATTTAACCACCCTCCCCCCTGAGTATTTTATTATCAAAAAATACTACAAGCATATGATAGTCATCAAAAAAAGGCAGGTGATGCACGAAGATTGGGAAGCCTTAATTCAAGCTTCCAGATCAAATAATTCGAAGTGTTTTTGGGAGCTGGTTTCTGGTTCTATGAGCCCACTAAATCTGGCCCCTTGCCACATTTCCCCATACCTCTGGGAGAAATATTTTTCTGCAAACAACGAGACTGTAAATGCTGTTTCCTTTATTGATAATTTAACAAATCTTCCCACTTGGCCACCTGTAACCCAAAAAGAAATTATTGATTTGATTGCTAGCTTGAAATCCGGCAAAGCTCCTGGACCTGATAATATACTTTCTGAAATGTTGAAGGCGCACCAAGCTTGGTGGGCCCCTCTTCTAGGAAATTTCTTTACTCTGATCAATAATTCTGGATGCTTCCCTGAGTCTTGGCTTGAATCCATAGTTATCCCTATATTTAAAAAAGGGAACAAAGAGGACCCAGCAAATTACCGCCCAATTAGCCTCCTTTCCATTATTGGCAAACTATATGCCTGCTACTTAAAAGAGAGACTCTCATCTTGGTTGGAGGAGGATAATATCCTTGGGAGGGAGCAGGCAGCTTTCCGGAAAGGTAGGTCTGGGATAGAACACTGTGTGATTTTAAATCACTTAGCTGAAAAATACAAGAACCGCTGGGGTAACGGCCTGTTTGTTGCCTTTGTCGACTTGAAATCGGCTTTTGATTCCATCCCTAGGGAGATACTATGGGCGAAACTCGCAAAATCTACGATCGACAAGAGACTCCTCTTCTTAATTAGCCGTCTGCACCACCACACATCCTTTCGTGTTAGATGTAGTCGTGAAGGTCATCTCACAAACCCCATTACTACAACAAAAGGAGTTAGACAAGGCTGCATACTAGCCCCACTTTTATTTAATTTTTTCATGAATGATCTGTCCCTTTATTGTCAATCCCCGGACTTCCACCCCCCTAAGTTAGCAAACCTGCATTGTCCCTTGTTATTGTATGCAGATGACGCTGTTCTCCTTTCTGTTTCTAAAGTAGGACTCAAATGCCTAACTAAAGCTTTTATGAGTTTCTGTCATGATAACAAACTATCTATAAACTTTTCCAAAACTAAGATCTTAGCTTTTGCCAAGCACTCTCCTGCTCACGCATGGACAATTAATACCCATAAAATAGAACAGGTTTCTCATTTCAAATACCTTGGTATACTTTTTCATTCCTCTCTGTCCTGGACTCCCCATATCCGTGGGGCTATTTCTACTGCTCGCAACTCAGCCAGTGGTATTCGAAGGTTCTTCTTCATTAAAGGAGGACAATACATTCCGGCAGCCCTAAAGGTTTTTAGATCCAAAACTATTTCTCAACTTCTCTACGGGGTACCTTTATGGATTGGCGCCTTCAACCCTTCTGCGGAGGCAGTTCTCTCCTTGTTTCTCAGACAAATTTTTGGCGTTCCCAGGTGCGTTCCTGCGGCGGTCCTTAGGTGGTCCTTAGGTTAGAATCTGGTCTAGTCTCACTTGAGTCTCAAGCGTGGTTGGCCGCCCTAAATTTCTGGTTTAAAATGTCTTATGAAAAATCTACTGGCTATCTCCCTTTACTCTGGGAAGACTCTTTTACCTCGAAATGGGCCCGTACGTTTACAAATTACCTTGCAAGTATTGGCCTCTCAATTGAACATCTGATGTCCCTCGCTCCAGAGACAGTTAAACATTCTATCCGGACTCGTATTAACGATATGGACTTCCAACGCTCCATAACTGCAGCCACCTCGACCTGTTCTCCTATTCACTTTGGTCTGAGCTTTGTGCCTATGCTCAGTGCCCCTTATCTGGAAACTCTTACGATCCCCAAATATCGTCTAGCCTTTACAAAGGCTAGATTTAACTGTCTTATCTCTGCCTTACTTGAAGGGAGATTTAAACGTATCCCGTATGCAAACCGATTATGCCTTTGTGGTGTCAGCGCCATAGAAACTCTCTTTCATGTCATCTTTGAGTGTGCCCTATATGACGATATTCGCTCCAAATTCATAACCCCCATCATAAATAAATACCCCTACAAACCGCTTAACTGTTTACTTTTACATCTCTTGTCAGCAGCTAATAAGGATACTATCTTGTCAGTTGCTAAATATATTTTCGCGGCTCAATCAATTCGGAAGGCATCTATCCCTTCAGAAGCTTCCGCCACCCAACTGTAACTGTTTTCCTTGTTGTTTTATTGTTTTACTGTTTTAACATGACTGCAACTTTGTAACCTTTTATTATAAATGTATGTAGTTTTATTTATAAATGTCTTTTGGTCTATGACTGTATCAATAAAGATTGATTGATTGATTGATTGATACTTTATAGCAAAATATCTGGTTTTAATTACTTTTTTTTTAATAATTTTTATTCAAATTTTTCAAAAGACAAACAAAACAAAGTCAAAAAACATAACAATACAACAACAACAAAAAATAGTTGACTTCCGATTTGTTGCAGATCAGATACATTATAAGTATATAATATACATCAAACCTGTCCCTTAATGTATACATACAGGATCACTTTTCTCCATAGGCTGTCTTAGTTAATCGTCAAATCCCAATATCATCATTTTATTTTGATCTTTCAACAAAAAGTCTAAGAGAGGCATCTGGTTTTAATTACTTGAAGCCAATCAGAACTAGATATGTGGTGGGAGTACAAACTATTTACAATGGATCTGATTGCAGTATGTTTATTGCTGCATGTGTCCACTTGTATCAAATGTTTTTGTGGATGTGGCTGTGCTTATATAACTGCATGGATCAGCATTCTGCATTATTATTTTTGTTTGTTTATATAGTGCCATTCATTATATAGTTCTCTCTCTTTCTCTCTTTTTCCTAATACCAAATAAGCTGTTGGGATTCTGAACCAGTGCCTGGAAGTGGTAAGAAGCTGGATGAGGGTTTTAGCAAACTGAGGTTCAATCCAGACAAAACAGATGTGCTCCTGGTCCAGAGGAAAACAGAGTCTCAAATAGAAACTGTTTTGGATGTAGTTCTACTCTCCATGAAAATTCAGGTTTGTCAGTTTGGGAGTCCTTCTGGATTCACCTTTACATCTGGATGACCAGGTGGCGGCAGTGGCCAGGATTGCCTTTGCCCCTTTTAGACTGGCACACCAGAAGTACTCATTTCTCCCTTATCAATTTTGGATTACTGCAATGCACTCAATATGGTCCTGCCTTTGAAGAATTTTTGGAAGTTGCAGTTAGTCCAGAATTCAGCAACAACGATGTTAGAGGGCAAACACTTACAGAATCACGGTACAGTGTCTGCACTGGCTGCCAATTTGCTTACAGGCACAATTGAATTGTTTAATACCTATAAAGCCCTACATGGTTTGGGCCCAGGATACCTGAGGGATCACCTGCTCCCAAACTATCCTGTCTCCTTTCTGAAACCTTCTCTGTGTCCCACCTATGGTGGAGACATCGTGATGGTAACAAGAGAAAGGGCCTTCTCAGTGACAGCACCAATATTGTGGATGTCCTCCTCCAGCTGTCTTTCGCTGATTGGTAAATACGTGTTTGTTCTAAGTGGCTTTTATTTGGTATGTATCTACTGCAAAGGTCATGTTTTATCTGTGGTCTCTGGCTCTGTATTTTTAATGTATTTTTATATATTCTAAATTACTGTTATTGCATATTATGATTTTAAATTGTTTTAAGCTGCCCCAAGTGGTGTACGGGCACTAGAAGGGTGAGAAATCTTTTTAGATATGTATCAATTAATAAATCTCCAGGCACATGCAATGGCAAGGTAAAAAAGGCAAAATCATTTCAAGGTATGGGAGAGGATTTCAGTTCACTGCACAGTTTTGGAGCAAACATCCCCATTCTGTACCTCCTGGATCATGCTTAGATCAGCACATAGACAAGCAGATTGGATTGTACATTTACAAACTTTTGCAGAGCGTGGTTCTCTCCAGCTTACATTTTTACAAGGTGGTTTTAGTGTTTCTGTTGTTCATTTGTTCTTTCATAAATCTGTTTCTAGCTGATATCTTGCAGCAATTAGAAAGTGCTTTCAATGAGTGCAGCAAGTCAGAAATAATTTTAAAAGAAAAAAAGAACCAGAGAAGCCTTTCTTCAAAAGATTTTTAGACCTGTTAAAAGCATGAACATTTATTGGGATTTTATCTAAATATATCTATCTACACAGACTTTGGATGGAATGGGTTTGCCTACTTACTCATGCGCAAGGGACATGAAGACTGTTCTCTCCATCCTTGGCAGGAGACATTTGTCGTTCCCAGCACTATTCTTAACACACTTGAAAGCAATAAAAAGCCAGATGCTGAGCACAGTGGCATTATGTCTGTTTAAAGCTTTAAAATGTTGGGAGAGGATTGAAAGACCACCTAACCACCTTGTCAAAATGTAAGCATATCCACCCACCTGAAAGTGCTGCGATTTGCTCTGGCACAATCCAGAGTTCACAAAAAGTTCTCCCTGTACCTTCATTATGAAGTCCGGTGAAGGTGGAAAATGGATTCACGCACAGCCCTAGTATTTTTGTCATGTTGTAAAGGGAGAACATGCATAGTGTGAAGAAAGTGAATAGAATGCAGTTTTTTGCCTTCTCTCCGAAGAGTCTTCTGTCATAATAGAAGGGTGTTTGTTTGTGTTTGCCTTCTCTCATAGTACTAAAACCCAGGGTAACATCCAATCAACTTGAATCTTGGGAGATTCGAGACAGATAAAATAAAATCCTTGTTTGTTTGTTTATTATTTTATTTATATCCCTCCCTTTCTCCCAGCAGGAGCCCAGGACGGCAAACAAAAGCACTAAAACACTTTAAAACATCATAAAAACAGACTTTAAAATACATTAAAACAAAACATCTTTAAAAACATTTTTTTTTAAAAGAGCTTTGAAGACATCTTTAAAAAAAGTTTAAAAACATATTGGTTTTAAAAAAAAGTTTAAAAACATATTAAAAAGCGATTCCAACACAGACACAGACTGGGATAAAGTCTCAACTTAAAAGGCTTGTTGAAAGAGGAAGGTCTTCAATAGGCGCTGAAAAGATAATAGAGGTGGTGCCTGCCTAATATTTAAGGGGAGGGAATTCCACAGGGTAGGTGCCGCCACACTAAAGGTCCGTTTCCTATGTTGTGCTGCCACACTTGTTTCATAGAGTCCATAGGAAAACTTAGCTACCATAAGATGTAGTAAATGGCTTTAAAAAGGGTTAGAGAAATTCATGGAAGATAGGCCTAGCCATGTCTACTAGTACTGCCTCCAGCTTCAGAAACAGTGTGTCAGCAAGCACCATTTGCTGGGGAACATGAGTGGGAAGTGCTGTTGTGCTCATGTCCTGCTTGGAGGCTTCCCACAGGCATCTGGTTGGCCATGGTGAGAACTGAATGCTGGACTAGATGGGTTTTTGGTCAAGTCTAGCAGTGCTCTTCTTATGTGAACATGCAAGCATTATTTTGACACAGTGGCATACAGAAAGCCATTCCATGTGGAGTTCAGCAGTCCTGTGGCTATCTTAGTGCGTGGTAGCTGCAGGTGCACACAGCAGCTATAGCATTAAGATGCTTATTACTTAAACTTATTTTTGCAGAAAAGGGAAAAGGAGGCAGAAGGATTGTCTTTTGTAGACTGCTCCATAGACAACCCTGTAGACAGGGTGAGGCAAATGGTGCACTGCCCCCCCGAGCTGTACTCCCCCCCACTAGGATTTTAATTTGTTTTGGAAAATGTAGCTTTTTAATTTGTGACATGACAGACAATGAATCATTTAAAGAATCATAGGTTGTTTTAAGAACAGGATCAATTTAAGAATAGGATCCTCTGAAAAATTCAGTGAATAAGACAGGGTTACTGCATTACAAAAACCTCATCTGGAAGAGCTCTGAAAGTCTGCTCACCTGAGACTTTCCCTGACTGAGGGTGGATTTTTCATGATTACAATCAACCTATAATTATTTAACTGATCCTGAAGAAAAACGCCTATATAGTAATATAACCCTTGAAGAGTTAAATATTAGAACTTTGTATTATGGGCTAGAGTTATACTTCACTGCTTGAACTTTCCTTTGCTCTTCTTTTCAGTTTCTGTTGTGTTCTCTACCTAGCCAGAAATAAAGAAGCATGTTTACCTGCAATAAGAAGTAAGAGTTTGTTTATTCTGCAGTTATTATGATGAGTAGAGCAGGATTGGGTGCTTATTGCTGAAGGCTGAAATAAAGAGATAACTTAAAGTGATCTGAAAAAATATCTACCCTAAGTTGCCCTTTGCTCTTTCACAGAACTCACTATACTCACAATCAACGTAGCATTTTTCTTCTTTTTCTTGAGTACTTGATGGCAAAGGATGGAAATAGCCCTAGAGGAATAAAAACATTGTTGTGTATACCATGGTTAGCTGGCTGGCTGGCCCCCTAGGCTGTGACTCAGGCCTAATATCTGATGTTCCCCATATGTGCAGCTCAGCATGAAGCTTTTTCACAGTTTCTGGGCAGAAAAATCAACCCAGCAACCAGTAACAGAAAAAACCAATTGCTTAGTTAGTCCTATATATAGCAACCAGTAAAAAGTTTTCCCTTGAGTGTCCAACCAGAAGGAAAATCAAAAGGTCATTTTCTCTCTCTCTGAAAAAGTATATTGTGAACCTATAATTCAAAAAGTTTTCTTGCCTGTTCATCATGTGCACTTTTATACATTTACAAAAGGAAGTCTGTTATGCAGACTTTTGCAAAGTGAAGGGCTCATTCTTGTTGACTTCAACAAGAAAATTATGCATATTGTTCTCAGCACCACTGTCCTTAAATGCATGACTATGGTAGCACTATAATGTGCTCTTGCTCTGTTTCTAAATCTGGGGGGCGGGGTGGGGTTTATTAAAATTGATATTTTGGGGGGGGAAGAAGCTTCACACTAGTTTTTAACTTACAGTATAAACTATTTTGTTTGTTTTACACCATTTGATATCCTCTTGTTCACTGTATCCTTAACATCCTTTTTTCTTCAGAAACAAAAAATATGCCAGTCATTTAATTCCTGGTGTTCATACTAAATTTTCAGTTAACTTGACTTTTACATAGTCCATTATCAAAGTTAACACACTCCCTGCATGAAGGAGGAGCAAGGGAGAAAGTCACTGCCTTTCTCTTCCCATGGCCTGGCCCTCATGTCCTCTCCACCAAAGAGTGAGGGGTAGGGATTGGCTGGAGCTATGCACCTCCCCCCATTATGTATATCAGACCTATTGTGTCTTCATAATAACGTGTGGATTACTCTTCTGCAGCTCCGACCTTTTGAGATAAGTGAAATTAAATATTACTTTTTTGTTATATCTGTTTCACAACTACAAAAGCTTTACTTATACTATCTTACCATCCATTATTTGAAGGAAATAGCAGAATGATACAACTTCAAAAAGGATTGAAAGTTGGGAAATAGAAAAGAAAAATAATTTGGCTTCTTAATCAGTATGCAGTTCAATGAAGTTCAGTGAAATTAGACTTTTGATTTATAACATGAAGAGCAAGATCAGATTTGGCAAGTGTTTGCAAGTTAATTAGCCTGTGCTACAATTTCACAGATGTTGTGGGGGAAAGCAACCTGCAGTTATATAATATGTACACAAAATGCTGCAAAATGTTTGTGGCAGGCTAGAGTAATTTTGAAGCTAATTCATTGTTGCAGGGTGAAGTGGCAAATTGAGCATCAGACTGAAAGATTCCTAGAACATGTAAAGCTATCTTTTAGTGAGTCAGGTACTGATCTATCTAGCACAGCATTGATGGTCAGTACCTTTCCAAGTCTTCAGCAGATGTCTTTCCCATTAGTGCTACCATCTTGAAATTCTATAACTGTCAGAGACTGACAGTTATATATTCTGTGACCCTTCTTCAGGAAAATGAAAACTTCCTAATTTTACCAAGCAATTGTGGAGATTTTAATAACAATTGTCAACTTGCTATCCCCAAAGTCACTATTAAAATCTGTAGAGATTTATAATGTAGATGTGTTACTCCTGTTTGATCTCTCAGCGGCTTTTGATACCATTGACCATGGTATCCTTCTGGGCCAACTTGGTGAGATGGGTATTGGAGGCACTGTTTTACAGTGGTTCCGATCCTGTCTCCAAGGTTGTCTTTCAGCCCCCTGGAAGTTGTGTTGTGGGGTGCCACAGGGTACCATCTTGTCCCCCATGCTGTTTAACATCGATAGGAAGCCCTTGGGAGTGGTCATCAGGAGATTTGGAGCAAGATGTCAGCAGTACGCTGACAATACCCATCTCTATTTCTCTGTAACATCTGAATCAGGAGAGGCTGTGCAAGCCCTGGACCACTGCCTGGCCTCGGTGGTGGGCTGGATGAGGGCCAACAAACTGAGTCTGAATCCTAGCAAGACGAAGGCACTGTGGGTTGGTGGTTCCCAAGTTCAGATAATTGGTCAGTTGCCTGCTTTGGATGGGGTTGTACTCCCTCTGAAAGAACAGGTCTATAGTCTGGGGGTGCTCCTGGATCCATCTTTATCGCTAGAGGCCCACGTGACCTCAGTGGCCAGGAGTGCCTTTTACCAGCTTTGGCTGGTAAGACAGCTGTGGTCGTTTCTGGACCGGGATAGCCTGACCACTGTTGTGCATGCACCAGTAACCTCCAGGCTGGATTACTGTAATGCACTGTATGTGGGGCTGCCCTTGAGGTTGGTCCAGAAGCTGCAGCTGATGCAAAATGCTTCGGCAAGACTGCTCACTGGGGCAGGGTATCGCTGACATGCCACCCTGCTGCTGAAAGAATTGCACTGGGTGCCTATTTGCTACTGGGCCAAGTTCAAGGTTCTAGACTTGCTGTACAAAGCCCTATACAGCTTGGTACCAGGATACCTGAAAGACTTTCTTATCCCTTATATACCCAGTCGGTCACTGCTCTCTGCAGGTGAGGGCCTACTCCAGATATCATCTTATCAGGAGGTCTGTTCCACACAACATAGGAAACGGATCTTTAGTGAGGCGGCACCTGCCTTTTGGAATTCCCTCCCCTTAAATATTAGACAGGCTGTTATCTTTTCGGCTCTTTTTGAAGACCTTCCTCTTTCAACAAGCCTTTTCAGTTGAGACCTTATCCTAGTCTGCGTCTGTGTTGGAATTGCTTTTTAATATGTTTTTAAACTTTTTTTAAAAAAAAAAACCAATATGTTTTTAAACTTTTTATGTCTTGGAAACTTTAAAGAAATGTTTTTAAATATGTTTTGTTTTAATATATTTTAAAGTCTGTTTTTATGATGTTTTAAAGTGTTTTTAGTGCTTTTGTTTGTCATCCTCAGCTCCAGTTGGGAGGAAGGGCGGGATAGAAATCAAATAATAAAATAAAAATAAATAAATGTGATAGCTTCTTGCTGAACTAACAACTTTTTTTTAATGACATAGAATTGCAGAGTTCAGGAGGGTTCAAGGGTCCAGCATCTGAGTTAAGGTCAAGTTTCCTGCCTTACTTTTGTTGCACTGAAAAAAACAGATTTATTCTTTCTTGTGGCTGTTAGGAACAGAAGGTAAAACTGAGGATGTAGGAAAATACCAGCCACTGAAGGTACCCATTCTTCCTGTAACCAGTCCTTTTCCCCCTGTGACCAATCCTTTTCCTTCTAAAGAACTGCCAGGAATTCTCAAGATCCACATTACAAAACTAGCTCAATTTGTTATGGAAAGCTCATAGAGCTCCAACTGCAATGAGAATCCTGAGGAGGTCTATGTCAGCCTTTCCCAACTTAGCACTCCTGACTGGTCTGCTGATCTGCCAAAATTTGAATGGATTGTGATCCACAAGCAGATCCCATCCCTAATGCAGAGTGACCAAGTTATATTAAATTCACTAATTGGCAAAAAAAAAAATAGGAACAGTAGTAACACAGGAAAGAAGCAAAGTCAGAAGAACACCAACAAATATACAAAATATTCTCCCATCTCTGTAGATGGCAGGTGTTGCCACCACTCACCATATGCTCAGAGGCACATGTTACCAAATTGATCCAAGCTACACAGGAAGTGAATTGGACTATAAAAGACCAATCCAAATTGTGTTTGTATTTTTACAAATTTGTAGGGCAGTCCAGTATCTCAGAGAAGAGGTCAGGTCTTTTGCTCCCCTGGTGCATTCACTATAGCTGCCCAATTTCCCTACTTTTTAAAGTTTGATAAAAATATCTGTTGGCTACAGGTACATTCTTAAACTGCAAGGGTTTTTTTTGCCTATTAGTGAATTTCTCTGCTTTGTAATCCAGGAGATAAGAAATGGGATCCTGTGCAAGTTTGCTGAGAATGGATCGATCATTTTCATGCTTACTGAATTCAGTGGAATTTACTCCCCTGCAATCATGCTTTGGATAGGTGAAACTGACCACATGGGGGGGGAGGAAGGGTGAAGAGAGGAAGAAGGGCGGGGGGGAGGAGAAGGGAGCAGAGCGAGGGGAGGGGAGGGCAGGTTTGATCGTTTGCATACTTATTGAGTTCAGTGGGATTTACCCCTGTTCAATCATGCTTAGGATAGGTGAAACTGATTATGGAGGAGGAGGGGAAAGGAGGGGGAGAGGATTAGAAGAAAATGGGAATGGGGAGGGAGGGGTGAGGGAAGGGGAGGGGAGGGAGGGGATAGGAAGGAGGAGGAGGGAAGGGTAGGTTTGATCATTTGCATGCTTTTTGAGTTCAGTGGGATTTACTCCTGTACAATCATGCGCTCTCTGTCGTGGCTGTATAATTTATACCAAACAAAAGTACCTTTATTTCCTTGTCAGGGTCTATCAATGAGAATTTGTGGAGAATATTGGTATATCTTGTTGATAGTTCAGACCTACATGGGGTGGTGGAGTTAGCTAGACATTGCTAGCTGTGAACAAATTGTTCTGGCAATGCCATTTGCTCATTAGTGATTATGAGTCTTGAAAGGGATTTTTCTCTCCCTTGTATCCAAAACTGGCTCAAAGAGTCACTGATTTATTGATTTATTTATTTATTTCATATTTATTGAGGTATGAGTCTGCATTGGAAGCTTAATCCAAAGCTTTAGTCTCACATAATGAATAAGTAATTTGTGTTTGGCATTGTGTATTGATTTTTGTCTATTATGTAACTAATAGCTGTTTTTTATTTTAATAATGCAGATCTTTCAGTGGTTCATTCTGAAATCAATCCTTTTCACATTGGCCTACTCTCCTGCTCCAAACTACTTGCCTTTTATTCTCTCTTTGTTTTGTTCCCGTGACTGAAGCTTGGAATCATTTTACTCTGTAACCTCTTCCTTTTCCAGCCCTTCTGTCACTGACAGTAACCTAATATCACTTTAAAATTAAAGGAATTACATATTTTACCAAATTGATGTGGGTAGAATATTTCTGCTATATTTTTGTTAAGATTTCTCTAGTTGTCATTCACGGGCCTATGCAGTACATATAAAGAGAAGTGGTTAATTTTACAGTGGTTGATTTTACTGTGTAGGGTGCAAGAGAATGTAGAAAGAGCTATAAAACTGGTTTCAAAATGATACTTACTTGATCTTTCTGAGATATTCTGTCATTTCTGAAATGTCAGCCAGATTATGACAATGATTATGATTAATAATACTAATCTCTGTTTGCCTTATAATGTTTTAAAAATATTTGGAAAAAGCAAATGAGTATGAAATAGCCTCATATCTTTATATCCTCTTGTTTAATGAGATGTGCAATGATTCCCCTCTGTACTTTGAAGACTTTGTGTCCATTTCTTTTCCAAATACTGCAAAATCAAATCATTACGTTCCCCCGTTTTTAAATATACAGTGCTTGAGGTGGCATGCTGCAGTCACATAATTATCCTGCAGATGTTAAGAAGACAAAGTTGTAAATAATACAATAGAGGAGAAAGAGAGACTTATTAGCATATCATTAAGCCACTTTAGTCCCCAGAGCAAAACCCATTTTTCATCACTTACTAGAAGTGTCTTGCCTTATAATTTTACATATATGAAATTGACAAAGGCACAACATTTGAATGTGAAGCTGGGTGTTTTGTTCATTTTGCCATGAAGACATAGCCAGAATATTTATATTGCTCCTATTCTTCTCAGTAACAGCACAATCCTATGCATATCTATACAGAAGTAACTCCCACTGAGTTTAGTGGGAGTTACTACTAGGTAAGCAGGTATAGGATTGCAGATTAAGACATTTATAGATTTGTTATGTCTCATAATTATTTGGCTATTGTTTTCCATTAATAATTCAGGGAAGAGATTGAATGGAATCAGTATGTTTTTCATCCAAAAGTGTGGTAGGGTTTAAATTTTGTGGGGTTTTAGGTTACATGTGGCAATAATTGTAATTAACTGGAATTAGATATAGGCCCCTCAGTGAAAGGTGACAATTTGAGGAGTCTTACAGTGCTAATAATTTCCCATGACCTGACTGGACAGTGGAATTTTGATGAATGAAATCAGCAGTGCCCCTAAACTGGCTCATTTCAAAACCAAGCTTCAGTTGTTAGGCTATTCAGCTTTAAATCATTTGATCACTTGCCTAAAAGGAAAGAAAATTGGTGAGGCATAGGTTTTCCTGTACTTAAGTATTTAATGAAATGCATCTGAGATACCCTTCATACTATATAGCAGGAGCTTCAGAGCTACTCTTTATGACTTTAATCCATACTCTTGTGATAACATTTAAAGGGCTGGCACTATGTGGGCAGGATCAAGGTCCTTCCCATCTCATCATCATCTTGATCCTTAGGGTATGATGTGTCGAGTGGGTCTGCAAGGTTGGTTCCTCTAACACAGTCCCAGGTCTGAAATGAAGGCATGGACAATTATCTCCCCCACTGCAGTTCTAACATATAAAGGCCACTTGATTTGGTGGCATAATCCATTTCAATTTGCTGCTGGCTCAGAATTTCCATGAAATTGATTTTAAATAGATGAAATAAGTATTTTTTCACCTGTGTAAGTTATAATTAATTTTGTAAAGTGTTGATGAAGACAAGTATGCTACTATGTAGGCTCACATACTGTATTCACATCCCTGCTTTCATGTTAACTTAAACCTGCCATTAGGTGCACTGAAAAAGGGTGGGTTATTTTGTAAAAAAGATTCACCATTATTTTTCCAAAATGATTTGTAATTAAGCATTTTATTGTTTTCTGAGAGGGTCCAAATGAGTAGACCCTGTAAGGTCAAACTAAAATAAAAGCATTTGTCCAAATTAAAATGGAAACATGCATGAAGTATATCCTAAGTGAACATGTATGCTCTTTTAATAACACTTTTGTTATCTTCAGCGTGCAGGCCAGACTTTTAATTATGATCTTTTTTTATATCAAAGAAAACCATGTATTTGGGATTAAAAACCTATTTCTTTAACTAGTCAAGTTAAAAGCTGTGGCTTGATACATTCCAGACTACAACTTTTATAAAAACCAGAAAACCTTTCTAATAACACTTTTCTAATTTAATGGTTCAGTGCACAGTCAGTAAAGATTTAAATAATTCAGAAAGAAAGCCTATTCTCTTCCTTTATTGGAAGTTTGAGTCAGGCAAATTCTTTGACATTTAATAGGTTTTAACCCTTTTAATAACTTCTTATAATGAATTTTATTGGAGGTTGTTTTAAATAAAGGGTTATTATATGAGAGTGAATAGCAGTCAGTGAGTTTTTTATGATTAGTTTTGAGACTTTGGACCTGTGTGACTCAAAAGGTTATTAACACATCAAGTAAAGGAGAATGTTAATATTCACAAAATTAAGTGTGTAGCAAGAAATATTACGCTAGTACATTTGTGTCATTACATGATCATGCTTTTAAAATCTGCTGTTAACATTTGAGTGTTTAATTATTTTAAAGAAGCTTAAGGTCACTTACAAGAGCTGATATGGTGGAAGACAACTTAAGTTAGTGTCCTTCATGAGGGCATTACCCAATGTTAATAGCTGAAACCAATAATTGCATTTTATTTTTTCTTGTTTTTTATTACTCTGAAATTGATTTTAAGTCTTATGATTTTCGTTACTTAACAATAAGATTAGCTACTCTTCGAATGAGAAATTAGAATTTTACTTTGATTCTAATCTCAAAATGACAAGGAGAATATTTAAATTACATATGTTGTAAAACAAAATGTACATTTATTACTTAAACATTTTTCTTTGTAGGAGACACAAAATCTTTTAACATGCAAACATTTTTTAAAATGTAAATGTATGACCTTTCCTATATTTGATTGTATTTTGCATCTGTCATGTACTTTTCTGCTATCTTTCTTTTGAATTTGTCTGTTGCAGTCCCTCCACAAATTCCATGGCCAAATTGCTAAATACAGTCCCAGATTCCAGTCATTCCAACTATAATGCACAGGAAGGTTTGTGATTATCCTTCAAAACAATATGAGATTGATAAAGGAGAACTGTTGATCTAGAAAAAAGTTCAAACTTTGGGTGAAAGCATGATATTCCTAGACCTGTGCAAGTTCCTGTGTTGAATTCAGCCCAAACGTACATATTCCTCTGGGTCAAGCTCTGAGGGGGAAAGCTCCTGGTTCTGCATATTTCAGTACTGAAAAGCTAGCTCCCCTGTGTTGTTACTAAGAACTTCCCGACTACATCCTGCCATTAGGAACACAGATTTACACTTTTAAAATTTTTCTTCTATAAAAAAACTTAATAAAGAATGAACAAATGGATAATTGAAGGAATGTCCATGTAGCAATTACAATTTTTAAAAGATGAATAGCCCACTAGAAGCACATAGGGAGGGCGAGACTAAGGACTGAGACAGTGTTTGATTTACTGATATGCATGTCTTTCAATTTCAGCTGCGAAACTGGACTAACATGGCAGCTGAAGAATTTGCTGTGAGCTCTGTTTTTATATTACATCTGCCTTTTCCCTTGCTCATAGTATTGCGGTTAATTTTAATATTTCTTAAGATAGTATGTAAAATGGGGTGAGCAACCTGTGGCCCTAAGCCTTATTTTCAATTCAACAGCCCTCTGCAAGTGGTTGGCTCAGACCTCTGGCAAGAGCCATTTGTCCCTCTCCTGACAGCCACTGGGTGGAGACAAAGAGTTAGAATGAAAATGGGGATATCAGAAAAAGAGAGAGAACCCTCTAGTCACATTACCTCTGTTCTGCTGTGGTGCCTCCTCATTTCCCGCCCTGCTTCGATCTCTGTTAATTTAGGTTGTGCATTTGTTTTGCTTGATCTGCATTGTGTGATTTTCTTAATAAAGATTTTAAATTAGAGAGAGAGAGAGAGAGATGTGGCTCTGCCCACTTTTAGCTCTGGTCCCACCCACAGCTGGTTTTGGCCCCACCCACAATCCTGATGGCATTGCTCTCAGCTTCTTTAACACTCTCAATCCCCCTCACCACAATAAGGTGTGCTTCCTAGAGGGGTTTTTTATAATAAGATGTGTGTGATGACAATCTTAGCCAAATATAGTATACGATATTTGAAATCTTTTGCAAAAAAGACAAATAATTGAGGTTTAGAACAAATTAAACCAGAACTATCACTAGAAGCTAAAATAATGAAACTGAGGTTATCATAATTTAGACACATAATGAGAAGACATGATTTACTAGAAAAGACAATAATACTGGGAAAAACAGAAGGGAGTAGAAAAAGAGGAAGACCAAACAAGAGATGGATTGATTCCCTAAAGAAAGCCACAGACCTGAACTTAGAAGATCTAAACAGGGTGGGGTTTTTTGTGGCCATGGTATCTGCAAAACTCTCCTCCAACACTGCATTTCAAATGAGTTTTTTGTTTTATCCACTTTTTTCACTGTCCAACTTTCACATCCATACATAGACATTTGGAATACCATGGTCTGAATGATCCTGACTTTGGTGTTCAGTGACACATCTTTGCATTTTAGGATCTTTTCTTGTTCTCTCATAGCTGCCCTCCCCAGTCCTAGCCTTCTTCTGATATCTTGACTATTGTCTCCATTTTGGTTAATGACTGCGCCAAAGTATTGATAATCCTTGACAATCCTTGACAAGTTCAATGTCCTCATTATCAACTTTGAAGTTACATAAATCTTCTGTTGTCATTACTTTAGTCTTCTTGACATTCAGCTGTAGTCCTGCTTTTGTGCTTTCCTCTTTAACTTTCAACAGCATTCATTTCAGATCGTTATTGTTTTCTACTAGTAGTACAGTATTGTCTGCATATCTTTATTGATATTTCTCCCTCCAGTTTTTACACCACCTTCATCTTGGTCCAATCCCGCTTTCCATATGATATGATAAAATACACCCTGTCTCACATCCTTTCCCATGGGGAACCAGTCGGTTTCTCCATATTCTGTCCTTATAGTAGCCTCTTGTCCAGAGTATAGGTTGCTCATCAGGACAATCAGATGCTGTGGCACCCCCATTTCTTTTAAAGCATTCTGTAGTTTTTCATGATCTACACAGTCAAAGGCTTTGCTGTAATCTATAAAGCACAAGGTGATTTTCTTCTGAAATTCCTTGCTCTGTTCCATTATCCAATGTATGTTTGCAATATGATCTCTGGTGCCTCTTCCCTTTCTAAATCCAGCTTGGATGTCTGGCATTTTTCGTTCCATATGCAATAAGAGCCTTTGTTGTAGAATCTTGGAGCATTACTTTACTTGCATGGGATATTAAGGCAATAGTTCAATAATTACTGCATTCCCTGGGATCCCCTTCCTTTGGAATTGGGATGTATATTGAGCGCTTCCAGTCTGTGGGCCATTGTTTAGTTTTCCATATTTGTTGAGAAATTTTTTGTCAAAATTTGGACAGATTCTGGCTCAGTAACTTGTAGCAACTCTATTGGTATGCCATCTATTCCTGCTTATTTGTTTCTTCCAAGTATTTTAAGTGCAGGTTTTACCTCACATTCTAAAATTTCTGGTTCTTCTTCATACAGTTCTTCCATGAATGAATCTAGCATCCTTGTGTCTCTTTTATGTAATTCTTCAGTGTATTGCTTCCATCTTCCTTTTATTTTATCTCGGTCATTCAGTGTGTTCCCCTGTTGATTATTCATCATCCCTATTCATAGTGTAAATGTCTCTGATTTCTCTAATCTTTTGGGAAAGGGCTCTTGTTCTACCTTTTTATTATCCTCCTCTATTTCTGTACAATAATTATTGTAGTAGTTCTCTTTATCCCTACGTACTAGTCGCTGTATTTTTGCATTTAGGGTTCTAAGGCTGCTTTAATAGCTAATGCCCTTAAAGCTATAGTTATCCATAATTAATTCTTATTTGAAAGGTACCCTCATGTAGCTCCATGCTTTCCTACTTATTCAGTCAGTTTATCCAACTGGAACAACTGGTTGGACAACTCAGTGGTAGACTGCACGCTTTGCAGTAAAAGGTCCCAGGTTCAATTTCTGGCATCTCCAGGTAGGACTTGAAGCCTGGAGAGCTGCTGCCAGTCAGTGTAGACAATACTGAACTAGATAATCCAACTCAGGGTAAGATAATTTCCTGCACTACTGTAAATTAAGGCCCTCTGACTGCAGCCCCAAAATTCTGCCATAGAAAATTACTGTTTATGTGTATTTCTTTCCCAGCTTGATCACATCTCAGCAGTAGTAGGATAAAACCTTTCAGCAAACCGCCTCAACAGCTGCCTCACTTATATTTTACCCACTTACACCATATGGTCTTCCTCTATACTCCTTGCATATGCACATTAACTCTTCCTTCTAGTTAACTGTGGGGTAGTGTTTTATCTGCACGGATACCAACCATGGTCATTTTTTTAACTGGGGTTTGTAAACAAGCTTCTAGCTCTAGAAATGTCAGGTAACAACACTTTTGGAGGGGTATATATATGCACAATCTAGTTCAGGCTGAAAGAGGTTCCCACCGTGGAAGGCCACATTCCCTTCTAGGCAATCCTCTAGACTTGTTTCTACACACACACATCTGTCTCTATCCTTCATTCCGGCAAGCAAAAAGCATTGTCAAGGGCACATTCAAGCACTAAACGAGGGTGCAAAACAGAGCCAATGAGAAGTGTTGCCTGAGAGGAAGAGGTGTGGCTGGGGAGGGGGCCAGATAAAGATGCCAGGTAAAGACACACTTAGTCACGGGCCTGAGGTTCCACATCCATTCGCTACCTATACTGTTTTGCAATTGCAAGAAATAGGGTATGGGGGTATTAAGATATAGATTATTATTTCAGTTTTAACAAAATGCAGCTCTAGTTTTGCCTCATTTTAATACAAAAAAAATGCTATGATATGTGTCACTGGCCTGTGTTGGAAAGGCCCTGTAGGTAGGTACTAGGAAAAATATTTTGTTGAGTAATTGTACAGTACAAGCTCTAGTCACACTTTATCTCCAGCGATATATTTCAGCAGCCTTGAGGAAAACCCTCTCCAGTGTTCAGGGTCAAATGATAGCAGGCAGGGCTAAATGGAAGGGCTTCAGAGATGCCTCACTTCTCCTTGTTCTTGCTGCATCTGGCACACTTCCAGGCCTTTCCTGCTAACACACCACAGAAAGCAGCAGCTGCTGACTAACATTAGCAAATAAGGCCTCAGGGCTGCCCATATTCAAGTTCTTCATTCACCAACTGCTATTCAGCAAAACAGCTGGATCAGAAGCAATACAGCCAAGAAGTAGTTAGAATGTTATGTGTACAACTGTTCAGATATAGATTGTCTGCTAGAGGCAGAGATAATGATAGCTTTCAAGGCTAAAACGTTTGACTAGGATGGAGCTGGTGTTTTAAAGAAGAGAGTAAAGAGCCGGTAACAATCACAAAATGTTTTTCAAGATTCAAATGTAAGCCATCAGTTGACAGCGTGCATTGATTTTCACCCTCCTCTTTCCTATTCCACTTTCCCCTCCCCAAGTATTAATTTTATGTATGCCAGAAATTTTATTACACAAATCTGTGCAAAGCCTGTCAAAAATAAAAAATACATGTTGCAAGATTTTGCATTAAAATGTTTGGGTGAAAAATAAATCAAATTATACAATAGTGCATATTCCAGGACTTCTAGATACAGCTACTAGCATAAATGTGTCTCAATCCATGTACATGCCACAAAAAATAAATCAAAACAAAACCTAATCCCCATAGAATAACCTGTAGTCAAATCCTGTCTTCTGGACTGAAATGGTAATAAAAGATCTGTTTTATCCTACCTGTAGACAATCGTTATATAATGATGTCTGTGGGTTGTGTGCTCTGTAAGAGATGCAAGCATGCCAGTCTCTAGCCTAGTTCAGACATAATTAGAAGCCATATTTCCTGCTATGATACTGAGCTACTGCAAGCCTCAGACTCACTTACTCCCTCTTCCCCTCTTCTCCTTTTTGTTCATTTTGAAAATTGAAAGCTTTTGATTTTAAACTATCCACAATTCTCCATGATATCCAATTTTGGGGAACTGTGATTTGCTGAAACTATGAAACAAGGCAAGCCAAGGTCAAACTATGTTTTTTTTTATTCTGGCTTGTTCTGAAATCATAGTTTAAACAAACCACACTTTCCCAGATTTTCATATCATAGAGAACTATGGTTAGTGAAAAAGGAAAGGAAAAGGGAATAAATGAGCCCAAAGCTTGTCATGACTTATTCTCATGCAGGAAACATGGTTTACCCTTACAGCTAAACTAGGTCCCTGTATTCATAACTAAAGATGTAAATTTCATAGAAATCTTAATACTGTGAAGAGAATAGAAATTTTGGGAGGAAATCGAAATATTTGCAACAAATCTTTTCTAATTAAATTGGCTTTACTACTTTTTGAATATGTTGGCCATATACTATATTTTGGACATATGCCCAGACTGTGTCCCTTTACTAAATATCTGAAGCTGTTCTGTATTCTGCAACACCTGAAAATACAGTCCTCTTTCCCTGTTAGTAAAACAGTCAAACACAGAAGCAATGTTATCATTGCTTCCAGTACCACATATGATTCTTGGATTTAGGACATTTGGATTGTATCCAGTGCTGTGCCAAAGGGGTTCTACTGGTGCAATGGGACTTCTGATTCCTCTCCTCCCCCTACACATCCCCAAAAGGTCCTCCAGATGGTCTCCCTACCCTTAGCAGCTGCTTTTGAGGTAGTCCGAGGTGGGTGGACGGGAAAGGAGAGGAAGAGGACGCTCTATTGCATGCATGGAAGTCATGTGTGCCGACGGAGCTGCAGCATTGGATATTCAAAAAGTAGGGCATTGTCGGGTATCCATGTAAAAGTGTATTTGCCTTCTGGAGAAGTAAAGGATTTCGTCATCCAGTGATTACTTCTAATCTTAGCAAAGTTTGGATTTACTGCTTGAATTAAAAAACAAAATCAGGAGTTATTAAGGTTAAAAGCAGTGACCCAAATAATACAATGCAGTAATTTATTGGGATCAGAAAGCCCTTTACAAAACGTAATATGGTTATTTCAGTAAATGAAATATGTGGTCATGTAATCAGTCCATCGATAGGTCACTGCTTTCTTCATACAGAACATTACAGAAGTTCCTTAGGCAGTTCTAGGTATATAAGAACTACAATGCCATCTACTGAATAATTCCATAGGCCTTATTTTCAAACCACATTGATTTAGGAAATGTTAAAATGTAGATATAATTATATAATCTGCGCTTGGAGTATGATAAGTGAAGGGGTGTTCTTCACTGAAGTCATCAGGATTTCCTTAAGCACTGAGCTATTAAACACTTCTCTAAAAAGCTGCAATGTTGTTTAAAAGGTTAACAAAACATTTGCAAATTCCTAATGAGACATGTTCAATAGTGATAGAATAATGGCACACACTCACTTTCTCAAATTCTCCTCTCTCTTTTTTTAGATGCAAGAATTACGGAATACAGAAGGAGCTCAATATAGTTCTCACCCCCAAATAGCAGCCATGAGACCACGGGTTCAGCCTGGAGATATGAGGCAGCCGGGAATGATGCAACATGGTCAGCTGACTACCATTAACCAGTCACAATTAAGTGCTCAGCTTGGTTTGAACATGAGTGGAAACAATGTTCCACATAACTCTCCATCTCCTCCTGGAAGCAAATCTGCAACTCCTTCACCATCTAGTTCAGTTCATGAAGATGAAGGGGATGATACTTCAAAGGTACAACCAAAACTATACCATATTTCACAGCAGAATAATGTAGTGTAAACAATTCTGTCGTAAATGGCATATGTCTGGAAGGCATCAGCAGTTACAAAAACATGATGGGTAGTGGAGTCCTAACAAGAAATCTGAGATTCTAGATTCTTTCGGTCACCTTGGGCCAGTCACTATCTCTTAGCCTAACCTACCTCACAGGATTGTTGTGAGGATAACATAGGGAGTACTATGTATGCCACCTTGAGCTACTTGGAAGAAAGGCAGAATATAAATGTGGTGATGATGATGCACACAGAATGTAATTTCTGTAGAAATCACTTTTTCTTACATATTTTATACCTTTGACATTTTTGATATTCGCATTTAAATTTGCAAATTAAATGCACAAACAGAAACCACTTTAATACTTTCTTTGTAGCTGCTCTTAATTGTCAAAGTGTTTGCATATTGGGCCAGATTCTGTACGGTGCTGAGCTCTTCTCCTTTTGTTCAAAAAATTATTAAAGCTACTCAATAAGCAGTAAATGAAGCATCATCACATTTTGCCTTTCATTAAGACTTATTTTTTATACTATGATAATAATAATTTATTTTCCTCTAATCTAGTAGGTCTGATTCACTGGTTCAAGCATTTCTCACATAACACGCACACATGTATATGTGTGTGTCTGTATACACACACACTTTTATCTTCAATAAACTAAAACGCATATTACAGCAAATAATTAAACAAAACAACTGCAAACCAATAAAACATGAAATTGCAAACCAATAAAACAAAATCAAAACAAAATCAAAACAGAAAATTCATATAAATAGAATAGAAGCAAAAGAAAACAGCAGTAATCAATAAAAGGATGGATAACAGCAGAAAAACACTAAATATATTTTGACCAGTTTCAAAGCCCTTTTTGACAGTTGATGTTCTAGCTTTATGCTGAAGGCAAACAGTATTGAGGCCAGGTGGACCTTCCTAGACAGGACATTCAATAAAGTTGATGCGACTACTGAGAAGGCCCTGCTCTTAGTAGATAGTCATTGTACTCCAGTCAATGAGGAGCAAGGGGGACACACAGCAGGACCCAAGGATATTGAATGCTGTGCACAGGAAGCAATACATGAAAGAAGCCATCTTGATACCAAATGTCTAGTAATCATGCTGGCTGCCTAGTTAATACCCTTGTGCAAAAGATTTCACATCCACTATCATTATCACTGCATCATGTGTATGTTGCCTTTCTTAAAAATAATAAAATGATCAAAGCAGCTTCCAATTATGAGAACAATATATCACAAAATCAACAGCTACAAGATAATTTCATAATAACAGCAGTAAAACAGCAACATATAGTAAATGTAGTAGCATACAAAAAAATTAAATTTTATAAATGTAGCAACATTATACCTTCTAGGAGTAGGAAAACAAGGGAGTGTGAACAGTTTCACTAGTCCTATATGTTCTAGCCACTGCTAGTATGCCTGCTACAAATTAGCTAAGGATCCAGTTAGTCAGATCAAATGTTGAGTTTGTCAGATTAAATGGTATTATCAAATGCCTCATTTTGGTTGCAGTGGGCCATAAGGGAAAAAAGCCCTTCTCAATAGTGGCACCAATCTGTTAGAATGACCTTCCCAGGGAGGCCTGCCTGTCCCCATCACAAAGTGACTTCAGGCAAAAAAAAAAAAAAGGGATAAAGTGGAATAAAGTAGAACCTAAGTTGCTCATGAATTTATAGAAAAAAATATACTCTTTAATCATGCTAAGAAGAAAACATAGAACCAGATGCTGGAGCAGTGGAATAACGAGAAAGTCTCTGGATCAAAATCTGAAACAAAGAGTTTTAACTTTTTCACTGATTAGAATTGGTAAGAGCATTCTTGACTGCTCATACAACTGATTACAGGCACAACATTGATTCCTGCAGCACACATACCCAGACTCAAATATGGATAATTATGGAAGGCTGCATACCAGCCCAATTTTGCCTTTTATTTCAGACTTTCCCAAGGAACATAGCCAGCTTAATTTTTTGGTTGCTACTGTTATTCCACTCAAGATATTTTCTCTTCAAACTTTCTTCTCTCACTGCTACTTAACACCCTAAGAGACCAGAGAAGGAGCGAGCAGACACATATTTCAATGCTAGTTGAAACCGTCCCTGCTACCAGCCTCCTGGCCCTCAGCCTTCCACCTTTCCAGCCACTGCAGAGAAGGAAGATAATGCCTCTGGTGCTCACTGCCAATATTAGTTCTTCCCATCCATTTTACCCTAAGCCCAGGAAAAGTAGAGCAGGGTTCTGCTAAGAGGCTAGTAAAGAGTGTTTCCTGAGCAGAGAAGACACTGTGTGACAGTCCTTCAGCCAGTTTAAATCAAAGCTGATGTATTCTGTGCAACTTTTAGAGGTGAACATGTTCTTGGTCATATCTTTGGCTGAAAAAGAATGGGGAATTGGACTTACTAATGTTCTGTTCAAGAACAGCCAAACTGCCATATATGTCCTGTGATACATACTGATTTATGTATTTACTTATTTATTTAGTATATTGGTATGCCGCTTTTCATCACCAGGTGACCTCAAAGTGGCTTCCATAGCAAGAACAAAACAATATCTTAAAAACAATTCAGAACATGATAATAATAATAAAAAAACTACAACAGTATCAATAAATAGGTGGTTCATGGCAGATGCTCTTGGAGGTCACTGATTCATAGGGTCACCATAAGTCGTAGTCGACTTGGAGGCACATAACAACAACAATTAATAAATAACACCACAAAATATCAATACTGATATTGAGGAGGAGGGGTTCCACATTTGTTTAAAACTTCCACTGTTGGTACATGTTCATCAGAGACTCCAAGGGCTTCTTCCTATCCTGATTCACCCACTTTTTCAATTTTTTAGCCTTTTTTGTCCTAATGGTGGTTACTTCCTCAGTTGAAGCTGAGTCACGCAACTAAGAGGGTTTTTCTTTCCAGAAAAAAAACCAAGTTTTCTAGCATTGGCTACTGTCAAACAAGTAATTAACCCTTTCCTGCTTACTCTCCTGTTTGATGAATGGCAGGGCACCTCAAAATAAGTCCAACTTCCCAGTCTTCAGGAAGAGATCAGGAAAGGATATAAATTCATTATTTGTCATGTTTAAGCCAAGTGACAGGAGCTGAAAAAATTAATGATAACCAAATATGTCTGACAATAGAGGATTAACTGGTCATTTGACAACCTTTGCCAAAAGGGGAGATTTGGAAAAGGGAATTTGGATCACAAGAGCATTTGATGCTGTGCATCAGCGCATGGGTTGATTCCAGATGGTGATGATGGTGTTATTGTTATTGTTATTTGTATTCTTTTTCAAAAACCATCCAAAGCAACTTTGTTTTTAAATGTTTTTTAAGATGTTTTTAAGATGTTTTGTTGTCAAGAATTTGTAAAAAGATGTTTTGTTTTTAAGATGTTTTAAAGATGTTTTCAGTGTTTTATCATTTCTTGGCTGCCTTGGGCTTCTTCTGGAAGAAAATATGGGATATTAATTTGATTAATTAATTAATTAACTGAATAAACTTCCAAAAATATAAAATAAACAGAATTTAAAACCAAACAATACAAGAGCAATGAATTCATATAATACTAAATGCATGCACCCTAAAAATTAACAGATCAAAACTAGCAAAATATACAGTTAACCAATTCAAATACACATTAATGATCAGTAAAAATAGCCCTTCACATGCCATTAAATGCCTGAGAGTAAAGATTTCACCTGAAACTGGAAAAGACAGTGGTGCCAGGCAAGCTTCACTGGGGAGAGCATTCCATAGCGTTTAGCACTGCATGGCTATTTATACTCCTGATCCTAAGACACTAGGATACAAGTCCTGAAGACACCTTAAATCACATACTTCAGAATATTACTTGATTATAACGAGACTTAAATCCTTGGAAGTAAGACTTGCTTAAGAATACTGCATTAGTTTTTGTTACATGACAGATCAAGCTTTAGGACTTAGCAACTAGTAAAACTTTGCAATTGCCACTTCTGTGTACCTTTATTTAATATAAGTTTTCCCTTTGTCTTCACATTTTGACTGCTTCAGTGTTCTGAATGAGTGCATTCTGAATGAGTATTGCCTTTCATTTAAATGTAACAATTCATTCTGTTAGTTCATTAAACAAGTATATTTCTGGTATTGCTATTTATAATTGTGGCACATTAGATGCTTTGTATATTCACAAATCTATATTCCTAAATAGACAAATTACCAATTGTTTGAATTTCACTTATGAAAGAATTTCATGGAATTTAGAGAACAGAGAGTAGTGAGAGGACTCTAAATAGCAAATGTTAACTAACTTGAAACTTGATCACTAAAGCAGTACTGCAGCCTATTCTGTTTATGTAGCCGAGGCTTTACCATTTTTACTTTATATGGTAAGTTATAAGTAGAATTTTATGTTGTTTGTTCAGTCTATTATGCAGATGGTACTTGATTAAAATCTATTTTAAACTATGGTGATTACTGCGAGATAGTGTGAACGAAACAGCTCTCTTACTGCCATTAAAGGCCTTGGAACTATTGCAGTTTATTTTAAATATGCTTATAGGCGTTTCTTAACTTCTCAAGGGACATTTAGATATCAACAATGTGCCTTACTTGATAGTCTTAAATCCTCTACTATATATCCTTGCGATCTCTTGTTTGTGCAACATGGTTAATACACACATTTTTAAAATGAGAGACTATTGCTTTTTTGTGATAAATAAGTTAAATACATCACTATAATTAAGCAATAAGGCTTGACAGGAGGTGGATTACCATGAGCTAACTACACCTCTAGGGATTTTGAAGCACAAGTCTATGCTTAGCAGAATAAGTATGAGGATTTTTTTTAATTATTTCCCATCTGTCTCTGTTTTGGTGGTTAACAGAAAAGTCTGTGTAACTGCTAGATGGTTGTAAGCATAAGGTAGAACATCATCCCCATTATTTTCAAGGTTATTAGTTGTGGAATACTTTTTAATTTCTGCATTGTAAAAAAAAATGAACAAAATTTCCCTGAGGAATGATCACTCTGTAGCATGGTGGAGGAACAACTCAGAGCCAATGCATCATTTAGGCTCCTTCAGAGATGTTCAGTTTACCAGATAACAGTTTCCCTACTTAACCTTTTGTGAATGTTAAAAGTTACTCACAAGGCTAAAGGGTTATCATCATAGAATCATAGAATAGTAGAGTTAGAAGGGGCCTATAAGGCCATCAAGTCCAACCCCCTGCTCAATGCAGGAATCCATATCAAAGCATTCCCAACAGATGGCTGTCCAGCTGCCTCTTAAATGCCTCCAATGTTGGAGAGCCCACTACCTCTCTAGGTAATTGGTTCCATTGTCATATGGCTCTAACAGTTAGGACATTTTTCCTGATGTCCAGTCGAAATCTGGCTTTCTGCAACTTGAATCCATTTTTCCATGTCGTGCACTCTGGGACGATCGAGAAGAGATCCTGGCCCTCCTCTGTGTGACATCCTTTCATGTACTTGAAGAGTGCTATCATATCTCCCCTCAGTCTTCTCTTCTCCAGGCTAAACATGCCCAGTTCTTTCAGTCTCTCTTCATAGGACTTTGTTTCCAGTCCCCTGATCATTTTTGTTGCCCTCCTCTGAACCCGTTCCAGTTTGTCTGCATCCTTCTTGAAGTGCGGAGTCCAGAACTGGACGCAGTATTCAAGATGAGGCCTAACCAGTGCTGAATAGAGGGGAACTAGTACTTCACGCGATTTGGAAACTATACTTCTGTTAATGCAGCCTAATACAGCATTTGCCTTTTTTGCAGCCACATGACACTGTTGGCTCATATTTAGCTTGTGATCAATGACAATTCCAAGATCCTTCTCACATGTCGTACTGCTGAGCCAAGTATCCCCCATCTTATAACTGTGCATTTGGTTTCTTTTTCCTAAGTGTAGAACTTTGCATTTATTCCTGTTGAATTTCATTCTGTTGTTTTCAGCCCAATGCTCCAGCCTGTCAAGGTCCCTTTGAATTTTGTTTCTGTCTTCCATGGTATTAGCTATGCCCCCCAATTTTGTATCATCTGCAAATTTGTTAGGCATGCTCCTCATCCAAGTCGTTAATAAAAATATTGAAGAGCACTAGGCCCAGGACCGAGCCCTGTGGTACCCCACTTGTTACTTCTGCCCAGTTTGAGAAGGAACCATTGATAAGCACTCTTTGAGTACAATCATTGTAGCCCAAATATGTAAGGCCTTATCCAGAATCGTTTTTTTTTTTTAAAAACTGGACATTTCCCGTTAGTGCTATATTTATACTGCCATCATCCTGGGCATTTCCACAATATCCTTTTCTGTGTGAGCAGGGCTGGTCCACCAGGGGGAAAGTCCCAAGAGCTGAATATTCTAGTGCTTAACCAAGAAGAAATAGATACTTAACAAATAACAATGTAAGGGTTTCCCAAAATGTGGGAAGATAGTTGTCAAGAACTGTAAGTCACTTGGAGACCTTCAGGTAACCAGAGCTTGGAAAAGTTACTTTTTTTGAACTACAACTCGCATCAGCCCCAGCCAGTCATGGCTTCCTCCAAAGAATCCTGCAAACTGAGCCTGTGGCTCCAATGTCAGTGGGCAGTGACTCTGTTCCAGGCTTTGGTCCCAACTTTCAAAGAGCTGTCAAAGGTTCTCAGCACCTTGACTTCTTGAAACTTCAAACTAAAACCCGGAGCAGATTTCCTGCCCCACTGACATCAGAGCAACCAGTCTCCACTAGTGCTGAGAGCCGTTAGGAGACCTCTGAATGTTGGAAGATTCAGGACAGACAAAAGGAAGTACTTCTTTACTCAGCGCATAGTTAAACTATGGAATTTGCTCCCACAAGATGCAGTAATGGCCACCAGCTTGGATGGCTTTAAAAGAAGATTAGACAAATTCATGGAGGACAGGGCTATCAATGGCTACTAGCCATGATGGCTGTGCTCTGCCACCCTAGTCAGAGGCAGCATGCTTCTGAAAACCAGTTGCCGGAAGCCTCAGGAGGGGAGAGTGTTCTTGCACTCGGGTCCTGCTTGCGGGCTTCCCCCAGGCACCTGGTTGGCCACTGTGAGAACAGGATGCTGGACTAGATGGGCCACTGGCCTGATCCAGCAGGCTCTTCTTATGTTCTTATGTTCTCTATTCCCCTCACAGAGCAACAATTTCCAGAGTGATTTGTTCATTTGTTCATTTGCTTAATTTATATACCGCTTCGTATTTCAACAGAAACCTCCAAGCAGTTTACAAATCCCAATGAAAAGGAATTAATGCAAGAATCAATATAAGAAATAGAATACAAATCCTTCTTTCAAAACCAAACAATGCTAGTACTACTACTAGCAATAATAAAAGTCCACATTTTAAGTAACGAAATGAAATAAATACATTTTAAACAAAAAGTACATACAAAAAATGAATCTCTCTTAACAATGAATCTCTCTTCTCAGGAAATTCTTGTAGCTTTTTAGTTGCATGTAACGGGACATGATAAGAGATATATAAAATTATGCATGGTGTGAAGAAAGTGGATGCAGAGTAGTTTTTCTTCCTCTCTCATAATACTAGAACCTGAGATAACCCAACGAAGCTGAATGTTGGAGGATTTAGGACAGACAAAATAGAGTACTTCTTCACACAGGAGGTACTTAAACAATTGAATTTACTCCCCACAAGATGTAGTATTGGTCACTAACTTGGATGGCTGTAAAAGAGGATGAGACAAATTCACGGAGGATAAGGCAGGCGATGGCAACTAGGTATGACTGTCAGTGGCAGTATACCTCTGAATATCAATTGCTGAGGAGCAGAAGTGCAGACAGTGCTGTTGTGCTCATGTCCTGCTTGTGCAACTTCCCACAGTCATCTCTTTGGCTACAATGAGAACAGGATGCTGGGCTAGATGGGACTTTGGCCTGATACAGCAGGGCTCTTCTTATGCATGTAGTTCAATCCTGAGGACTGTGCCGCTTGAGAGTAGAGTTGGATGGGAAACTCCATGTTTTGGGTACTTGCCCAAGTCAAAATCTTCCAGCAGATGGAAAGCTTCCACATCAGGGAGATTACTAGGTTAGCACATTTTCCATTTTAGTGCGGTGATAGACCAGAAACAGCTATGAAGTACCGGTAAGTAATCAATTTGTGCCCTAAGATAGAAGATTTAAACCACAGAATTTAATTTTAATGAGCTTTGCTCTTTTTTTCTGAGGTTTCTTCCACTCTGTGTCCACATTTACATGTAATTGTAAACAAAGAAGCTTGGTTTAATAAACCATATTGTGCACAAGCTGTGTGCTAGCTTGATCACTCCCATTTCATTCCTTCCTCTGGCACAAAGAGGTAAACGACCAGGGAGGGGATTGCTTAATCCAAACCCAAGATCATGGCTTGTTTCTGACTAACAAGCCATGATTGCCAGCCAGACTTAAATCAGATTTGCTGACAGCTTATGAATAGTAGCTTGTTAGAGAGCAACACACTACAGTCCTGGCTTCAGATGTAATGCTGCCTTCCTGGTTTGTTTACTTGCTCATGCCAGGGGAGGAGTGCAGTGGAAACAATGGAACTATGTGCACCAGCACACACTTTATACATGGTATAGTGTATTAGCCTAAGCTTTTTGTCTCACAGTTACATATAACGCTGGCTACAGTCACAACCTTCTAAAGAGTGAGACCAATGCAGACTTGATACTTATAACACTAAGCCCACTTTTTTCTTCTATCCCTCCCCTCCACTACCCCTTGCTTTGCTTATCATCCCAGTATGATGACTAGTTCATGAAAACTCAAAAGCTTGATCACTATTTTACAACTTTTCAGTTGGCCCTAATAAACGTATTGCCCTACCTTGGATTTTTATTGGCCAACCAACTACCTTTGCTCTTTAAAGATCTGAAAAAGAATTATATGAAAGATTTTGCTTGTCTGTCAGCAGCACCATCTTTATGTCTGCCCTGGGGCCTCCCTCTGAGCTCCAATGTGGGTGGAATCTTCTAGAGCCAAGTTAGCCAGCACATTGCCCTCCAGAAGTTTTGGACTACAAGTTCAAGGATCCCTGGCCATTGGCCATGATGACTGGGGCTGATAGGAGTTGTAGTCAAAAATATCTGGAGGATACCACATTGGCAAGCCCTGAACTAGAGCATGGATAACAATGTGCATCTTGCTTAATTGTTGGAAGAAACATATTTGTAGTTATCTTACCATGGCACAAATACCAGGGAGTTTTAATAAACCTGTTTTCTGTTCTTTTGTCCAAAAACTAACCTCTAGGAAAAACCACAAAATAAATTTTACCTTGGAAAGGCAAAGTGACCAGGATAGCCTGACCACAGTTTCCATGCCCTGGTAACCTCCAAGCTGGATTATTGTAATGCACTCTGTGTGGGGCTACCCTAGAGGTTGATCTGGAAGCTGCAGCTGGTGCACAGTGTGGCAGCGCAACTGTTCACTGGGGCAGTGTATCACCAACATGTCACCCCACTGCTGAAAGAATTGCACTGGCTGCCCATTAGATACCATGCTAAGTTCAAGGTTCTGGTTTTGGTGTACAAAGCCCTATACAGCTTGGGACCTGGATACCTGAAAGATTGCCTTACCACTTATATACCCAGTTGATCACTGTGCTCTGCAGGTAAGGGCCTCCTGCAGATACCATCTTATCAGGAGGTCCATTCCGCACAACATAGGAAGCAGGTCTTTAGTGTAGTGGCAGCTATCCATTGGAATTCCCTCCCCTTAAAAAATTAGACAGGTGCCATCTCTGTTATCTTTTCGGCACATACTGAAGACCTTCCTCTTTCAACAAACCTTTTAATTTAATTTTATTTATTTTATTCAGCTTATATCCCGCCTGACTAGCAAACAGCTCTCTGGGCGGCAAACATAGAAACATATACAATAATAAAATTACAAGATCAATATAACAAATATAAAAGTACATCATCTAAAATACCAATTACAACATTTACATAAATAACTTAGATTAAAATGCCTCAGAGAAGAGAAAGGTTTTAACCTGGCGCTGAAAAGATAATAGTGTCGGCGCCAGGCATACCTCCTCGGGGAGACTATTCCACAATTCGGGGGCCACCACTGAGAAGGCCCTAGATCTTGTTACTACCCTCCGGGCCTCCCTATGGATCGGGACCCGGAGGAGGGCCTTCGTAGTAGACCGTACTGTACAAGCCGGTTCATAACGGGAGAGGCGTTCCTGCAGGTATCGTGGTCCCGCGCCGTATAAGGCTTTATAGGTTAATACCAACACTTTGAATCTGGCCCAGTAGCATATTGGAAGCCAGTGCAGGCGAGCCAGAACAGGTGTTATATGCTCAGACCGCTTAGTTAGCAGTCTGGCCGCCGTATTTTGCACTAGCTGTAGCTTCCGAACCGTCTTCAGAGGTAGCCCTACGTAGAGCGCGTTGCAGTAGTCCAAACGTGAGGTTACCAGAGCATGAACCACTGATGTAAGATCCTCCTTACTCAGATAGGGACGTAGCTGGGCTACCAACCGAAGTTGGTAAAACGCATTAAAGTAGAGACCTTATTCCAGTTTGCATCTGTGTTGGAATTGCTTGTTAAGATGTTTTTAAACCTTTTTTAAACAATATGTTTTTAAAGATGTTTTGTTTTAATATATTTTAAAGTCTGTTTTATGATTTAGAGCAGCCTTTCCCGACCAGTGTGCCTCCAGATGTTGTCCGGCCACAACTCCCATCAGCCTCAGCCAGCATTGCCAATGGTCAGGAAAGATGGGAATTGTGGTCCAACAACATCTGGTGGCCCACTAGTTGGGAAAGGCTGATTTAGAGAGTTATTAGTGGGTTTTTTTGCCACCCTGGGCTGCTACTGGGAGGAAGGGCGAGATTTAAATTTATAATAATAATAACATCCCAGGAATAGTCCAATCCTATCCACAGTAAGTCAGGAGTAATACACACTGATTTCAAAAGAGTTTTTTTTAAAGTATGCATACAATTGCTGCCAGTACTGAAGGGAGAGGAAGGAAATATCCATAAAACATAAAAAATACTTTCCATTTAGTGCACTTGGATTGCCCCAGTGATTGAGCTACAGACCAGTGCATATGGTGTTATGAAATACTTTGCAATGATATCATACAATTAGCAGTAAGACTTGAAAAGATGAAAAGCTAAGCCATAACTTAGATGCAGCAATGGCATGAAAGCAAACTGTAAATGTATAATAAAATTAGGAAAGTAAGATTATATAACCTAAAATATCTAAAATGCATTTTATAGATGAAATCATGGAAGATGCCAAGAATTTGGATTATGAAAAGCACTGTAATTAAAATATGATTTTATGTTGTGAAATCTCAAATGCATGTGGACTGAGAATGAGAATTTAGTTTGCTGTACAATTATGATGGTTTATTTTGTTTTGTAATATAGTCTTTGGTTTCTTTGCAGGTCAATGGGGGAGAAAAAAGACCTGCCTCTGATATGGGGAAGAAACCCAAAACTCCCAAGAAGAAGAAGAAGAAGGACCCTAATGAACCACAGAAACCTGTTTCTGCCTATGCATTATTTTTCCGAGACACTCAAGCTGCCATCAAGGGCCAAAACCCAAATGCTACTTTCGGCGAAGTTTCTAAAATTGTAGCTTCCATGTGGGATGGCTTGGGAGAAGAACAAAAACAGGTACAATGATACATATGTACATATTTGAAATTGATTTAACTTTGCATTGGAAATGGGGTTACTGGGTACTATTTTTAGAAACATTATTTTACTACAAAGCCTATCAATGTGCCACATCAGAACATGGGTCACAGGAATGAAACTTGCTATATAATACCTGGGAATGTGGCATTAAATTTAGTGTCCTTGCCTATTACTTCATACCATAGTTATGATTCCACAAGCCCTGGGCCCAAAATCAAGTATTATGTGGTGGTATACTAGGAAACCCCCTCTAGGATGCACACCTTAACATGGTGAGGGGGTTTGAGAGTGTTGAAGAAGCTGAGAGCAATGCCGTCAGGAGTCTAGACCAAGAGGCTAGACTCCTAGCAGGGGAACCCAAGGCATGGTCAAAGCTGAGACACCAGACTAAGCTGCATCCAAAGTCAAAGGAAGGCAATGGTAAACCACCTCTGAATATCTCTTACCACGAAAACCCTATGAACAGAGTATCCAAAATGCAACATGAGATAGTGCTGGAAGATGAGACCCCCAGGTCAGAAGGCACTCACCAAGCTACTGGGGAAGAACAACGGACAAGTACGAGTAGTGCTGTGACTAAAATGATGCAGCTGGGTCAAAGCCAAAAGGAAGGCCAGAGGCTGATGCACACAGATGCGAAAGGAGAGTCCGGAGTTGTACAATGCACACAGTAGGAACATAGAATGTGAGAAGCATGAACCAAGGAAGGTTAGAAATTGTCAAGCAAGAAATGGAATGTGTCAACATTACAATACTTGGTGTGAGTGAATTAAAATGGACAGGAATGGGACATTTTCAGTCAGGCAACTACAAAATATTTTATGCAGGAAATGAGAAATTAAGAAGAAATGGGGTTGCTTTAATACTGAGAAGTGATATAGCAAAAGCAATTAGGAGCTTCAATGCAAGGTCTGAGCGAGTGATATCAATGAGATTAAACAGGGAACAGCAAACACGGAAGTAGAGGAATTAGAGAGATTTTACACAGAAGTACAGGAAGAAATCGATCACACACCAAAACAAGATGTGCTGATAATCATGGGGGACTGGAATGCAAAAGTAGGGAACAGAGAAGAACTAGGAATTGTGGGGAAATGGGGCTTAGGAGACAGAAATGAAGCAGGAGAAAGACTTATTGAATTCTGTGAAGCCAATAACTTGTTTCTTGTGAACACATTTTTTGAGCAACGGAAAAGACGACTGTACATGTGGACATCACCAGATGGTCGATATAGGAATCAAATTGATTATGTAATTGGTAGCAGAAGATGGAGAAGTTCCATACTTTCTGCAAAAACAAGACCAGGAGCAGATTGCGGTACATATCATGAACTGGTTGTATCGAAAATCAGAGTAAAGCTAAAGAAGAACAAAGCACTCTTAAATGCCAAAATACAATTTAAATGACATCCCAGAAGAATATAAAGATCAAATAAGGAACAAGTTTGAGGCTTTAAACTTAGTTGACAGAGAACCAGAAGAACTATAGATTAAAGTCAGAGGCATTATCAGGGAAGAATGCAAAAAGACAATACCTCTCATTAAAAAGAGAAGGACCTCAATGGATGACTGAAGAAACTCTTAAAATGGTTAAAGAGAGAAGGAAAGCAAAAGTAAAAGGAGACAGAAAAACAGTCAGAACCCTAAATGCAACAATACAGCGACTAGTACATAGGGACAAAGAGAACTATTACAATAGTTATTGCATAGAAATAGAATAGGACAACAAAAAGGGAAGAACAAGAGCCCTATTCCAAAAAAATTAGAGAAATGAAAGGGAAATTTAAACCAACAGTAGGGATGTTGAATAATCAACAGGGAAACACACTGAATGACCGAGATGAAATAAGAGGAAGATGGAAGCAATACACTGAAGAACTCTATAAAAGAGATGGCAGAATGACAGATTCATTCATGGAGGAACCGTATGATGAAGAACCAGAAATTTTAGAATGTGAGGTGAAAGCTGCCCTTAAAATACTTGGAAGAAACAAATCACCAGGAACAGATGGCATACCAATAGAGTTGCTACAAGCTACTGAGATTGAATCTGTCCAAATTTTGACAAAAATCTGTCAAGAAATATGGAAAACTAAACAATGGCCCACAGACTGGAAGCATTCCATATACATCCCAATTCCAAAAAAAGTGGAACCCAGGGAATGCAGTAATAATCGAATTATTGCCTTAATATCCCATCCAAGTAAAGTAATGCTCAAGATTCTACAACAAAGGCTCTTACCATATATGGAGCAAGAAATTCCAGACGTCCAAGCTGGATTTAGAAAGGGAAGAGGCACCAGAAATCATATCGTGGACATATGTTGGATAATGGAACAGACCAAGGAATTTCAGAAGAAAATCACCCTGTGCTTTATAGACTACAGCAAAGCCTTTGACTGTGTAGATCATGAAAAACTATGGAATGCTTAAAAAGAAATGGGGGTGCCACAGCATGTGATTGTCCTGATGCGCTACTCTGCACAAGAGGCTACTGTAAGGACAGAATATGGAGAAACCGATTGGTTCCCCATTGGAAAGGGTGTGAGACAGGGGTGTATTTTACCACCCTATTTATTTAATCTATACGCAGAACATATGGAAAGTGGGATTGGATCAAGATGGAGGTATGAAAATTGGAGGAGGAAATATCAATAATTTAAGATGTGCAGATGATACCATACTACTAGCAGAAACTAGTAATGATCTGAAACGAATGCTGATGAAAGTTAAAGAGAAAAGCACAAAAGCAGGACTACAGCTGAACGTCAAAAAGGCTAAAGTAATGACAACAGAACATTTATGCAACTTTAAAGTTGACAATGAGGACATTGAACTTGTCAAGGATTATCAATACCTTGGCACAGTCATTAACCAAAATGGAGACAACAGTCAAGAAATCAGAAGAAGGGTAGGACTGGGGAGGGCAGCTATAATGGTGTTGGAGGAGAGCTTTGCCATACCATGGACTGTGAAAAAGACAAATAATTGAGTGGTAGAACAAATTAAACCAGAACTACCATTAGAAGCTAAAATGATGAAACTGAGGTTATCATACTTTGGAAACATAATGAGAAGACATGATTCACTAGAAAAAACAATAATGCTGGGAAAAACAGAAGGGAGTAGAAAAAGAGGAAGGCCAAACAAGAGATGGATGGATTGCATAAAGGAAGGGGGTCACATCCAGAGGGTCACATCACTTGAAGATGCTTGGAAGTTGTTTAAAAACACTATATTAGAAGCTCAACTGGAGTGCATACCGCAGATCAGAAAAGGTACCGCCAGGGCCAAGAAGATGCCAGCATGGTTAACGAGCAAAGTCAAGGAAGCTCTTAGAGGCAAAAAGTCTTCCTTCAGAAAATGGAAGTCTTGTCCGAATGAAGAAAATAAAAAAGAACACAAACTCTGGCAAAAGAAATGCAAGAAGACAATAAGGGATGCTAAAAAAGAATTTGAGGAACATATTGCTAAGAACATAAAAACCAACAACAAAAAATTCTATAAATACATTCAAAGCAGGAGACCATCTAGGGAGACAATTGGACCCTTGGATGATAAGGGAGTCAAAGGAATACTAAAGAACGATAAGGAGATTGCAGAGAAGCTAAATGAATTCTTTGCATCTGTCTTCACTGTGGGAGATATAGGGCAGATCCCTGAACCTGAACTAACATTTGCAGGAAGGGATTCTGAGGAACTGAGACAAATAGTGGTAACAAGAGAGGAAGTTCTAGGCTTAATGGACAATATAAAAACTGACAAATCACCGGGCCCAGATGGCATCCACCCGAGAGTTCTCAAAGAACTCAAAGGTGAAATTGCTGATCTGCTAACTAAAATATGTAACTTGTCCCTCGGGTCCTCCTCCGTGCCTGAGGACTGGAAAGTGGCAAATGTAACGCCAATCTTCAAAAAGGGATCCAGAGGGGATCCCGGAAATTACAGGCCAGTTAGCTTAACTTCTGTCCCTGGAAAACTGGTAGAAAGTATTATTAAAGCTAGATTAACTAAACACATAGAAGAACAAGCCTTGCTGAAGCAGAGCCAGCATGGCTTCTGCAAGGGAAAGTCCTGTTTCAGTAACCTATTAGAATTCTTTCAGAGTGTCAACAAGCATATAGATAGAGGTGATCCAGTGGACATAGTGTAAGACTTTCAAAAAGTGTTTGACAAGGTACCTCACCAAAGGCTTCTGAGGAAGCTTAGCAGTCATGGAATAAGAGGAGAGGTCCTCTTGTGGATAAGGAATTGGTTAAGAAGCAGAAAGCAGAGAGTAGGAATAAACGGACAGTTCTCCCAATGGAGGGCTGTAGAAAGTGGAGTCCCTCAAGGATCGGTATTGGGACCTGTACTTTTCAACTTGTTCATTAATGACCTAGAATTAGGAGTGAGCAGTGAAGTGGCCAAGTTTGCTGACGACACTAAATTGTTCAGGGTTGTTAAAACAAAGAAGGATTGCGAAGAGCTCCAAAAAGACCTCTCCAAACTGAGTGAATGGGCAGGAAAATGGCAAATGCAATTCAATATAAATAAGTGTAAAATTATGCATATTGGAGCAAAAAATCTGAATTTCACATATACGCTCATGGGGTCTGAACTGGCGGTGACCGACCAGGAGAGAGACCTCGGGGTTGTAGTGGACAGCACGATGAAAATGTCGACCCAGTGTGCGGCAGCTGTGAAAAAGGCAAATTCCATGCTAGGGATAATTAGGAAAGGTATTGAAAATAAAACAGCCGATATCATAATGCCGTTGTATAAATCTATGGTGCGGCCGCATTTGGAATACTGTGTACAGTTCTGGTCGCCTCATCTCAAAAAGGATATTATAGAGTTGGAAAAGGTTCAGAAGAGGGCAACCAGAATGATCAAGGGGATGGAGCGACTCCCTTACGAGAAAAGGTTGCAGCATTTGGGGCTTTTTAGTTTAGAGAAAAGGCGGGTCAGAGGAGACATGATAGAAGTGTATAAAATTATGCATGGCATTGAGGAAGTGGATAGAGAAAAGTTCTTCTCCCTCTCTTATAATGCTAGAACTCGTGGACATTCAAAGAAGCTGAATGTTGGAAGATTCAGGACAGACAAAAGGAAGTACTTCTTTACTCAGCGCATAGTTAAACTATGGAATTTGCTCCCACAAGATGCAGTAATGGCCACCAGCTTGGATGGCTTTAAAAGAAGATTAGACAAATTCATGGAGGACAGGGCTATCAATGGCTACTAGCCATGATGGCTGTGCTCTGCCACCCTAGTCAGAGGCAGCATGCTTCTGAAAACCAGTTGCCGGAAGCCTCAGGAGGGGAGAGTGTTCTTGCACTCGGGTCCTGCTTGCGGGCTTCCCCCAGGCACCTGGTTGGCCACTGTGAGAACAGGATGCTGGACTAGATGGGCCACTGGCCTGATCCAGCAGGCTCTTCTTATGTTTTTATGTTCTTATGAAGCCACAGACCTGAACTTACAAGATGTGAAGAGGGTGGTTCATAGCAGATGCTGTTGGAGATTGCTGATTTATAGGGTCACCATAAGTCGTAGTCGGCTTGAAGGCACATAACAACAAGAATACTAGGAAAGTTTTGGCATAAATATGAACAAACAATTGTCGTTTTCATGCCAATCCCAGTTTGCACTCCACCTTAGATGTTGATTTTGATCAATTTTTTTAAAGGCTTTACCTCTTCTGGCCTATCCTCTCCTTGCTGGTTTGAAAATTTGCATAAGATCACACCAGAGGAGTGCCTTTAACTGGCCTTGCACATCGTTCTTTAATAGAATAGTCTAGTTTCCCTTCTAGTCAGTACCAGTGGTCCATCAAAGAATGGACTTTCCAGTAATATCTAGTATTCCTCTGGCTCTGTACTACATTGATGTTCAAAATGGTCTTCCATTTTTAACACATTCATACATTGTGACCTTGTCAGTAGAAGAGTAGTAATAAGCAGCCTTGATTCTCCGGCAGTCCCCTCTAGATAGCATTTGGAATTGTTATTTGAGAAAATTGCATTTTCCAAATGACAACGTGTCGCTGTTTAAATGGTAGGAAAGTGTGGTTTCCTCATCACAAAAGAAACCTTTAAGAAAAGACATTGGGAGTCTTTGCAACAACTGTGAAATTGTTGCATAATAAAAAGATGTCTAAAAGGGCCTAAGCCATGTCTTAGGCTTTAAAGAATTAGCAGCTACCTTTGTAATGTGGCCCTTCTGTGGAAAATGTATTTTTCTTTTGTTTATGGAATATACTGTTTCTATATTTTTTAAAAAATTAGATATTAGGAGTCTAGGAAATCTTGTATTCTTTATCTTTTGATTTCACGGATCTCATTTATAGTCTTACTTCACCACTCATTTGAAGAAAACCCCACAGTGATTGTAAGAGACAATCAGATGGAATGTAAAGAAGTTCTGAGTGTTCCTTTTTGTATTCATGTTAAAATAACAATCCCACACATACACAGGTTTTTGCTTCTCTTTTTCCTCTTTGCATTTCCATTATTGCCTCTCTCATTCTGAAATTATATACAATCTGATTTTAATATGTTCTTAGCTTCTGTAATTGATGTAAGCTTACTTCAGCAATATATGATTAAAACACCATTTTACTTACACAGTGTATAGTTTTTTTTTACCAGATGCAAATGCTTGAGTATGACAGTGAGGAGGTAGTGTGAAAACTGGGTTGGCAGACAGAATCACATTTGAAACTGAAAATTCAGTTTTGTGTGTATTTAAACTCAACTGTGATACTTAATAAAACAGAACAACAAAGTGTGGAAAAGTCACAGGGCCACTATTCACCTTCTGGTCACAGCCACTATGTGTGGGGTGGCAAGTGTTGACACTGCATGCATACAAAATGGCAACGATGTAGGGATGGGGGAATCTGTAACCTTCCACTGAGGCATCGATGGTAGTTCCATCAACCTGTGAAGTTCATGGGGTGATGGTGTGTGACAGGGCCCTCTCTGTGGTGACCCTTAGTTTATGAAATGCCCTCCCCTCTGAGGTGTATGTGGTGCCATCATTGTAAGCGTTTCATTGACAGACAAAGGTAAACCTTTTAGTCCAGGCCTTTGGGGATGGAGGATAAGTTCATAGTATCACTCCCTCTGCAGAGTTGCTGCTGGTTTTGTTATGTTCTGTGATGCAGCATAATGTATTCTTTAGTGTTTCTGTGTGGCTTACTTGTTTTAAACTGTATGTAACGTGACTTGAGAGCTCCTGGTGAAGTGCAGGCTGTAAATTAATATGAATAAATAAATGTTGTTGGACTCCAACTTCTATCAGCAAAGGCCAGCATGGCCAGTGCTTAGGGATGATGGGAGTTGAAATTCAGCAACATCCAGAGAGTGACAGGTTCTCCATAACTTCCTAATGCAAGAAGAGAATGTCCTCTATGTCTCTCCTAACATGCACAGAAAGTATGCATTCCCACTCCGAAAATATACCTCCCTATCCTCAGGCCATTGCTATCTCCCATCTTGCTGCAAGTTCTGCTAGGGAGAAAAAGCTGAGATCATGCTGGTGAGAGCCCAAGAACTCCTAAGAATGTACTCCTCCCTCTCCCCCCCCATCCAAAAACAGCTCCTGTCCCCTTCTAGTGAGTTCACAATAAACAAGCAGTCAGCAGAGATCAACAAATTTGTCCCTTGTTCTTGGAATTTACACAGCAATTGTTGTAGGCAATTCTTTTCTTTCAAGTATTTGCCAGACATGTTACACTAATTGACAGAAACATCCAGGGGTTTCTCATTTTCCAGCTGTGTTTATTTGACTAGCATATGGGAGCATGGAAATTATTAAAGAAAAACTGTGTTAATCACTTGACTTTGGCAGCTTCTCTTTGTAAAACAGAATCCAATGTGTATTCCATTAAAGAACACATAGGAAAGTACAGCAATCTGAAAGGTTCCTACCTATTGTCATGTAAGTCTTAAACCTTCATGCCGAATTCAAGCCAGTGACCACCTTGGCATTAGTTTCAACAAGCCAAGGTCTGGCTTTGGGGAACTGCCAAGAAAGGTTATTCTGTTTAGCCATCCTTATTATTTATGTGGCCTATGGCCATACTACCCTGAACACGCCCGATCTCATCTGATCTCGGAAGCTAAGCAGGGTCAGGCCTGGTTAGTACTTGGATGGGAGACCATCTGGGAATACTGGGTGCTGTAGGCTTAGAGGAAGGCAGTGGTAAACCACCTTTGAACACCTCTTATCATGAAAACCCTATGAATATATCCAAAAGTCATAGGGTCGCCATAAGTCGTAATCGACTTGGAGGCATATAACAACAATTATTTATGTGTGACTTACAAGTAAAACTAAATTGGCTAGTGGGCCAAACACTGGGGCAATGAATTGCTTGGCCAGATGTATCAAATAAGGATTTCCCCACTTCCATGCTGTAATGTATACAGCAATGTCTATTGCTTGAAGTAACATGCTGGGTTGAAAGGATTACTTGTCCATTTCAGTACAGGAATTCTTCTATAAGATGTGAATATATTTCAGTATCATGGGAGTAGCTGCTTGCTTCAGACGTCTAAAGTACATGTTGTGTTCAGACTAACGCTCAGTAACAAAAGAAATTGTGGCTTCCTTAACCCATTCCCATCCTCCTCCTTTCCCTAAGGCCTGCATTAAAATTATAGAATCAATTAACTTCAAGAAGCCACAAAAACCTTCCCAGTAAACTGTGTTCCTTTGGTGGTTACACTGAAGGCACAGAGACAATCTGTAAGGACTTAGATGTGAGTGGTCCTTTGGATGTAGGACCTGGGACAAACCTTATATCATATAAACATCAGAATTCTTCAAGGCTGATCAGCACTATGGTTACTGGGCCAGTCTAGGGCTGAAAAATGGAGTACTGCAGGTCCCTCAGATGGGTTTTCAATTGCGCAAGAATTACTTGTGATCTTATCACAGTGATCCATATTCTCATGTCCAGGCTTGACTACTGCAATGTGCTCTTCTTGGGGCTGTCTTTGAAGATGGTTCCAAAAACTAGCTGGTGCAGAACTGTACACCTTTATTATATCAGCTGCATTGCTTAGTAGTTCATTTCTGGGCCAGTTCAAAGTGCTGGTTTTGACCTTGAAAGCCCTAAATGGTTTGGCCCAAGCTATTTATTGGACTGCTGCACTCATACTATCTTTCCCGCACCATATAAATCTTTTGATTTGTTTCTAAGCTGCTTTGGACAGATGTTTGCACAGAAAAGCAGGCTAAAAATGTTTTAAAGAAAATACAATAAATACTCCTTGCAATTTTTGTAGGGTCAGCATCTTCCATTTACTTTTTTGAGCAAGATAGACTGCCATAGGTCATTTTGCCCCCACCTTATCCCTATACTTCTTTTAAACTGTGTCCTCAAATATTCATAGCATAGATATTAAGCTCTGCCACCAAATTGTTTAGTTATTTGTGTTTTTTGTTTGGATTGCTGCCCTCTGTTCCTCTTCCCCACAGTTTGGCATGCCCTTTTACATTGATTTCTTTGTTGATAAACTTCTGTTGATCATTTTTCTTTGCACTTGCAAAGCATACATGGTAATTAAGAGTTAAATGACTTTCAATAGGTGGAGCCTTCTTTGGTTTTCAGCCAGAAGTCTGGGTTAAAAGGCAGCGTAGGTAATTTTTCTGCCCTGTTCTGGGATTGTTAAAAAGAAAATCTTAAATCAGAACCAGATGTAAATGTACTAAATGAACCTTAAGTTCCTAATTGGAGACCCAGTGAAACTATAATAGAATGAACAAATTACAAACAAAATGTTCTTGTTTACATTAGTATAACGGACTGTATGGCTTCAGCCAAAGAGCTCAGGAAAACATCTTATTATGTTAAAAATGGAACGGCATGCCCACTCAAAAATGTAGTGCACAGAGTTCACTTCTTATTTGTAACACCGCTGTTGTCAGTTGAGTCAAAGCAGGAATGACCTGATCCCAATATGTGAATTTGAACCCATATCTTTACTTAAACCTTGTACTAGGTTCTTGTAGGAGGAAAACTGGTCTATGTTTCTAGAGACCAACTGCTTAATGATCAGATAAGACATGCCAGGGAACTGTTGGAGAGTTCTAACATATGCTTTCTTACAGGCTGCATAATTTGTTCTCGGTAATATTAGCTGCAACAGTTCAGCTCAATAGCAACACCTCATTATTTTATCCCTCAGTATTTATTCTTATGTTTGACGCCTCATGAAATTACTGTTAATGTGTTTATATAAGGGCAGATCTGACACAAGTGGGAAGGATTTAATTTCCCACTCAGTCTTTCCTGCTGATGTGTCCTCTTTCCCCCTGGTAGAAGTGGCAAGTGTAAATAGTTAATTTGCTTCAATTATGAGCCTGTCCTGCTAAATTAGAAGCAGCAGGGATATGAAGAGCTAGAATTATACTTCTGAGGCAGCTGACAAATCCTCTGAGCCCACAAAATCAAATCATTTACTCCTCGCTGGTGCTCAAACACACACTAGACAAATGTTGCAGCTTAATATGTATCATCGAATGAAACTCAGATTTTTATCTTGCCAATACTTAAGAAAACCAAAGCTTTTTGATTATACTGTCAACATTTGTGTTGCTGTTCGCTTTTCCTTAACAACTAACAGCTTTCAAGGGTTTATAACGTGGCCTTTAAGTACATCTCATATTGTGTATACAGATGCAACCTGTTCCCAAGCCCCATGAACCTCAAATCATTCTCATAATTTTGGTGGGTAATTAAAAGAGTACCAGTGCCCCATTAGCTAAGACCAGTAGCAAAAAAGTTCTACCATAATAAGCCTCAGCATTTTGTATAGCTTATAAAAATGACATCCTGTTGAGCTAACAGGTTGTCATTTTTATAATGACATATAAAATAAATGCCATATGCTTTACTTGATGAGGTCTATGAATGTGCCAAATTTTAAACCAGTCTAATAAAAATTGCCACATGCACAGCAAGTTAGAGGTGCTGAAAATTGATACTTTGACCCCCTTTTTTCCATTTTTGAAAGCATATATTTATTACCCATTTCAGTGGACGTTACTGATGTATTCAGGCTTATCAAGAAAAGACATGCTCTCATTGGTTTTAAGATGTTCTGAGCCCCATTAAATCATGTAGCACCAACTACTGGCAAAATAATATGGTGTGGAAGAATGTTGAAGTGATTTCTGTCAGTAGTTCATTGTTTCCACAGCGAGCCATCTAGTGGATGCTATGCTCAATGCCTATTCCTTCAGTTATGGAATAACTGTGGTGCATAGGTTAGACAAGGGATCACTTACATTTTGGGACCATAGGCACAAACATCCTGTATCCTTGCCCCAACTGCAACACATCCCTAACACTTACTTGTTTCCCACCACACATGCACACGTACAGAAACAACACATTTAACAGAACTTGGTATATTAATATATTTCCTTTTTAAAAACCATGGAAATTCAATTATTAAAAAACTTGCTCGTTTAAAACCAGAGCTAAGATTCTGTCTTGCCTCAAGCTCTCCAAAGCCAGCTACTGATGTAAATAGTAAACAGGCATGAGTCAGGCTCAGAAGGCGAATAGGACCAGGACCACTGTTCGGTGCATCTTTGCTGGTCCTACATACTTCATCCTCCCCATCTGGATTTGGGCGTGAAATACCAAGGAAAGGTGTTGGTGCATGAAGACTAAGTTGTAAGCAAAACCATTTAGAATATCCATTTCATAGCACCAGAAACCTAACAATCAGTGCAAAACTAAATAAAATATAATAACAGTAAATACTCAGTCAGATACTGACATAAGAGTCCTAGTTTTAGCTGTGACTATTCAGTCCATAGAATGAAAGCATTAGATTTTCTAAGACACATGGGAAATAAGAATGAGTTGCATAATCTGAGCTGAAGTCAGCTTGTGCAATATGGTTTTCTCACTCACTCCCAGTCCAGCACACTTGCTGCCCCTGCCTCCTGAAAAGCCTTGCATTCTCATATCCACACATTGAGGAAGGGCCTGAGATGTGACACAAGAGGCAGCAGGGGGAAGAGGCAATCAGAGAAAACTGAGCAGAGAAAGCTCTATTATTTGCTTCCATTTCATTTCAAGAAGCACAATTTTTGTGATAAAATTCTTTAATAAAACCACTTTTTTTTAAAAAAAGTCATTCTATTCAACATAAAAACGGCAATTCTAGCTTGCTTTAGACATTTGCTTCCTTCATTGCTTTCTACTCTTTTGAATGCAACTGTGCTTAATGAAGTGCAACACAAATAGGTTGATAAAATGTCGATTGATAGTGAGATGCTAGCATGTTTACCTAAATTATCACCACTGAATGGTCCAAAGTGATGTTCCCAAAAGTACACTGTGATTTTTCCAACAGTTTTCTTTCGAGTCAGATTTCTGTCTGAGGATTCATAGACAGAAAAGTATCTGCAGTTTTGCAGAATAGATAACATATGTTTTCATATTGCTTTCAAATGTTTCTGTCAAAATACATTTTTCATCTGACCTATAGGAAGTTTCCATTATAGATGGCACACTGAACTCCTTAACACCTTTGTTAAAAGTGTAGAGAGATTCACAGATCTCCTCATCAGAATTTCATGAAAAGCAGTTTAACGATTTTCATTCCACTGTCCTTATTGATGCAAAAGCCTGCTATCAACATACTACTTGTTGATTAAGACTTGCTTTGAAGTAATGTGTTTATGTCAAAGAACGTTCATCTCCATTTAAAATGATGTATCTGCTACTTAATATTGTACCTTTCTTTCTTCAATCTATGATTTTTTTTAACAAAAATACTATCCTTCCAGAAAGGGTAATATTTAGTCTACCTATAGATAGAATCCAGCTTATTTTTTATAGTGCTGTATCCAACATGAGAACATATTATTTCTCTACTTAAGTCTCAAAGCAGGTTTTCAGGCCTGGGCCTGACCATTGCTTAGATGGAACACTGCCTAGAAACACTGGCTTGGATCTTAACTTCAATTCCATACAGCGCTTAACTTCAACTTTATATGAAATGGAACAGACCTTTCCCACCCACACTTCCCCCTTCCCTCTGCAGTCCCATGAAAATCCGCTCTTGACAGTTGAAGGACCTCCCATAATGCCATGACATGAGGGGCTGCAAATAGAAGGGGAGACTAATGAACCTTGGGGATCCACTTGCTTTCACCCACAGCTATGAACATTGGAGTGTAGGTCTTCCAAACAGCCTCAGACTGGGCGATTTGCAGCAGCCACAGGAACCTTTTGGACCAAAGCCCCTATGTACACCACCTTGACTTCCATGAATGAAGAAAGAAAGAGAGCTCCTGGCTCTCCGGGAACGACTTCATTTCCTTGAGGCCAAGGTGGCGGACCTGGAAAAGCTGAGAGAGGCAGAGAGGTGTGTGGAGGAGGCCTTCAGGGACGTTATAGCTGTGTCCCACTCCAACGATGATAGCTCTCCTGCTATCATGGAGAACGATGGTCTCGGGGAAGGAGAGCATCCAGCTGAGGAAGAGGGAAACGATCCCTTAGAAGGGACCCATTCCTTGGGGGATGAGCAGCTATCCTCTCATGCCGAGGATATATCTCCAGGGGGTGGAGGGATCCTTGTAGTGGGTGATTCGATCATTAGGAACATAGACAGTGGGGTGTGTGATGGGCGTGTAGACCGCAAGGTGTTTTGCCTGCCTGGTGCGAAGGTTGCGGATATCGCCCGTCATTTAGATAGTTTGGTAGACAGTGCTGGGAAGGAGTCAGTGGTCGTGGTGCACGTTGGCACCAACGACATGGGGAAATGCAGCCGTGAGGTCCTGGAAGCAAAATTTAGGTTGCTAGGTAGGATGCTGAAAGCCAGGACCTCCAAGGTGGCTTTCTCTGAAATGCTACCAGTTCCACGCGCAGGACCAGCCAGACAGGCCCAGCTTCGCAGTCTCAATGCGTGGATGAGACGATGGTGTCGGGTGGAAGGGTTCGGATTTGTTAGGCACTGGGGAACATTTTGGGACAAGCCAGGCCTGTACAAAAGGGACGGGCTCCACTTGAACCAGAATGGAACCAGACTGCTGGCACTTAAAATTAAAAAGGTAGCAGAGCAGCTTTTAAACTGACTGAGGGGGGAAACCCGACAGGAGCTGAGAAAGGTCCGGTTCGGAATAAACCTCCCCCCTGGGATAAAAACCAAAGAAATGATGAAATTTTAAAAGGGGTAGGCCTAGAAGTAGGCATTGTGAGAGCAGGGGCACAGGATATAAATTCAGAAGAGCAAAATTACCACAGGCCTAACCACAAGTGCCAAAGACACTTGAAGAGAGACACTGCTTACAAGTGCCTGTACGCTAATGCTAGGAGCCTCCGAACCAAGATGGGAGAACTGGAGTGCTTGGTCTTAGAGAAGAGCGTTGATATAGTGAGCATAACCGAGACCTGGTGGAATGGAGAAAACCAGTGGGATACGGTTATCCCTGGATATAAACTATATCGGAAGGACAGGGAAGGACGTATTGGTGGCGGAGTCGCTCTATACGTGAAAGAAGGCATTGAATCCAGCAAGCTCGAAACACCAAAAGAGGCAGACTCCTCCACAGAATCGTTGTGGGTGGTGATACCGTGCCCCAGGAGGGACTTAATACTGGGAACGATCTATCGTCCCCCTGATCAAAATGCTCAGGGAGACCTTGAGATGAGATATGAAATTGAGGAAGCATCCAAACTAGGAAATGTGGTAGTAATGGGTGACTTCAACTACCCGGACATAGACTGGCTGCATATGTGTTCCAGTCATGACAAAGAAGCAAAGTTTCTAGATATTCTAAATGACTATTCCCTAGATCAGTTGGTCATGGAACCGACCAGAGGGACGGCAACCCTGGACTTAATCCTCAGTGGGGACCGGGACCTGGTGCGAGATGTAAGTGTTGTTGAACCGATTGGGAGCAGTGACCACAGTGCTATTAAATTAAACATACATGTAACTGGCCAATTGCCAAGAAAATCCAACACGGTCACATTTGACTTCAAAAGAGGAAACTTCACAAAAATGAGGGGATTGGTAAAAAGAAAGCTGAAAAACAAAGTCCAGAGGGTCACATCACTCGAAAATGCTTGGAAGTTGTTTAAAAGCACTCTATTAGAAGCTCAACTGGAGTGCATACCGCAGATCAGAAAAGGTACCGCCAGGGCCAAGAAGATGCCAGCATGGTTAACGAGCAAAGTCAAGGAAGCTCTTAGAGGCAAAAAGTCTTCCTTCAGAAAATGGAAGTCTTGTCCGAATGAAGAAAATAAAAAAGAACACAAACTCTGGCAAAAGAAATGCAAGAAGACAATAAGGGATGCTAAAAAAGAATTTGAGGAGCACATTGCTAAGAACATAAAAACCAACAACAAAAAAATCTATAAATACATTCAAAGCAGGAGACCATCTAGGGAGACAATTGGACCCTTGGATGATAAGGGAGTCAAAGGTGTACTAAAGAACGATAAGGAGATTGCAGAGAAGCTAAATGAATTCTTTGCATCTGTCTTCACAGTGAAAGATATAGGGCAGATCCCTGAACCTGAACTAACATTTGCAGGAAGGGATTCTGAGGAACTAAGACAAATAGTGGTAACGAGAGAGGAAGTTCTAAGCTTAATGGACAATATAAAAACTGACAAATCACCGGGCCCGGATGGCATCCACCCGAGAGTTCTCAAAGAACTCAAAGGTGAAATTGCTGATCTGCTAACTAAAATATGTAACTTGTCCCTCGGGTCCTCCTCCGTGCCTGAGGACTGGAAAGTGGCAAATGTAACGCCAATCTTCAAAAAGGGATCCAGAGGGGATCCCGGAAATTACAGGCCAGTTAGCTTAACTTCTGTCCCTGGAAAACTGGTAGAAAGTATTATTAAAGCTAGATTAACTTAGCACATAGAAGAACAAGCCTTGCTGAAGCAGAGCCAGCATGGCTTCTGCAAGGGAAAGTCCTGTCTCAGTAACCTATTAGAATTCTTTCAGAGTGTCAACAAGCATATAGATAGAGGTGATCCAGTGGACATAGTGTACTTAGACTTTCAAAAAGCGTTTGACAAGGTACCTCACCAAAGGCTTCTGAGGAAGCTTAGCAGTCATGGAATAAGAGGAGAGGTCCTCTTGTGGATAAGGAATTGGTTAAGAAGCAGAAAGCAGAGAGTAGGAATAAACGGACAGTTCTCCCAATGGAGGGCTGTAGAAAGTGGAGTCCCTCAAGGATTGGTATTGGGACCTGTACTTTTCAACTTGTTCATTAATGACCTAGAATTAGGAGTGAGCAGTGAAGTGGCCAAGTTTGCTGACGACACTAAATTGTTCAGGGTTGTTAAAACAAAAAGGGATTGCGAAGAGCTCCAAAAAGACCTCTCCAAACTGAGTGAATGGGCGGAAAAATGGCAAATGCAATTCAATATAAACAAGTGTAAAATTATGCATATTGGAGCAAAAAATCTGAATTTCACATATACGCTCATGGGGTCTGAACTGGCGGTGACCGACCAGGAGAGAGACCTCGGGGTTGTAGTGGACAGCACGATGAAAATGTCGACCCAGTGTGCGGCAGCTGTGAAAAAGGCAAATTCCATGCTAGCGATAATTAGGAAAGGTATTGAAAATAAAACAGCCGATATCATAATGCCGTTGTATAAATCTATGGTGCGGCTGCATTTGGAATACTGTGTACAGTTCTGGTCTCCTCATCTCAAAAAGGATATTATAGAGTTGGAAAAGGTTCAGAAGAGGGCAACCAGAATGATCAAGGGGATGGAGCGACTCCCTTACGAGGAAAGGTTGCAGCATTTGGGGCTTTTTAGTTTAGAGAAAAGGCGGGTCAGAGGAGACATGATAGAAGTGTATAAAATTATGCATGGCATTGAGAAAGTGGATAGAGAAAAGTTCTTCTCCCTCTCTCATAATACTAGAACTCGTGGACATTCAAAGAAGCTGAATGTTGGAAGATTCAGGACAGACAAAAGGAAGTACTTCTTTACTCAGCGCATAGTTAAACTATGGAATTTGCTCCCACAAGATGCAGTAATGGCCACCAGCTTGGATGGCTTTAAAAGAAGATTAGACAAATTCATGGAGGACAGGGCTATCAATGGCTACTAGCCATGATGGCTGTGCTCTGCCACCCTAGTCAGAGGCAGCATGCTTCTGAAAACCAGTTGCCGGAAGCCTCAGGAGGGGAGAGTGTTCTTGCACTCGGGTCCTGCTTGCGGGCTTCCCCCAGGCACCTGGTTGGCCACTGTGAGAACAGGATGCTGGACTAGATGGGCCACTGGCCTGATCCAGCAGGCTCTTCTTATGTTCTTATGTTCTTATAGAACATAAGTATAGTTAATATATTGAAATTGTTTTTCCATAAAAACAGCTTTTTCACAAGATGCTTATGGTTTCTCTATGATATCTTTGTTGAGAATTTGGCACTAAAGTCTTTGTTGTCAAACATAATGAACATCAACATACTAGCTTTCAGTTCATATTGTATGGCAATAGTGATACAGTGGCGGAAAGCTAGTTTTAAATCAGTTCTACAATCCACAAGATTAACTGTGGTCCATGGTGGATTGTGACTTGATACAGCCAAGATAGTAATGACAGTTTACATTGCACCTTTTCTGTTTGCATGAATGAGTAAAGAACTTTGCATAAAATGACATCTCTCTCATAATAGTTGCATCATAAAGGTGACGATCTGCCATAAGAGTGCAATTATTCTAGAAGCACTAGTGTAATGTCTCATTACATTACTGTAATGCTTCTAAAGCTTGGTGTTGAATGCTTGAACCTTGTATGCTTGGAGTTGTTTTTGATTTGGAACTTTGATATGCTAACAAAGCAGTTTTTCTGCCTCTAGGCTCTAATACGTCACCATATGTTTTATACCCTGTGGTCCAGGAATGTTTTGAGCCACAAAACTAACCCTGGATTTCTATTAAAAGTACTATATCTAGAGATAGCATGATAGCATGTTTCAATATCCAGTACCATGTAATGTGCATGGTTTCTGTTTTTGTGGGGGTTTTATGGTGCAAAGCACATCTACTCTAGAATGAAAACATAGAAATTGTTATCTGTCTTAGAGAGCTTGCCAAACTCTCTTAATCTGAATGTAGAATTAGAGGTTACAAGTAAAATATTGTTTTCTTTGATGACTTAAGCACAGTTTCTGTATTTAGGAAACCCACAAGTCATGCTGTTGCCTGAGTAGGGACCAAATTGGCCTATTGAATTTCTGTGTTGAGTAGATCTGTGGAAAATTCAGCTCTTTGTTGAGATTTTTATGCAATTCCAAATCAAACATTATCAGGTTTATTACTCAACCCATATGTAAGGCACCACCACTGATTCCACTTTTAGCTGCTTCACCAACTGCAGTAAATGTGGGTTTATTACACAAATGAAATATTATTTCTCCTGACATATTTACCCTGAACATCTGTTCACTTTTTTTGAAAGTTTGTGGCAGCTTTATTTTCCATGAGAGTCCTAGTGATGTCACATTGAGAAGAGCCCTGCCTTTGTATTCCATTTTCTCCAGGCCCTGATTCTTGGGTGCACCATAATTAGAGTAAAATTTTCAGTCCTGATTGTGGTGTGTGAGGGGGTGAAATGTTTTCAGCAGAGGGTTGCAACTGGAGAGGTCATGGTTAATCCTTCCTTTCACAAATGCACCCCCAATAATGCCTCCTCTCTCCTTGAAAAAGCCTTCCATTAGCTCCAGTAAAGCTATTGCTGCAGGCGGTGCTCTTCCTAGAGATTACATCTGAGGAAGCACTTTCTTTCACATCAAATTGGTGGTGGGTGGGAGCGCCATGTGTGTGTGAGAGAGAGAGAGAGGGGGAAAGAGAGAGTGATTGTGGTGTTATGGTTGCAGTGCATGTGGCTATGGTGTGTGTGACCATTTATCAAATATGCAATCAGGCCCCAAAGGTTACCAACCCCTGTTCTAAGATAGCAAGGTTTAGCCAAGACATAGAATATAGATGTGAGGTCCCAATTACTAAGGATAGGGATGAGAAACCTGTGGCCCTCTTAACAGGCAAGCATTCTTCTTTCTATCCTTATCATTTGGCTTAAATTGTTGCAGTAAAAGAGATTTGTTAAAAGAATCAGCAGTAAAGAATCCCTGGGTGAGTTATAACTTTTCTCTTTTATACACGGAATTAAGGAGGAAGGAAATCGAAATAGCTTATCTTTGTTTTTATTGCAAAAAGCTGGCCTGGAATTGAGAATTATAAAGATACAAACAGATGAGAGATATCTAATCTGAGGAGAAAAATTTTGATTTATATGAACTTTTGAGTATTATATGTCTGGGACTATTTTTTCTGGTCTACTTCATTTTGACGAATCTGCTTGTTCTTTATGCCACTAACTATTTGGATGCTGTGAACTAAATTTGTTTTGCATTCTTGGACACATAAGAGATAAGGCAGTTTGTGCTGTCTACATTATGATGTCATCAGGTTTGGAATATTAACTCCTTTGTTGCTGAAAAAAGAAATAAATTTCTCTTTGCTTGGGAATAGTGCTATATTGGAAATTGAAGGGGTTTTTTTTCTTGTTGGTTTTAAAAATGACAATTAAGAAAGTGGCTGAGACCCTGGAAGTAAATATGTTTCAGAAAATAATGGATGAGATTGAGATAACGAAACAAGAACTTAGACATGGCAAACAAGAGATGAAAATTGAATTTGGCAAAATGAAGCAGGAGCTGAAAGAAATAGGGGATTTTATGAGAGAGGAGGTTGATGAGATCAAACATATAACTAGACAAGCAATAGAAGAAGAAAGAAAAATTAAAGGGAAGATGCAAGTCCTGGAGATTGGAACAGATATATCAAATGTGGAACTGGAAAAAGATTTGGAGTTTATGGACCTTAGAGATAAAGATTACTGTTTGGAAGTCAGCGTTGTCCCTGAAGAAATTGATGAAGATATCAGAGATAAAGCTATCAATGTTTCAAAAAAAATTCTGGACTGGAATGATGTGATGGAGCTTGAAATAGAGAAAATTTATAGAATTAATTACAGATATGTGACAATGGAAAAACTCTCAAGAGATGTGCTAGTGCATTTCGTAAAAAAGAGGAACAGAGATATGACTTTACAACAACATTTCAGTAACACATTCAGAATTGATGGCAAGGAAATATTTGTGAGGAAGGAAATTCCCATCAGACTCTTACTATATGACTATGACTATGACAGCAAGATTATTATGGATGCAAGGATGGAAGATGGAAGATGGAATTAACTGATAATGGAAGAATGGCTATTGAAATTACTGGACCTAGCAGACTTGATGAGATGGATTAATCGACATGTTTATTTGGAGAAAAATCGATGGATATATTTCTCAAGGACTGGAAACCTCTCTTTGACTTTTTGCGGAAAGAATAAAGTGATGTTAATGAGATTTGATGATTAATTAAGATAACTACTGGAGGAAAGTGATTTTGTAATATATTAAGAGACAGGTTGGTTATATATTATAGACCTATAACTGATCTGCGACAAATCAGAAGTCAACATTTTATTTTATTGTATTAGTTATTAATTTTGTTTTGTTTTGTTTTGTTTTTTGAAACTTTGAATAAAAAAATTAATGAAAAAAAAAAAAGAAACCTGTGGCCCTCCAGGTATTGCTGGTCTACCACTCCCATCATCCCTGACCATTGACCATATTGGCTTGGGCTGATGGGGGTTAAGAATCCACCAAAAGCTAGAGAGACACAGGTTCTACCTCCCTGATATACAGTATTGGCCCAAAGTGACATAATGATATTCCAGCCATCCAGGCAGTGGGACAAAAATTACTCAGGGGACCTTTTAGGCCTTCCAAAAAGCTTGAATAGTTGTAGTAAAGAGCTGTAGTCTTCTTGGAAAGACAACATATTTTCCTTCATGTTCCGAAAGGATTTCACACACACACACGTGCCCACACACACACATGCGCGTGCACACACACACACAAAGAGTGGCTGGTAACCTTGGATTTGCCCCCTACTACTACTTATACCATGCGGAATGGCTAGGAGCTACTTTTTATGTCAGCTAAAAGCAGAACATCTACCTAACACCCAAAAAGAAGCAGCACAAATGACTTACACATTCTCTTTCTTGCTTCTGGTAATATGATAAGCAAATACAGGATAATATTTGAGCTCCATGTGTGGATAAAACTCCCAATGGGGAAGACAGAAGAGGCCCCCACTTGCACAGTAAAAAAGCAAAGAGGGAAGCACCCAAAAACAGTCCAGCCAAGAAGAAGACCCTCAAGATGCCAAACCAGCAAACAACAGAGTAGAATTCTTAAAACAATAATTCCGTTTGTTATACTGATGAGAAACCAGCTTGTTATTTGCATAAGATTGCCCTTGACAAAGGGTTGTACCAACACCTGAAACGTGTTGGGCTGCAATAAAAATTTGTCATATTCTCTACTCTCTGCTTTTTGCTGGTTTGGCACCTTGAGGGTCTTCCTCTTCTTGGCTGGACTCCCATTTGCACAGTACCATGCAAGAATGACAAAAGAATGCTCAGGTCAACTGGAACATTGTTCAATCTCTGCCACTCGATAAAGTAAAAATCCACCCTTAGTTGCTTATGCTATTGGTATTTGCTTTACTAAGTTATTCATTGCCCTAACATCAGCATGAAATATCTTTCTCACATGATCTGTTCAGCTTTGAAACACCATAATCTGGATGATATGCCCTATTCTGTTTAAATGTGGAGGAACCAGGTTTAGCACAAGTTTTTCCAACATATACCCCCCCTCCAAAGGGGGAAGGATAGTATGGCAGACTGTAGGAGACTGTAGCTGCCTGGTCCCCTTTCAGCACTATGAAACTGGCAGAGAAGTGCAGCTGAGACATAAAAAGGGAGCCGAGCTGGAAAACAGGAGGACTGCATAGGTTAGAGTAGGCTCAGAACTTCAGGTGGTGGCAATAAGATGTGAGTAGCAATAAGTGTTTGGGCATCCCTTAACTAGTTGTTCCTTCCAATCCCCAAGTTTTATGACACTAGTGGGGCATGGTAGTATTTTGTGACTCTAAAAGTGGAAGTAGGCATGCTCACATTGATTAATTATAGCTGAGAATGTATCTCTAACCTGAAGTTCTCTAAACTTTTTTCTACAATTTATGCCTAAAGCGCTGTAATATTTGGCATCTGCAGAAAGAATATCAGTGGAACACACTGTATCTCATAAGTATTTTATGTGCCGCCAAACATGCAGTTGCCACCCATCTCGTCTCCGTAGCTGCCTGCAGTCCATGGGGCATGTTAAGGCTGGTGCAAAAGATGACGATTCTGACTTTGGCTGTTAATACACTGCATTCTCACTCAGAGAAGGACCTTGCATTCCAGTCAATATTGGTTGTACCTACCTACCATTTGATGGGCCTATAAAATCAACCAGGTCCCACTCACAGCTCAGACATTACGCCATAAACACTTTGGCTCATCTTTCATGACTCATTCCACAATATTACAGTTCTTACCCCACTGTAGCAAATGGCCCCAGAAGGCCTAAACACAGTTGATTGCACTGCTGTATAAATGGATAACCACAGGAAGAACTGTGCTGCAGAAGGGGAGGTGTTTGGGGAAGAATATAGAGTAAATTGATTTAAATTGGGGCTATGTGAATAATGATTTAAACCACCAAAAAAAATTTATTTTAGATCAGTGATTTAAACTTTCTGATTCATGTATTTCCTCAGCAAGTAACAGCTAACTGATTGTTACACCAGTTAAAACATAGTTTGTATCTGAATAGAGCCTATTCAGAACATAACTCATGTTATGAATATGCAGAGTAACTCAGCATTCTGAGCTGCGTGTGCCAGTGTGTGTATTTACCTAAGAAGCAGGCTTTTACCCTGCATTTAAATCACTGAGACTTAAGACTTAGTAAAATAAGAAAAAGCTACTTTATTTATAGAAATACATAATAGATAGGAAAGGCATACCTAGTTGTAACTAGCTAAGTTGGAGGCACAACACCCAGACTTGGGTATTGCCCTCATGGCTCAGGAGAAAGAGCAAAGACAAAGATGTCTCCTCTCTTCTCGGAGAGTGGAAAAAGAAGACAAAGGAAGGAAGGGCAGATAACTTTCCCTGAGCATATCAGTTTACAACGGAAGGAAGTCAGGTAGAGAACAGTACAGGTAAAGGTAGGCAAGCCTAGCCAGCTGGAGGACCCTAACTCTATCTTCTTTCTGGAATAGAAACAAAAGAACCCAAAGAGCAGTTGCACTTCAACAACCCAAAACTTCAACAACCCAAAACTTCTAAGCACCCATTTCTAATTTCTAACATGCATTTTTCTCTACAGATACTGGGTTTGATCCAGGCTAACTTAGTTGAAATCAGTGAGACAAGTCTTAATTCCCATTTTAACTGGATCTAAGTTCAACTAACTTAGCATGGATCCTATTTGCTTAAAGACAGGAGCTCAGTTATGAAATTAAGGGTTTGCTTGGCTTGCACAGACTGTACACATGCAAGGACACTAAAGATCTAACTAATGCAACACTGAGAAACGACAGACTGTATATCTGTGACAGTGGACAGCTCATAGTTAATTTGCTTCCAGAAGATGAGGTAATAGCCACCAACTTAAATGCCTCTAAAAGGGGGTTAGGCAAATTCATGGACGATAATGCTATCAATAGCTAATAGGCATGACTCCAGCATTAGAGGTGGTATGCCTCTGAACATCAGTTTCTGGGGAACAGCAGTGGCAGAGTGATATTGAACTCATGTCCTGCTGCTGGGCTTCGCATAGACATCTGGTTGGCCATTGTGGGAAACCGGATGCTGGACTAGATAAGCCTTTGGTCTGATCCAGCACGGCTCTTCTCATGTCTTTTGTGTTTCATTAATGGTTACAATACACGGGTGAAACAAAGTGGAGATAGTTTGTGGAATCTTAATTTCTAATATAGGGTTTGAAAAGACTCCTGACACCTAATTATTTTTCTTCTTCTTCAACTCAAAACCACCTGGAAGTGCATCCAAAACTGAAAACCGCATAATTAATAGCTCCTTATTGTAAATGCTGCATCTGCAGCAACAAAAATAAACCACGGTGCAGTAAAGTGTGAGTTTTCACATAATATTTGAGTCTTGGGGCTCGAGCCTACAGTGTGTCTGCAAGATTGTTCTGCTTTAGTCATATTTCCCTGTCATAGGATCAGTTGCTGTATTTAACCTGTAAGACTAATGCTAGTTTCTTTGCACCACAATCTTAAAAGAAAAATAGAAGATGCTTAGAAATGTTTAGTACCTAAGACTGTTTATAACTGGATGGGGAGAAAAGGTGTGATGTCTGTATGATCATGCTTGCACACAATCATGCTTGCACACAAAGCGCTATAGAAATACCATGAAAGGAGGAATGCCAGGAATAAATCTCTGTGATCTTTTATTCTTAATGGGCTGTATTTTTGTTTTGAAAATGAAATAACAAAATTATGCAGATGTATTCAAACAGAGAGTGCAATTTGCATTCTTGCCTGTTCTTTCAGGTCAGGCAAATTTAATTTTAGCTGTTGGGGAGGGGAAAAACCTGTCAGCTAAAGGGTGTTTCATTTCCTTGAAACAAACAATACGCTTTAGCAATAACCACAAACAATCAACTGAGAAGTACAACTTGTTATAAATCCTTTCGAGAAAAAAATGAGCTCAGCTTTGTATCAGAAGAAATTGCAAAAGAATGCACGCATGCCATTGCACAGCTAGAGCCAATCTATTATTTTTATTCCTCTCTCGATATTTACAGCTTTAGTATCCTAGGATGCCTGTTTCTCCATTATAATCTTATGTTTCCCTGGGATGCAAAATCTTTAATCCTTTTAAGCAACCTCTGGGTTTTCCCAGCAGAGATCAGAGGGACCTGCATGCTCTTGAAAGCACAGCTTTGGTGGAATAAAATAAAGCACATTTCCTAAGAATAATGTGGCACAACTTGACAGAATGTTTACAGTTTGGAAATCAGCTTGCGAGTGTGTTTGTGCATTTATGTGCATGCCAGATTAAAAGAATACGGAATAAAGATATCAAATGAGATCACTTTAAACTTTCAGGAAGTGTGCCTTACTCTAAAACATGAGTGGGGAACACTATAGTTTATTATTTATTTTATTGTATTTAAAATATTTCTATCCTGCCCTTCTATCCTACAGTAGGGCACTCAGGGCAGCTCACAATAAAATCATACACAATAAAACCACAAAATAAATTAGATAAAAATACATAGGGGTGGTGATATTACAAGGGGCTAAAGAATTAAAACTAAAAAGGGGGAAATAAAATCAGTTATTCCCAAAGGCTCTTTGGAAGAAAATGGTTTTCAGAAGTCTCGGAAAACTATCAGGGAGAGAGCAGAGCAGGCGCCTTGGGGTAGGATATTCCAAAGCTTGAGGACCATGACTGAAAAAGCTCTCTCCTGCGTATAGTCTTTGTGGAGACAGTAGCTACAGTGATAGTGGAACTTGTGTCTGTGTGTGTGAGAGAGAGAGAGCTTTTCTTCCAGATCACTTGTTCGGACACTAAAAATGTACTCTCCAAAAAGCCACCTATCTGAGCCATTATGAAGTTCCCAGACTTGTAAATCCATGTAGTGCTGGCCGTGAGCCTGCCTTACACATACTACATCATGGTCCTTGGGCAGTGGTGCTACAGGTAGAATCAAAGACACCTAACCTTTATGCAGTTGGAGTCTATGTGCTTTGCTGGGGTGTTATTTGTTATTTTAAAAATTAACAAATTGACTCTTCCTACAAAATTCAGTTACTGGCAATAACTATTTAGAGAATATTGAGGTGTGTAGGAAGCATGGCTGGAATCAAAATCTTGCAAAGTATTAATAGGTAGGTTTTTATATCTGCCCCATACTGTGTAGAAATACCTGAATGGCTTTATTTCCAGTAACAGTTAGAAATAAGCAGAATAACCTCTCTTCCTTCAAATCTTTTGTCAAAGTCCATCTTTCCCACATTGTCCTGGCCTGTTCCTTTCTCATTCTCAGCTGAAGTAAAGTACATGTAACTGCATTTGCCCATGCCCTTCCCTCTCTATGCCTTGGTCTTGTACCATCTTTCTGTTGTTTACACCATTATCTATCTTAGAGTGTAAGCTTCTTCGGGGTAGGGAGCTATTTTTTCTCTATGTAACTCTGTTCACTGGAGGTAATGTATAAATTGTAATATTAATAGAAGTATTTAATAATAATAATAATAATAATAATATGCTCTATATCTGATGTTCAAAATGGCACCATCCACACAAGAGGGAAATGTCAGGAAGCTCAGGGAACCACCATCATATACAGAAATACAAAATAAAAATCTACTGTGGGATAAGTCTGGGCTAGGCAAGAACAGCCAATAAGGACTGAACATGATGTTTGGCCATGGAATGGTAACTGTCTATTGGGTGAGAAAAACAGGAAATGGATGGCAGGAGGAATTGAATTGAGTATGGTGGAGGAGGACATGGCTGGCTGAATGAATGATCAGGAGCACTGCACACTGCAACATTTTGTTGTAGGTCCCACTTGTTAATGAATAATGCCAATATGAAAATCAACCAGGGAATAGCCATGACTAAGTTCCAGCATAAATTGGCATAGATAACTTCAGTATTGTGATTTGCAAGCTTGTAATTAAATTGCAGATGTTACTGATCCCAACATTAGCTGCTTCTATAGCTACCTTTACGATAGCTATACAATAGGTGGCTTATGATGCCAAATAACTATCATAGATCAACTGACATAGCTTCCTTATTACACAAATGCAATACCCGCTCTGTGGAGGCAAGCACCTCAGGTGATAATCTTTCCACTTTCTAATCAGCATCTCAAACTGACCGTGCAAATTGTTCCTTAGGGCAGCTAGTTCTGTTCTGACTTGATCTTTTTGACAGTTGAATTAAGAAGGTACAAAGACATGCTGAACTTTATTCCCTTGTTGCTTGTGCAAGTCACTGGCTTGCATTCAGACCAAGCTCACCACATGTTTGTCACACTGAAATCAAAAGACTTCAGTAATAAATCTGTCCCAGGGATTTCAGTGGGACTAACATGTAGCTAAATGTGGTCTGGATCTTACTCATTAATTAAGGTCAGCCCAACAGAGGTTCTTATGATATGGCCACTTCATAGAAATTGCTGGAAATGCTTCACTCTGGCAGGTCATATGTGAAAGTCTTGCCCCAACTGCATGGAGCCTTCCTATACCAGTGCCAGCCGCTGCAAGGAATTTGTGGCATGAGAACAGGCACACTCCATGTGATCAAAGTGAACCGCAAGTCAGTCTACATGGCCCTTGATTGTTGCAGCCACTACATAGAGCCACTGCCATGCACAAAACATTTCTAGGAACTTCTGCATGATGGTGATCATAACATAACAACTGAGCTTGAGCGGAAGAACGAATCATTCTAATCATGCTTCTAATGTAATTCACTAATAGGCAAAAAAAAAACACCTTGCAGTTTAAGAACGTACGTATAGCCAACAGATATTTCTAGCAAACATTTAAAAGCAGGGAAATTGAGCAACTATAGGGGAGTAGGAGACTTGACCACCTCTCTGAGATATTGTACTGCCCTATGAATTTGTCAAAATGCAAACACAATTTGGGTTGGTCTTTCATAGTCCAATCCACTTCCTGTGTAGCTTGGAAGAATATGGTAACATATGCCTCTGAGCATATGGTGAGTGGCGGCAACACTTGCAGTCAGAAATGCATCTGCAAAGGTAATTACCTTTTTTGTATGTCTGTTAGTGTTCTTCTTACTTTGCTTCTTTCCTGTGTTACTACTGTTTATACAGCGAGTCTAACCTAGAAAATCATATTTCTCTCATTATTCATCCTAGAAAACGTGTGTCAAATTTATTTTTCTTAATTTCAGAGGCCTTTTATTGGTCAATGTCATATGATGGTGAAGACAGTCATTTCTGTTTCAATTTGGAGGTTATGTTCTATTTCTATTTTGGGTGCATTAACAGTTGAATCTGAAACTGCAGTTTGATGTAAAATCAGACTGATTACAGTATGGTGCTACTTAGGCCAAGAATCTAGCTTTTTGAAAAAACCAAGTTGGCCTGCCCAATATGCATTAAACATTAAGCATTAAACATGCTTAAACTACTCCACTTAAAGGGTGGGCATGATCAACTAAAAACATAGAGAACACCTGGAAATTTGCTAGAATATATTTCACCTTCCACTGTTTTGTCTTGTGCAAACTGAGACACTCCTTATGTCCATTAGATACTATTTTGCAGAATAGTCAGTGCCATTATTCCACAATTATTTCTGGAGGCTTTTTGTGCATGTAAATTATGTGAAGTGTTGCTGTACTTCACATACTCACAGAAACTGAAGCAAAAGAAAATGATGTATTATAGGAAACTTCACTAAAATTGCAAAGTAAATCAAACATATTTAAAGTGACTATATGAACTATGTGAACTATCTTAATATTATTGCTTCCTCCCTGCTAAAACAAGATCAGCACAGCACATGTCTTGTTTCTGTTATTTGGGCTGATTAGAGGTGTTGCCACCACTCACCATATGGTCAGAGGCATATGTTACCAAATTTTTCCAAGCTATACAGGAAATGGATTGGACTGTGAAAGACCAACCCAAATTGTGTTTGTGTTTTGACATATTTGTAGGACAGTACAACATCTCAGAGAGGTCAGTTCTCCTGATCCCCTGATGCATTCACCCCTGATGCATTCCCACTGTCCCTGCTTTTTAAAGTTTTAAACATAGAAATATCTGTTGGCTATAGGTATGTTCTTAAACTGCAAAGTTTTTTTTAGCCGATTAGTGAACTTCTCTGATTTTTAATCTGGAAGGTAAACTGTGAAAGTTTGCTGAGAATGGATTGCTTATTGTTCAATGGGATTTATTCCCCTGCAATCATGCTTAGTATAGGTGAAAGTGACCATGGGGGAGGGGAAGAGGAGAAAGGGCAGGGATAGGGTAGGAGGAGGGAGGGGAGGAGAAAGGTCCAAGGGAAGGAGGGAGAAGGGAGCAGGCAAGAGGGGGAGGGAAGGAGGAGGGCAGGTTTGATCATTTGCATGATTATTGAGTTCAGTGGGATTTACTCCTGTGCAGTCATGCTTAGAACTGACCATAGGGAAGGAGAAGGAGAAAAGGGAGGGAGGGGTGGAGTGGGCAGGGGAGGGAGGAGGAGGGGCAGGGGAGAAAGAAGGAAGGAGAGGAGGAGAGGGGAAAGGGGAAAGGGAAGGAGGGAGAAACGGGGAAAGAGAAGGGAAGGGGAGTGTAAAGGCAGGGCTGATAATTTGCATGCTTATTGATTTGCTCGAATGCAGTCATGCTGAGGGTGGGTAAAACTATGGAGGCGTAGGGGGAGGGGAGAGGAGAGGAAAGGAGAGGGATAGGATTGTAAAGGAGGGGAAAGGGCAAGAGGGGTAAAGGAAGGGGGAGGGAAGAGGGAAGGGAAAGGAGGAGGTGAGGGCAGGTATGATCATTTGCATGCTTTTTGAGTTCAATGGGATTTGCTCCTGTGCAATCATGCTTAGGATGGGTGAAATTGACCTGGGGGAAGGGTAGGAAGGGGAGATAGGGGAGAGGGGAAGAGATTAGGTGGGTGGGCACGGGGCAAAGCCGTTACCTTTCTAAAAGGAAAACATTGTGAACAATGTCATTGTCTTTTCAGGGTTTCCCTCACCTTTTTATTCTACAGCAGGCACATGTAGTCTCCCACCCAAATTTAAACCAAAGCTGTCATTAGCCACATCCACACCAGACTTTATTCCACTTTAAACAGTCATTTTATTTATTTATTAGATTTATATCCCACCCTTCCTTCCAGTAGGAGCCCATGGTGGCATGGCTTCCCCCAAAGAATCCTGGGACGTCTAGTTTGTGTAGGGTTCTGAGAGTTGCTAGGAGATGCCCTTACTGAGCTACAATCCCCAGAAGAGGGGCTGACTGTTAATCCACTCTGGACACTGGAGCTCTGTCAGGGGAATAGAAGTCTGCTAACAACTCTGTGCACCTTTCACAAACTATACTTCCCTGGATTCTTTGTGGGGAGCCATGACTGTTTAAAGTGGAATAAATATCTGGTGTGGGTGTGGCCACCTGATTAGCCAAGCCAAACAGCGGTGAGTCTGGCTTTTAGAACACTGATGTTGGTTCTTACTGAGCACGCCTGCACGATCATAGACTCCAGTGTTAAATTTCTTAAATTAATTAAAAATCAGCAAGGCATTTTTTTTAACCTTTAAACTGCAGAAGTTTAAGGTCAGAGTATGGGGCAAGGTCAGTAATAGGATTACAGGTACTCTGTTAACATGGCTGATTGTTAATTAATTTGAATTAAGAGAACACTGACGGAAAAAAGTTCAACAAGGTTCTGGATTTTTTTCTCTTGTTTTACACTTTGAACTCTCGATTCTCTCTGAATGTTTTGTGTATCGCCATGAAAACTTAAAAGGTTGTTAAGCTAGCGTTTCTGAGTTCAGGACTATAAGTTATGCAAGGTTTTGTTTTTAAATGAGTTTGTGGAAATTAGCAGAATGGCATGGGGGTATTTTCCATTTAACATTGCGGAATGCGAAAAATCCATGCTGGCTGTGGTATACAGCCACTCTCATGGCTGTATAATAAAGATTCTAAATATAGTAGCTTTGATCAAATACACTTTTAAAAAAAGTAATCCAGTAATTAATTTTTTAGTTGGATCACTGTGTTTTTGTCATGTACATAGCATTAAGCTTTACTCTGTGAAGCATTACTTGCACATTTCGCCTGCTATTTTGTTCACTTACTTAACGAAAAAAGGTTATAAAGTAAGAAATATGAAGAGGATAGGGAAGAAAAATGTAAGTTTGCTGCTGCTGTGTAAAGTATTGCAGAGTTTTATATTTTACTTTAAAAGCAAAACAGGCCTAGTTGCTGATTTGCCACTCTGCCTTGTTTTTCAGGTATATAAAAAGAAAACTGAAGCTGCTAAGAAGGAATATCTGAAGCAGTTAGCTGCATACAGAGCAAGCCTTGTATCCAAGGTAACATGTTTTAATTTTTTTTTTAGTCACCCTGATAACTTACTTTTAAGGGCTGTGTGTAAACCTAAATAAATAAATAGACCTTGGATGGATTGTAGCTGTTCCAGCCAATTCTCTTGTTTGTTTGTTTGTTTGTTTGTTTGTTTGTTTGTTTGTTTGTTTGTTTGGCTCTGTACTATGTATCACCATTATTCCTACTTCTCTTAAGTTTTTAAGTTAATTCTGTGGGTTGCTGCTTAATACAAGCAGCTGATTGTTATGCTAGATGGTAAGTCCTATCCCTTTTCATCCTGGCATTTCCACAGGTTGGCAGCATGAGCAGTACCACAAACGAAAGACTAAATAGTCACTATTAAGAAATCTATGTCTACCAATGGAAAGATGCACCATTATCACTAACTGGCTGTTCTGATTCTCAGTAGTTTGCATTATCTGTACAACATGTTCATCACTGTGATTGATTGATTGATTGATTGCATTTATATACCGCCCCATAGCCAAAGCTCTCTGGGTGGTTTACAACAATTAAAAACATTGAAAACAAATACACAAATTTAAAAAAAACACATTTTTAAAAAGCAAATTAAAAACACATGCTAAAATGCCTGGGAGAAGAGGAAAGTCTTGACCTGGCGCCGAAAAGATAACAGTGTTGGCGCCAGATTGTCAGGGAGATCATTCCATAATTTGGGGGTCACCACTGAGAAGGCACTCTCCCTTGTTGCCAGACTCCGAACTTCCCTTGGAGTAGGCACCCGGAGGAGGGCCTTTGATGTTGAGCATAGTGTACAGGTGTGTTCGTGTCGGGAGAGGCGTTGCATCAGGTATTGTGGTCCCAAGCCGTGTAAGGCATTATAGGTTAAAACCAGCACCTTGAATTGAGCTCAGAAACATTCAGGCAGCCAATGCAAGCTGGCCAGAATTGGTTTTATATGTTCGGACTGTCTGGTCCCAATTACCAATCTGGCCGCTGCATTTTGTACAAGCGGCAGTTTCCGAACCAACTTCAAAGGCAGCACCACATAGAACACATTGCAGTAATCTAACTTGGAGGTTACCAGAGCATGGACAACTGAAGCCAGGTTATCTCGATAGGGGCATAGGTGGGCCACCAACCAAAGTTGATAGAAGGCACTCTGTGCCACCGAGGCTACCTGAGCCTCAAGCGACAGAGATGGTTCTAGGAGAACCCCCAAGCTATGAATCTGCTTCTTCAGGGGAAGTGGAACCCCATCCAGGACAAGTTGGACATCCGCCATCCTGTCAGAAGAACCACCTACTAACCGAATCTCAGTCTTGTCTGGATTGAGCCTCAGTTTATAGCCGTCATCCAGTCCATTGTCGCAGCCAGGCACCGGTTCAGCACATTGACAGCCTCACCTGAAGAAGATGAAAAGGAGAAACAGAGCTGTGTGTCATCAGCATACTGATGGCAACGCACTCCAAAACTCTGGATGACCGCACCCAACGGTTTCATGTAGATGTTGAACAGCATGGGGGACAGAACTGACCCTTGCGGAACCCCATATTGGAGAATCTAGGGTGTCAAGCAATGTTCCCCAAGCACCACCTTCTGGAGCCAACCTGCCAAGTAGGAGTGGAACCACCGCCATGCAGTCCCTCCCACTCCCAACTCAGCCAGTCTTCCCAGAAGGATACCATGGTTGATGGTATCAAAAGTGGCTGAGAGATCAGGGAGAATCAACAGAGTCACACTCTCCCTGCCTCTCTCCTGACAGAGGTCATCATACAGGGCGACCAAAACCAGGCCTGAAACCCGACTGAAATGGATCCAGATAATCAGTCTCATCCAAGAGTGTCTGGAACTGGCCTGCAACCAGCTATTGCAGCTGTTATGTTTTGATGTATGCTCTTGTAGGAGACAAATTGGGTAGTTAGACCGAATGCAATCTCTATAGCCAACTAGAACTCTGAATATTGATTAACTAATGATCTCATTGGTCTCACATTGGGTGAAACCTAATTGTATGAATGATCTCATTAATAATGGTGTGTTCTTTGCATGAGTGTGTAAAGCAGAATGCTATAGGTTTGGATGCTGAGTGCCTTGTGCTAATGGAAAGCTACTTTTGCTCAAGTAAGTTTTCTTCCCCTCCTCCCAATTTTCACCAATTTCATTGCAGCCCTCTGTGCCATATCCAACACTGTTCCAGAAGGTCCACCAACCTTCAGGAGTAGGTTTTCAGGGGTATAGTAGGCTGCATATTGAAGGAGGTGTGGGAAATTCCTGTTGTACAAGAGGGGTTCTGCTTCTACTTCTTTTGCAAACATTATGTATGTATGTTGTCCTTTATCCAGGTTTACATCTTCCTGCAATATTGGGATAATGTGTACTTGTGATGTAACATTTGTGTAGCTGTCACTGCAGCCCATCATAAGCACCCATCTGCTGGTCTAGCAATTCTTAACAGCATGTTTGAAAATCGTATGTATTCAGGTACAGTGGCTTGGAATGAGCACTGAAAGAGTATAAAAATTGATATTTCCATACTCTAGATTTAATTTTTTGTTAAGATTACTGATAGCCAAAAGGTGACCACTGTTCACTTGGAACTGATGATACAAATGTACATTAGTCTCCATTAAATATATTATAATGTTTACCAGAGTTTTTCTCAAAGCCTATTCCCCACTCCTGTCTTAAATTATTGAAATTAATGGGCTGCAGTCAAGCTGTTTGATGTGTAGGGAAATAAATATATAAAGTAAAAATCACATTACAAAGCATTTATATAATGTTATTCAGATTATGATATATTTATAATACTGACTAAGCTTTTGCATTGCCCTTAGTTGCAACTTTCACTACTTTTGTACGTTGTTTGTATAGCAAATTGTATAGCATTATTTCAAATGGTGTGAATTGCAATTTTGTCATTGAAAAAACAAGCACTTTTATTGCTTAGCATGGCATTTTTTGTTTTGTTGGGCCTGACAACAGATATGCTACTTTACCTGTTGAGTAGATATTTTATGTAGGCAACAGCTTGGGGCGTAAAACTAATCTCAGGTTATTTCAAAGGCATAATGTCCTGTTTAGAGTAAACTGTGCCTTCTTCAACATGCAGTCAAAGATGAAATCAAAGACATAGCATTTAATTCATGAACAATTTAGGCATTATCTTTCAATTTGTGGAGAGCAGCTACATTTGTTAAGGAGTTACTTTGAGAGTGAGATGCAGGATGGTGGGTCAATATTTCAAACCCCATTTTCAAAAAAATTAAAAATTGTTTATTTAAATATTTGCATAATATATATCATTATTATGTATTTAAAAATAGATATATGAGATGATCAGATATATAAATATGTATAAATATCAATCAACAAGTATTTATAAAAGTGTATAGATAGTTGTTTATAACACACTATTGTTATCCCAGTCTACAAAAATATAAAAGTCCTGTTGAAATCCGAAGATATCACTGAACTAATATTTAGACTGCTAAAATATAAATAAATATTGCTATATGTCCCATAATAAAAATATGAATTAATTAGGACTTATTTTATTTATTTATTTATTATTTGATTTATATGCCGCCCTTCCTCCTAGCAGGAGCCCAGGGCGGCAAACAGAAATGCTAAAAACACTTTAAAACATCATAAAAAGACTTTAAAATACATTAAAACAAAACAATGTTAGAAATACTTTTTTAAAAAGCTTTAAAGACATCTTTTTTAAAAAACAGAAAGGGTTACAAACATTAAAGAAAACATATTAAAAGCAATTCTAACACAGACTTGCACTTTGTTATTCCAGTTGTCCCTTTGCCAGAGCTACCCACTTGTCCATGTATTCAATTCTCATATCCCAGGATTGGCACAGATATTTTAAACAATTTAGAAATACTAAACTATATTTGAAAAAGAGAACAATTAAACTGGACGGTTATTTTTTCCAAATTTAGTAACAAGTCTGAAATGTCTCACATTTTGAACCAATAAAGACTTTTTCTTTAAGCTAGTAAAACCTAATTCTGCTTTCAAACAAACATCCTCACTAACTCTGCACTTCCATTGCCTGAGTCGGGTCTTCCTTAGTCTTTCACTTCCCAGCCCCCGGAACTGCCCACTCCCTGCTTTTTATCCAGCTCTGCACTGCTGCTGATGGCCTCCAGCTCTTGAGGAAATCAATAGACCTATTCAGACATCACTTGCTGGGAATGCATTGCAACTCAGAGACACGGATTTGCACACATTTCCTCCTCATGGCAGGGAAGAAGGAACATCCAAGCAGATGAGTATTTTTTTGAAACAATGGGAGATTTTGAGCTCGATGCTGCAGTGGTGGGGAACCTTAGTCCTAGGAGATGGGGCTGAATGTGGCCCTCCAGATCTCTATACTCACCCCTTGGCACTCTGTCTAGGCTACACCTGCCCCAAGCCACAACCTTCATTGAACCTGCTCTGCTCCTTCCTCTAGTGGTTTGTACCTGGCTGGAATGTGTCCTTGAACTGTGATAATGCCTCTTTGCCTGGTTGGAGAGTGATGTTTATCTGACCACACTCAGGTTTCCCACACCGCCAGTGGCATGTGCTCCCAGAAGGTTACCTATGATGAAATGTGGCCCTTGATCTGAAAAATGTTCACCACCCCTGGGGTCCAGCTTGGATGAGATGTTGATTTCTCTCCAAGAATGTGAGCTTGGTGTACCTGAGACTCATTTCTCTCCAGTTTGTAACATCTAGGTTGACTATGTCACTTTGTGAAACATTGCTGTTATTAGCCAACCCCCACTCCTTCAGCTGAGAGCTTTAGAGAATATTAAAACCCTGTTCTCCCTGAAAGTGAGAAAGACAATCATTCCCCCTCAGTAAGTTCCGCTTTTCTTGTGTCTCACTATAATAATGATGCTGCAACATTTTAAATCTTTGCCTTGTTGCCGTTTCAAGTGTGTTGGTTTTCTGTGTGCGAGTGCAATACTACTATATCACATTGTGTGTGGGTGGAATGCATATTCTTACCTATGCACCAAGAATTGAATTCCCTTTATCATTTCCATTTAATTTTGCTCAGTTTACTGGAGAAAATACGTTTTTGTTGCCATCATTACTACAGCTTGACTCGGGCAAATGAAGTCATCATCTTTTTCATTGTATATCATTGCACATAATGAACCAATTTCTGTAATGTGCATATTGACTGATTGGTGGTGATGGTGCATACATCAAAAGGAATACAAATGGTTCTTCACAGGCTCCAGTGACCCCAGAGTGCCTGGAGTAACATTAAACTTATTTTGACTTGTAAACGGAGAAAATGTGACATGGAGGTTATGGAATCAGGGCATATATGCATCTTCCAAGCCTTGTTTTGATATAGTATGGCCTTTTTTCAAAGGAACATTTTATCTTTTCCTGGCATGTTTCACCTTCTACTGGTTATTCATTCAGCTTTTCCCTAAGAGATGAATTATTATTCATATCCATTGGCAAGCCCTTGGGAATTAATTTCTTACTCTTTGTGAGCACATCTAGTTTATAAGCCAGCTCTGATGAAATGACTGTGAGAAAACTGATGTAAATAAACTTTAAAAAAAAAAGTTATATGGAAGTTATTATTGAAAATAGTTCCACTGATTATTCCAAAAAGTCTTTTGAAAATCTTCCTGATTTACTTTGTATTCTAGTCTTAAATTTCTATTGGGTTGATGCCCTGGAATTCGTTGAGTTGATAAGCCTGCTTCCAGGAACGTCTGAGACCTTGCATAGACCTATCTGTAGGACAGGAATGGAAAACCTGTGGCCCTTCAGATGTTGCTAGACTGCAGCTCCTACAGTCCTTGACTATTGGCCATGCTGGCTGGGGTTCATGGGAGTTGGAGTCCAATAACATCTGGAGGGCCACAGGTTCCACATTCCTGTTGTAGGACACAGCTAATCAGTCACCAGCCCCATCATGATCTGGGAAGAGAGCTCTGTAGTAGTCACTCTTTGAATTTCCGCAACAAGTAAACAGTCACAATTAATCTACAGTGGCCAGTGCTTACTAGACAACAAGCAAAAGTGAGCGCTAGACATACTGAAGTATTGAAGAGATTCTTTTTCAGGGCCACAGTTGGATGAGACAGTGATCTGGCAACTGGCTTCTGGATTCAGATTAGGAATGAACAGATCAGCCTATTTCTTTTCCATATCAGTTTTACATGCATTCAATCATGAGTTTGTTATATTCTGTTTTCTCTGGGGAGGTTTTAAAGGCACAGAATCGTATTTAAATTCTATTCATGTTTATATGAACTTTTTTCCCTAAAATATACATTTTGTGTGCATTTCCCCTAAACTATGCATTCTTGTACACATTTTTGGACCAAAACGGCATTACAAAATCAGATTGTTAATTGCATTCTGATCCATGTATAACGTGCAGGAACTGCAAATTAGGTTGTTTCGCTTTATAATGTGGACTGAACAAAAAATCTCTTCCTACATAATTCACTCGTTGCTGTACCTTTAAGGGGCACAGAAAAGGGCTTCCAAGATTATCAGGATCTTGGAGTATTTTCCCTACAAGGAAAAGCTAAAGTGTTTGGATGATTGAAGAGGAACATGGTAGAGGTATATAAGTTCATGCATCCAAAATCTTCTCTTTCTAGAATAGAAAAGAAAAAGATAAATTTTTTGAAAATGATGGGCAGTAGATTCAAGTCACACAAAAAGGGAATATTTCTTCACAAAGTACGTTGTTGTGGATTTTGCTGCTGCAAGATGTAGTCATGGCTTTAAAGGGGGATAAGACCAATTTGCAGAGCATAGGCCTATCAATTGACATTAATATGTCATTAATGACATTAATGGAGCCTCCAAGTGCAAAGGTTGCTTTGAGAGGGCAAAAGGTGGTGCACACCTATTGCTTTCATGCCCTGCTTGTGGGCTTCCCAAAACCATCTGACTTCTATTGGAAAAGTAACCATACATTACAGATGGACATTTTGGTCTGGGTGCAGCAGACTCTTAATATTATTTGACAACTGCCTACTGAAGGATGCGACATTTTGAGGGCTGACTTGTTTTCTACTGGGCCTCATTTGAAATATGGTATTTTTTAAAAACAATTAAATACATTTTTAATGACTATGGATATTTTGAAGTTGAGAGTTGATAGCTTAGAGAACAGCCCCACCCCAGTGAACCTCTAGCAAATGAGCTGCAGGAGCAGGACAGCTTTGTGCATTTATAGATTCCCTGTTGGGGAAAAGGAGTAATTATGCCTGAGTGGAAAAGACAGTGAAAGGCTTGGGTGAAATTGCCTGTGGGGTTTCGTTTTCTTTGTTTAACTTTCTGAACCTTGAACCCAAAGAAGGAACATGGCTATAATTCAGCCTTTGCCAATATGGTGCCCTCTAGATGTTTTAGACTATAACTCTTATCAGCCCCAGCCAGCACAGCCATGCTAGCTGGGGCTGATGGGAGTTGTAGTCCAAAAAACCCCCAGAGGGCACCAGGTTGGTAAAAGTTGCTATAGTTTGATGGAAATGGATTGCCTTCAGTCGATCCTGACTTATGGCGACCCTATGAATAGGGTTTTCATGGTAAGCAGTATTCAGAGGTGGTTTACCGTTGCCTTCCTCTGAGGCTGAGAGGCAGTGACTGGCCCAAGGTCACCCAGTGAGCTTCATGGCTGTGTGGGGATTCGAACCATGGTTTCCCAGGTCGTAGTCCAACACTCTAACCACTACACTAAAAGCCTGTATAGACATTACAGCTCCCTTGAATAAGACCTACACGAAGAGCTTATGTGTGACTGGCTACAGAAAAGCCCTCTAAACACAAGTCTCAGTTCATATTATTTATGAATTTAACAACATTTATATGGGTGTTATTCAGCTAAATCTTTGTGCTAGCGGAATGACTTAAACTAGTACAATGAGATTTCACCCCTTTTCTCTCACCACACATGCCCTGCACCATTCCCAAGTCTGTTCCAAAGGGTTGAGAGAACCCCTAAAACACATGTTAGGATGGTGAGGGGGAGGGGAGGCAGAAAATGTTCCACTGCACAAGGAAAAACTCTTCCGCTGATGAACATTCAACTTAGCGCTAAGTTGAATGCAGCCCATATACAGTACCACTTGATTGTAAATAGAACCTCTAAGCAGTTTACAAATAGTAAACCAGATTGGTTTACGGTATTTTTGGTCAATATTGCATCATCATTCATAATGATGTGATATTTACTGAAAAACAATATTTGTTCCCTTGCTTTTTGTAATAATAACAAACCATGTGCCCCCTCTTTGTGCCCTTGTCCATATTTTGGAGGAGATGCTGATCCAGACACTTCATTTGGTCTTGTCCCACCCCTTGCTCCTATTTGTATCCACCACTTGATACTTCTAAAGGAGCCAGCAGCCATTCTCTCCCCCCGCCCCCAAAGTCTGAAGTAAACAAGGAATCAAATGTAAGGCAACTGTAGAGCTGCACTTTGTTTCTGAGTCAAAACAACAATAAGACTTGTAGGGATTAGGGAAAGTGAATGATGCAAAGGCAAGAGATAACAGGAGGAAGGCTGGTGTAAGGAGTGGGAATGGAGAGAGAGAGAATATCAGGGATGTATTTGTATGTTTTCCACAAGGTAGTAACTACCTCATGCAAGTAAGTGCTACATTGTATCACTGGATATATTCATGACAAGCACATGACTAATGACTGGCTCTGCTTTCAAGGTCATGTGCAGTTGTTTGTTTTGACTTTCCTTTTATGTTCAGGCATAAAGGAAACTGATTTTCTTGGTCTTTTTTTAAAAAAAAGTTTTTTTATTGGAAGGTTTCATAGATTGTGCTATTGTTTGGTTTTTTACACCATCTTGAACTAGATAATGCATCTTAAAATCTGAAATAAATAAATGTTGCCCTAGATTTAGAGAAAGATCAAAGTAAATACAGATAACCATTATAAAATATCTTTTGTTCTGCAGTGTTGATGTCAAAACATTAGAGGCTTCCACTGTTGTGTATTTTATTCTTTTGGAATTGCTGGAGTAGAAGAAGCTAAGAGTCTGTTGCATTCACGTTCCGTTTGCAGACTTCCCATAGGCATCTCTTTAGCTACTGTGAGAACAAAATGGTGGATGAGATGGGCCTTTGGTCTGATCCAGCAGGCTGTTCTTAGGATCTTAGTCAGTGCATGCATTCATTCAGTCTGTCAAACTAACGCACATATCAGCCCTTAAGTATTGTCTGGTGTTTTTGTTTTGTTTTTCTGAACAGAGCTACAATGAACCTGTGGATGTTAAGGTATCCCAGCAACCTCAAATGATGAACGCAAAGCAGTCAGTGTTCCATGGATCTACACAGCCTCATTCGGCATTGTATCTAAGTTCCCATTACCACCAACAAGGAGGAATGAATCCTCACATAACAGCCATACATCCCAATATTCCTAGGAATATAGCACCTAAGCCTAACAACCAAATGCCAGTGACTGTTTCCATAACCAACATGGCTGTCTCACCACCCCCATCCCTTCAGATGAGTCCTCCTCTTCATCCACATCTCAGTATACAACAACACCAGCCACTTACAATGCAGCAGTCCATTGGGAACCAGCTACCGATGCAGGTCCAGTCTGCTTTACATTCACCTACAATGCAACAAGTAAGTCCCATCTAAGTTTTTAATCTCTTAGAATCCTGATAGAATGTTATACTTCATTACTGTTTGTTATGCTTCCTTTTTCTTCATTAGTTCTGAGTTCCACATTTCATACTGTTGTTGCGAATTATGATCCCCCAAAATTAGCTTCTCCCCATGGAGAAAGACCAGATGATTCCTTTGCTTCCTAGCCACATCAAAAGTTCCACTGTGTATACAACCTGGGGGCCAACATGAGCAAGACAGAATGCCAACTGGTTGTTTGTTTGTTTGTTTGCTTATTTCATGTCCTGTCCTTCCTCCCAGAAGGAGCCCGTGGAAGCAAACAAAACACTAAAAACACTCTAAAACATCTTAAAAACAGATTTTAAAATACATTAAAACCAAACATCTTTTAAAAACATATTTTAAGAAAAGTCTTTAAGAAAAGAAACATTAAAAACATCTTTAAAAGCAGTTCCAAAGCAGACCAGGATAAGTTCTCTACTTAAAAGGCTTGTTGAAAGAAAGGTCTTCAGTAGGCACTGAAAAGATAACACAGATCATGCCTGTTTAATATTTAAGGAGAGGGAATTCCAAAGAGTAGATGCTAAACGTCTGCTTCCTATGTTGTGTGGAACAAACCTCCTTATAAGATGGTATCTGCACAGCGCAGTGATCGACTGGGTATATAAGGGGTAAGACAATCTTTCACGTATCTTGGTCCCAAGCTGTATAGGGCTTTGTACATCAAAACCAGAACCTTGAACTTGGCCCGGTAGCTAATGGGCAGCCAGTGCAATTCTTTGAGCAGCAGGGTGACTGCTGGTGATACCCTGTCCCAGTGGACAGTTGAACAGTCATGCCACCACAGTGTGCACCAGCTGCAGCTTCCAGACCAGCCTCAAGGGCAGCCCCACATAGAGTAATCCAGCCTGGAGGTTACCAGTGTATGAACAACAGTGGTCAGGCTATCCTGGTCCAGAAACAGCCGAAGCTGGTAAAAGGCACTCTTAGCCACTGAGGTCACCTGTTCCTCTAGTGACAATGATGTATCAAGGAGCACCCCCAGACTGCAAACCTGCTCTTTCAGAAGGAGTATGACCCCATCCAAAGCAGGCAAGTGACTAATCAGGAGCCACCAAACTACAATGTCTCCATCTTGCTAAGATTCAGACTCAGTTTATTGGCCCTCATCCAACCCACCACAGAGCCAGGTCACCAGTCCAGGACTTGCACAGCCTCTCCCAATTCAGATGTTACAGAGAAATAGAGCGGGGTATCATCAGCGTGCTGCTGACACCTCACCCCAAATCTCCTGGTGACTGCTCCCAAGGGCTTTATATAGATGTTGAACAGCATTGGGGACAAGATGGTACTCTGCGGCACCCCACAGCACAACTGCCAAACAGTGCATCCAATACCCATCTCACCAAGTCAGCTCAGAAGGATACCATAGTCAATAGTATGAAAAGCCACTGAGAGATCAAGTAAGAATAACAGGGTCACACTCCCCCTATCCTTCTCCTGATAAAAGTCATTGATCAGGGTGACCAAGGCCATTTCAGTCCCATAACCAGGCCTGGACCCAGATTGGAATGGGTCAAGAGAATCTGTTTCATCCAAGAGTACTTGCAGTTGCTGTGCCACGACCATCTCCATCATCTTCCCTAAAAAGGGGGTATTTGCAAACAGGTGGTAGTTGTCACAAATCAATGGGTCCAGGATTGGCTTTTTAAGGAGCAGTTGGATCACTGCCTCTTTCAGGGCAGCTGGAAAAACTCACTCCTACAATGACACATTGACTACACTCTGGATCACTCGGTCAAACCCCCTCGGCAAGCTTTAATAAGCCAAGAAGGGCAAGGGTCAAGAGGACACGTTGATGGCTGCATCGTTGCAAGTACCTTGTCCACATCATCAGGCAGTATCAACTGAAACCAATCCCAAGAAGTTGTAGCAGACATTGCACTGGACACCTCACTGGGGACTACAATAGATGTGGAAAGGGCATGACAATTGTTATGGAAGTGAGCAACTTTACCCTCCAAGTGCCTTGCAAACAATTCACAGTGAGCCAAGAGTCTAAAATTCCATTTCCTGGAATTGATGTCAACAGATCCCTGACAATACAAAAAAGCTCCACTGGATGGCTACTTGAGGATGCGATGGTGGCAGAGAAGTGGGCCTTCTTCACCACCCTCACTGTCACACAGTAGGCACAATTATTATGTTTTACTCATGCCCAATCAACCTCACAGCACATCTTTCACCACTTGCGCTCTAGCTGTCGTCCATATACTGTATGATCTTGCTCTGTTCCAGGTTTGTGGCCACTTCATGGTCTTGTTGAACATGTGAAGCTTCCCTATCCAGAGTCAAACCATTTGTCCATCTACCCACATATTGTTCAGTGTAACTGGTGGTAGCTCTCCCGACCCTCAGGTGGAGATGTATGTCATTCAACTGCAGGTTCCTGGGACTTTCTGCATCCTGTGTGTGTACCATAATCCAAATGCTCCATATGTACTTCCTTTGTGATAGCAACAAACTGATCTAGTCCACTGCATAGAAGTGGAGAGATTCCAGAGGGTCCTGGGCTGCTGCTTTTCCCCATTTCTATTTTAGGTATGCTGTTAGAATGTATACAAACAGCAGAGGAAAAAGTTGTGGAATTTAGAGTCATAATTCGTATCATTAATCATTCTGAAATGTGGTATTCTATTTTTGTGTGTGTGTGTTAAAACATAAAAGCAGCCTTCCCCACCTTGATGCCCTCCATATGTCATTAAGCTACAGCTCCCATCATCTCTGATTTTTGGGCTATGCTGGCTGGGGCTGATGAGAGTTGAAGTCCAAAAGTTCTCGAGGATACTAAGTTGGGGAAGACTGCATAATAATCAGGTGGACCTTACTTTATTGGGTATTGTTTTAACAAGCACATCAAAGAACTTACTTTTCAGTCCCAAAATTAAAGAACCCCATTTTTTTCATTTGATACTCTCCAGGTATTTTCTTTCTGAGATTTTTTTTATATTAAAAAACAGAACACAAGAGACATACCATCAATTTATATTGCAGCATGAAAACAGTATTTTCATCTGAGGTATATCTTTTTTGTGGATTTTTGTGATCCCACCCCCACTGCATTATTCAGATGTTTTTCATTTAGTGTACATGAAGTGATGAAAGCTTTTCCCTAAGTGGTGACAGTTAATTTAGATTCTCAATATTTGTAAGTTTCACCAATTATTTTTCCCCAATGTGCTTTAACTTATGTGTGTTATAATGAATCCATGATGTTGCTCATTCACCTAGACTCATTGCTTCTCTCTGAAGCTTCTCATAGGTCACATGTCCGATATTACCTGCTTTATCATGAGCTTCATTAGGAAAAGGCAACCTAAAAGAAGTGTAGCTAAATTAGCCACATTTCTTGCGATGTTAATAGGCTAACAGACATTTATGCAGGAACTTTGTGATCACTGAAAGCAAATAGAACCATAAAGTCATTTTTTAAAAAAAGCAAGTGTATTTGCCCATATCTTTCTGGTAACATAGATACTCCTAAAATGAGTCAACATTCCCAGTGAAATTCCAATTCTCTTGTAATTAGAACGAAACAGAAGTCATGCATAGGGAACCCCAAGACTACCCACTACTGACATGTTACAACGTAATGTCTCAGAACAACTGCTGTGTGTTTGAAAAGAGTTTTGAGTGCTTTTGGCATGGCTTTCAGCTAAATCCATCAGCCCTCTGACTTATTTCATGGATCTGACTATGAGCTAAACTCACTTGTTACCCTTTTAAGTAAGACATAACTGCCTGCCTGTCTTGTTAAAAACTTGATTCATCCAATTTCTGTAATGTATTACATGAGAGGTAGCTATCACATATACACATTAATATCTCCATATTGCTAGTGTGCTGTTCACTCTCTTACTCCATCACACCAGCCTTCCCAAAGCTGGTACCCTCCAAATGCTTTGGAATACAACCAGCTTGGTCAATGATTAGGGATGAGGGAAGTTGTAGTCCAAAACATCTAGTGGTGGTCACTAGCTTGGGTGAAGGCTGTGCTACACTAGTGATAACATACTGATCTAAGCTCTTGCTTTACTGTGTTGTGGATGACAGTAGGCCTGTGTTTCAACCTTGGTGGTGACTGTCCTTGCCCTCCACATTTGATTCTCACGGGAGAAGGATATAAAGGATACAGACAAATTTTGTTTTAAAATGCATTGATTAGTTCTGATTTACAATACAATTATTTATTTTATTTTATTTTTTCTATAGCAGTACAATCACTCAGGTGGCCTTTTAAGACACTGCAGCTTCGCTTCTTCTGATGTATCTTTTATTTAGTCAATTACTGGGCATGATATCATTTTGCCACTCTTTCTTTTCCCCACTGTCCCATTTTCTTCATTCACCATGTTTCTGAATGTGGTTAAGAGGAAGGGGGAAATCATTAATATATGTCAACTGTCCTTATAAACTTAAGCGAAAATCTTTATATGATATCACATGGACAGATTTTCAATTTCCTTGTGTAATAAACAGATGCTTTAGGATTTGGATGTAATTTAAAGGTTTAAAAAACATCACATTGAGATTGATGAATAAATCAGTTGTGAAGACAAAAACATTGATGCCTGTTGAAAATACCTCTCCAGACAGGCAGGAAATGAAATTAGTTCCTGGTAAAGTGTAGAGATGAGGATCACAGTTTAGGTTCTGCTGCAGGCTTTTTAGTATTTGCTACAGTCACACACAAAACCCCAGCCAGGGATACAGAAATCTAATTAAAGAGCAAATGTCCCATCTGACATCAAATTAATCTTTATCAAGTCGCCTATTTTTATTTCAGTCTGGCACAAGAAAATGAAACTTAAAATTCGAGGCATGTTGCAAAACAGTTGTTGATTTTATCTTGAGCATTAGAAAGCAAAAAATTTGGCATTGTCTCATTACCCCACAGAGCATCTGAATTTCTGAATTTTTTTAATTGCATCATTGTTTGCAAAACCCTTACATAAAATTATATTTAAGTCATTCTACGTCAGAGTGGCCCAAGTATTCAGTGAATTCTATAAACTGCTTGGGGAAAAAAATTGGCCTCTTGTTGCTTTGCAATTCTGAAATTCTTCAATTGTATTTTGTTAGCTTTGGCATAAAATTTTTCAGTAAATATTATTTTAACAACATGATTTCCTGATGAAATCTGTGGGTTGTGAGAACCCACATCTGTTCCCTTGGCTTGTAATTACAGGAGCCTTCATTCATAAGGAATCCTGATTACCCACGTTGCAAATAACTATTAATATATTTTAGTATATCTTGTTGTTTCTTGCTTTCAATCTGTATCCATAACTATGACTGCTTTTGTACACAGAAAAACAAACAAAAGTAAAAACCACTAGTAGAAATTCAAGTAAAGCCACTAATCAGAGTTGACAGTTCCAATATAAGCATCAAATTAGACAGTTCCAAAGCACTTCCAATATAAACGTCAAATCACTCACTTGACAGTTGAAGGCGCTATAGTGTACAGAATATAGACTCCATTTCCATATATGCGTTGACTCTAGAGTAGCAAAATCACAATTCAATGAGACAGTTGCCACTTCTCTGAGGGATACAGCTTATGGATAAGGATGTAGAGAAACTTGTAGACTAGTCAACAAAGTAGTCACATCATAGTATGCTGATTTAGGCTGCAATCTTCTGAATATTTAAGCCCTTTTTTAACTCAGAGATTTATTTCAAAATAAAGAATCACAGGACCAGGTTAATAGTCCCTCTGGGGCAGTATTCAACTAACTCATCCTGTGGGCATATGAATTACTACTAGTGCAAAGGGACTTCCTCCCTATCCTCCCCCATGCAGGCCCTGCGTCCTCCCCAAATGTGCTCCGGAAAATTGGGAGAACCCCTAGAATAGATGTAGAGGGCAAGTGGAAGAGGGGGAAGAAGTCCTACAGCACAAGCAGAAATCCTTGCACTCATGGAACTACTTACTTAGTGCTACATTGAATACAACCCTTTGACTTCATTTGCAACTTTAGACAAACCTATACCATAAACTTGGTTATTTAAAAATGCATAATTTTTTTAGAGTTGTTAATTGATCCATAATGTTGGCTACACCTTTATCATGGTGCCTTTTCTCTGAAAACGTTTATTTTATTTTTCCAAGTCCCGGGCACTAATCACATTTTAGACAAAGCTAGCAAAAGGTGATTTTTAAGGCTTTATGGGCTGTGGTCAATCATAAGGAACCCCTGGAGCCTTTGGGAAAAGACAGATGTTACACATTTCTCCAGTCAAATTATCTGAGGCCCTTCTCCAGGTGCCTTCTCTGAGGGAGGCTTGGAGGGTTGTGACAAGGGAAAGTACCGTCTCACTTTTGGCTCCTCATCTGTGGCATAGTCTCCCAGCATGGTCTGCATGGCGCCTTTATTGACATCTTTTCATCTCCAGGTAAAGACATCTTTATTCCTAGGCTTTTGACAGACTGAGATGATGTTGTTTTGTTAGTAGCGTGCTACCCAAACTTCCTGTGCCTGTTACGGAGATTATTTTGTTTTGCTTTAATGGTATAATATATTTATGTTTATGTTTTTAAATGCAAGTTGCTTGGAGACCTTCATGTAACAAGTGGCTAACAAGTCTAATGCATCATCTTCATTATCTATGCAAAGGCCTCTGGTTGGCTACTGTGGGAAACAGGATTCTGAACCAGCAACTCTCTTATACTTTTGGCCTCACCATAAGCTAAGAAGATCAAGAAAATAAAGACTAGATAGAAGGCATATATACAAGGTCTCAGATTAAGCTATAGGTTGTGTTCTTCGTTCAGGCCACAGTTTCCCTCATAATCTTAGAAATCACCCTTTGGGGATGTTGCTTAGCTCTGTCTGGGCTGCAATTAGTGCCCACAGTTTAGACTTAAAATGAAAGCATTTTCTGTGTATGTGCAGAATCTCATTTTACAGCTCTCATTTGAGCTATAGAAGAACTCAGAAAAATTACAATCAATTCGTAATACATTAGAGCATTATGAGATAGTAAAATGTGTATTCTGACTCACACCTTTGAAGCTGGAAACATTGCTGCCTGCAACCCACTTCAAATTGCAATTTCATATCCTAGTCAAATGGAAAATCTGGTCAACAGCTATGACCATTCCTGGAAATAGATAGCCTAGTCACAGTGACTCATGCACCATCTGGATTACTCTAATGAGCTTTACATGGGGTTGCCCTTAAAAAATTACCTGGAACCTTCAATTAGTGCAGAATGCATCTGCCCAAGTGCTGTCTCAGACAACTGCAAGGGATCTTTTACATAACACCAATACTGAAAGATCTTCATTGGCTGCCTATTCATTTCTGGATTAAATTTAAGGTGCTGATACTTACATTTAAAGCCATAAATGACTAGGGACACAAGTATCTGAAGGAATACCTCTCTCTGTATCAGCCTCCCTTCTCATAGTCCCACCCTTAGGGGAAACCCATTATATAGTGACATGAGATAGGGCCTTCTCTGTGGTGGTGCCCTGATTGTGGCATGTCCTTCTCCTGGAATCACAATTGGTGCCAATTTTGCTAGCATTCTGGTGCCAAGTAAAAATATAACTGTTTGCCCAAGCCTTTCAGGTATTGTAGTTTGCTAGTCAATGAGAAGGGTCATATCTCAGTGGTAGAGCATTTGCTTTGCATGCAGAAGGTCCCTGGTTCAATCCTTGGATCTCTAGGTAGGGCTGAGAAAGATTCCATGTCCAAAACCCTGGATAGCTGCTGCAACTCAGTGCAGACCATACAGAGCTAGATGGACCAATGGTCTGATTCAGTGTAAGGCAGCTTCCTTATTTTGTAATGAGAACTGTTGGAGGTTCTTCAGGGTTTTCTGTTATGCTGGTTTTATGGTTGCTTTTATCTGCTCCTTTGATTGTTTTATTGATTGTGGTTGTAATGGAAGTATCCTGAGATCCTTGGATGAGGAATAAATAAATAAATGGCTGTGATTTTACTTAAAGTTTGGTGCAAGTAAACAATTTAAGAGAGAATTTGCTCAAGACAATAGAGGAGCTGTGGAAATGGGAGTGCTAGTACCCAAGAATGATTCTATACTGAGAGCCACAATTACACCTGCACAAATCCTATATTATGAGTAGTTATGTTAGATCCTACAGTAAAAAAGTGGATAGAAGTTAGTTTATAACTCATTTCTATTTATTTATTTATTTTATTTATTTATTGTTACATTCATATCCACCTTTCCTACAAGGAGCTCAAGGTGGCCTGCATGGTTCTTTTCCTTTCTATTTTATCCTCACAACAACCCTTTATTTATTTATTTATTTATTATTAATTAAACTTATATACCGCCCGACTAGCAATAGCTCTCTGGGCGGTGAACATCAAAAAAAATACAATAAAATTACACAATCTAATAGAACAAAGTATATAAAAACTGTACACTCTAAAATCAGATACAACAGTTTAAAATTAAGTCGACTTAAATTAAAATGCCTCAGAGAAGAGGAAGGTTTTAACTTGGCGCCGAAAAGATGATAATGTCGGCGCCAAGCGCACCTCCTCAGGTAGACTAGACTGAGACACAGTGCGTGGCCCAAGGTCGCCCAGTGAGCTTCATGGTTGGGTGGGGATTTGGACCCTGGTCTCCCAGGTCCTAATCTAACACTCTAACCACTGCACACCGCTGGCTTAAATAGTGAGATATAAAAACAGAAGCAAATGAGTTCAGTTTTGTTTTTTTAAATTTTACGAGTAACAGTAGCAATAGTGTTTATATGTTAACATCTTGGTTTGAACTAGTCATTTATAATATTTGCCAGACACATGGCAACATTTATATTTGCCAGAAAATGTGCCATCAAATAGGTTCTACATAGACAAATGAAACCTTTACTTTAACTAGCACATTTCCTTCTGATGTCTTTGGGAAGTTCATCTCTCTAGACTAATCTAGGCTGTTCTCTTCGAACAAGCATTAGCTGGTTTATTATAGTGCGTTTGCACTATAAACACTCCTAACCTTTCAGCAGCATTCTTTGTTTATTTTAAGCTAAGTACTGTATGGAAAATCAATGCATACCATTCTTGAAAATCTGATCGACTCTGCTGATTTTGGCAAACAACATTTAGGCATTCTCACTCTTGGCTGAAAACAACAGCAAGTTGAGTTTTTATGCTGCTTTTGCTACATTAGTCCAACAACTGTTAAAAAGACTTAGTTGGATTTTTGTGTAGTTGAAAAAGAAGTGCAAATAAAAGACGGAGCAGATGGTCCTTTTGTGACTGAACCAAATAAAAGGGGGTTGAGAACAATAATTGTGAATAGGTGTAGTCTAATAAAACACTCAGCCACCTGCTGCCTGCATCGTTCAAAAAGATTCTGTTGCATATTCTTGGAATTAACTAATAGTGTATCCTTGCGTTGAATCGAAATACGAGCTGTAAGAAACACACAGACCTTTCTTTTATTTTCCCATGTTGAATGAGTTGTTTTTCATGGCTTTAAAATGCCTCTGTTCTTTGTCTCAGAATTCTATTGCAGTGTGTTATCTAGCATTTTTTCTAAATCAATTAAATGTATTTATTTATTTATTTATTTAAAAGCGCAAGCATCCTTCTATTTTCCTTTCTTCAAGTTTGAAAAAGTGGAGGTACAACTTGGTACTTTGTCAGGACTTTCACTTAAGAGGTTAACTTGGATGAGTAAACGTTATTTTGAATTCATTTCCTTTTTTAGGGTTTTACTCTCCAGCCTGATTACCAGAATATTATCAACCCAACATCTACAGCTGCGCAAGTTGTTACCCAAGCGATGGAGTACGTTCGTTCAGGGTGCAGAAATCCCCCAGCACAGAGTGTGGACTGGAATAATGATTACTGCAGTAATGGGTGAGCAGCTAGTGAATGCCACCTTCTGTTGAGTAATATTTATGACAACAGCCGGGCAACAATTATGGTATCAATTTTTGATATTTATTGTCTAGATAAGATTATAGGTTTTTGGTGCCTTTGTTTACTAAGAGATGTCTAGTGAAAACATGAATAAACATGTAGTGGCTTGCTTTACATCAAACCAATATATTTTACTAGTTAGGAAACTTTTGTTTAAGAAAACCAGGGCTATGCAATCCTGCACTTTTTGAACTGCAAATAAGGCTCACCCTCCACTGAAATCAAAGAGACACATGGAAAAATGTATCCAACCAAAAGAAGATAACATTAACTTGACAGCCATAGTGTACAAACTCACCTAATAAATGAGGATCTGCACATGTTCGGTAGGGCTTATGACCCTTTTCTTCTTCCAGCAACTGTCCCTGCCTCTACACCCCATCACTACACACTTTATGATATGGTGTTGTAACTGTAATGGGCTGTCTTGGGTTTGTGTTTTGTTTTGTTTTAAGTAAGAAAACACTTAATGCACTTACTACAGGGAGAAGCAAAAGTCCATAGAAATTTAAGTTTCTATAGCTGGGATATATCGATTGGTCATCTTGCTTCACTAAGGAAGAATGTTCCATATGTCTAATAGAGGGATGGGAAACCCATGGCCCTCTAAATGTAGTTGGACTCCCATCAGCCCCAGCCAGCATAGCCATTAGTCAGGGGTGATAGGAGTCATACTCCAACAACATATGGAGGGCAACGGGTTCCCCAGCACTGGTAAGAGCCCACATTTTTCTACTTTCATGTGCACAGCCAAGAAAATATGCTTTAGTTGAAATAGTGAGTTATCACAAGCATTTATGTTCAAAGACCGATTTGGGTAAGATGTGGCAGTCACATGGACTGGTATATAAAGGGATTTTGGCTGACTGCTGTTGGGGTAGAGTGCTTTCTTGAGCCCTGGCTTGAATTGTGCACCCTCCTTGAATTGAAGCTAGGAACTTTGCCAACACTTCTCATGGGCTTGAGATATCAAAACACTGATTTCAAGGTTTAGCATTTGATTTTGAATGTCAATACTAAGTGTTATCCTCTTGTTTTCCTGCCCCCAATCTCTTTCTCAACAGGGCCATGCAGAGGGACAAAGCATTGTACCTTACCTGAAAACATTTTGGGAAAGCATCTCTTCTTTCCACTGAGGAATGCAGGGAAGTCTTTTCGTCATGGATTGCTTTATGCAGTCAAGGCAGTTCTGCATTTATTTAGAAAATATAAGTTGCTAAGCACTTAGGACTATTTGAGCTGGTGGGTCATTCACTGGGGAAAAAATTAGTCTTGTTCCTTCCTCCACCCCCTTCTTTCTTTCTCTTTCTCCTTCGACATTGTTTAAATGGACATTGCTTTTCTTCTTTCCTTAAGGAAGGAGGCTTGGACCATTCAGATTTTATGTTGGTTTTTAATTTTGCTGTGAAGTGCTACGCTAGTAACTGCCTTAGCAACTGTAGATGTCTTGGATAAAAGTCCTGGATTTTCCATTGGTTTTCATAATGGGTGTTTATATGAAACTGCTAAAGACTTTTTAAATGGCTTGATGTAGCAGTCATAGCAAGTTTGTAAATAGCATCTATGTTACACTCTCCTAGAGTATAAAATGTGAATGTTTTTGTAGCTGATTGTAATTTGAAACTGGCTCATTCCAGTTTATTGATTTCACAAAGGGGGTTAAATTGGCAAACATTCATATTTTTACTTCATTTTTAAGCAACTGACTAATAGTTCTATATTTTCAAAGTCTTTGAAAGATAAAAAAGGAAAATTATTCCCAAATGAATTTAATTAAACAGAAATTGGCTTTTCTGTCATTAGTTATTAAAAAAAAGTTTAGTGTTGGGAAAAGAGCAAACACATTTATTTTGTATTGCCTAAAACTGCTTTTTTATCACTTTATGTGTAATGGTTAGTAAACGTCATTTATGTCCTCTTATGTATAAAACTGCCAAATGCTTTCTTGATATTTTATTAGATGCCGAAACAGATTGGAAACTGCTAAATTATAACCTTTACATACGCCTATGTATTATTGTTTCTTCATACTGTGTCTGTATTTAATCTTTTTTTTATGGAAGCTGTTGCGCCTATTTATGAAATAATAAATATAGGTGTTTGTAAGTAAATTTGTTAGCATCTTAAAGAAGATTTTTTTAAAACTACTTTTGTTGGCATCAATGTATTTGCTGCTGGTGTGAATACTATTAGTTTTTACAGTGATATGAATAACACCCAACCAGCTTTTTCTGGCAGAAAATGAAGGTAATCGACATTTAATTTGTACTTCTTATGTTGATCTGCGACCAAAAGAAAAAAGTATATAGAGAGGGGAGCTAAATCCTTAAGAAACTTCCCTGTTCCTCTGATCATGTAAGAGAAGGGTATACAAGTCATATGTAACTTAGACTACATTAGTGAAGATTAAACAAGAGATATAGCGTACAACAAAAGTCTGATGTGCACAGGGACTTCCCCATTCTCTTCTATGAAGGAAAGCTTTCTGCATATATGTAGGGATTGTGGACAGGTCATTCTCCTGCTCATAGATGACAACAGAGAAGCCCCTGTATGTGTGCAGCTCCATATAATGTACTGGAGTTGCTAGACCATACCAAAATTTAAAGTTACCAAAAATGCTTCAGTTATGAAGATAAAAAGGGCTATGTCAGGATCATTATGAGTAGGAAGTAGCAGGAACAGGACCAAATCATTGTTTCTTTTGCAACCTCTGAATGGCCTAAGAATAGAATAGTAATTAAGAGAGGTCAAAACAGTATTTGTATGATTTAGATTAGGAGTAGCCAACATTGTGTCCTCCAGATGTTGGGACTATAGCTATCATAAACCCTGACTATTAGTCATGCTAGGGATTATGGTAGTTGTAGTCCAACAATATCTGGAGGAACCACGTTGGCTGTCCCTGGTTTAGAACATGGATAGTTGTGAATAACCCATTGTGAGATGAGTCCATCCGTGGGGCTCCAAATGGGAGCGGACCTACCTAGGAAAGGATGAATAATGAGATTGGGTACGGATGTTGTAGGTGTGTCAAACTCCTCCAGTTCTCCCATTTGCATATTTAGGCCAGTGACAGAGTTAACCTATCAGTCCCCAGTTAACATTGATTGGCAGCACTCTTTTTTTTTTTTTGGAACATGTATTTGTTTCCTCAAGAGTTCTGCCTCCCCCCATTTCAAATGAGCATCAGATCATGTTTTGGGCAAGCTGGACTAATTCCTGTTTCCTTTTGTCAACTTGCCCTTAGCTATGAAGTCTGCAAGTCATCTCTCCTGTTTGGGTAAATTTACTATAGTTTTCTCATCTTAAGGGGTGCTCAGGGTGGCAAAGTTTTAGAACCCTTGTACTGATCAAATTGCTAATCAGTTGGCTTCTATTTCATATATGAAATAGAGATATTGTATTAATCCAATAAAAAAATGTAAAATGCCTAAAAAGTACAATGTGTTTGCTTTGAAATGAAATTAGGCAATGTACAACCTTGAATCACTTGAGCATGTAATTAATAAATAATGCAGATCAGATGTGATTATTCAAATGGCTATAGCTGAGTTCTAATTTTGTTGTCTTGAATCCATATAGGAAGTCATGATTACATTCACAGTTTTATTGTCTTTATGTTGAGTACTTTAGAAATATACCAGCACTAACTATTAGCTAATGTTTTCTATTAATTTTGTTATGGTGAAACTTCAGTTCCCGCTCAAAATAATTCTATAAAAAGAGCAGCAATTAGTTGTTATGGGAATCAGCTTTGACAGGATTGGATGGGAGAGTGTTGTATTATCAACATTTTTCTAGAGAAGCTGTGCTGTCACAGCATACCATTTCTTAATTTCAGTAGCCAACCAAGGTTCAAACTAGAAGCAAATATTAATGTCAATAAAACGTATGTCAGAATTAAACTTGTGTGTTGTGCTGCTGCTGTTTGAGTATATGCTAGAGTTTAAAGGCTCACTCCTACACATTCTTTGGAGATATTTTAGCCATGTTTCCACAGTGCAAATAGGAATTACATAAGTGCATGAGCAGTGTCCCATAAAACACTTTATGTGGAAATTTGACCAGAATTGTGGTATGTCCTCCTTCACAGTATTACTGCACAGGAAGATGTCCAGCCTAGAGACCAAAATGGTAGCTTACAAAATGAGGGGCTATCTATTTGACTAGAGGGATCATTTGCACATATAAATACATCCTAAATACTTACCTAAATGTCATAGTAAGTGAATCTTTGCACACCAACTACTTTTACATTTTTATTTTGTTTTATTTAACAAAATTTATATATTGCTTGATTGTGAAAAACCTGTCAGTGGTTACAAGAAACATTAAAATTATCAATAAAAACAAATTATTAAAAACAATTAAGTAAATATGATATCTTTACAGTGCAATCTTATACATATCTACTCATAAATTCCACTGAGTTTACATACATAAAAGTGAGTATAAGACTGCAGCCTTAAGCATGTTATCAAGCCTAGGGTATCCTTTATGGGAAACACCATGCTTTTAAAGCAGTTTGCATGTTAAATATTGTATCACTAGTAAAATATTTTGAATGAAAGGTGGAGGGCTAAAACATACACTTTTGAACTGCAAAATGCACCCATGAGAATAATTCAGTTGATAACAGGCTAGCAACCCTTTAGAATTTCCCCTCTCTGAAGTAATTTTCATTTTGAGGGCCTTTTAGATACGCTGCTAAGCTATACGTTATACAGTAGCTATGTTAGCTATATTAAATTGAACATATTAGTTATTATAATAAATAGGCAATGTAACAGGGAAAGATGATAATCATCTCTCTAGTTGATATCAGTGGCAACAGGTAAGGTTTAATGCAGGGACGGCTCTCCAGATGTTTTTGGATTCCAACCCATTTCATCAGCTTAAGCCAGCATGGCCAATCATCAGGAATGATGGAAGTTGTAATCCAGCAGCATTTGGAGGGGGTACAAGTAAGCTATCCCTGGTTTAATGAGTTTGAGCATCACTTCCCCAAATCCATCTTTCCAGAGAGAAAGAAAATACAGGATTGTATTCAACTAAGTCCTACTCAGATTAAATCCATTGAAATGAATCAAATGTCATATCTTTTAACTTCAATGGGTCTAGTCTTAGTAGGACTAGCACTGAATACCACCCATAGTGTCTGAAGGCACATAAGGTCAGCTCCCTGCTGAAGCTAAGCAGGGTCAGGTGTGGTCAGTGCCTGGATGGGAGACCTCCTGGGAACCATATGTAAAGCCGCCTTGGATTTCTATCATGGAAAGAAAGGCAAGGTATAAATGTAATAATATATATATATATAATATTTTCAAAGCAAAATGTCCTTGGTCACCTACAGTACTATCCGTGTGAGACTACATGTTGCTGTTCCAGTGAATCTCCCAATCTGCCTTGCTTTCTCACTGATAGCCTATTTTGCTACATGTAGGGAGGTATAAGTGTTTGCCTCCAGGTGGGAACATCCAAATATGAAGTCGACCTAGCAGTCTGTAATGACAAGGCCATGAAAAACAGCAATTAAAAACAGGAGTCATCAGATTTATCTTTAAAGAGCTAGGAAAAATATAGTTACCACCTCCAGAAATAGGATACTTAGGCTGCAGTCCTATGCACACTTGTGTGTAAGCCTTATGGAACACAATGGGGCTTACTTCTAAGTAAAGACACAAAAGATTGTGCTGTAATGTTCCCCACTTTTCTTCCATGTCTGTTTTATCCAAAGAGGAAAAATGTGCTAGCACTGCCATTTATGTGTAAAATTATGGAGCAAGTAATATGTGATGGTTCTCTTCCTTTGATGTACATTCTACTGAAATGTAGCATACTGAATTTATATAGCCTTTCCAAATCAATGACACTTGAGAGAAAACATTTGTAAAGCAGCTAGCAAGGGAAAGTTTAAAAGCTTGTCATTAAAACTGACAACAAGGGACTCTGAGGGTGTTCATGCAAAATAGTCTGCCAGATGTGAAGCAGCACATGTGGTTAATTTCACCAATGATGAAAATGGGCAGGAATGCACATAAACCAGCAAAATATGATGCAGTGCTGCTGGCAACGCATTTCATCAAGGTTCATCACTTATCTTAGAGCACTGGTGTAACATTACAGGACTTCTGGCAAAAAAGATGTAATCCTCTTATCGCTGCATGTGACACAATGCATCCTCCTTGGCAGAGCTATTTTTCTACTTTCAAGCACGCTAAATCATATGAAATGTAGTCATTCTATAGAAGTAGAAAATTCCCAAAACAGTTACTGCTGGCATTTTGGAATTCTGTCAATATTGTTGCTGAACTAAAAGAATCTCATTACTTTATGTACATCGGCACAAATGTGTATAAATGGCAATCACATTGTGATAAGGTAAGGACTCCATACTTGAACAGCAATTTGTTCACGATATGCTACATTTTAAAAGGAGTCTAGAAAATACAAGTTGAACCAGCAAAGGTGAGACGGCATGGCTGAAGCGCCAGTCTATTGTAGAACAAAGGGGTTGTCATTTGACATAGGCTTACCCTAAGCCCAGGCATAATTGCCCTGGTGGACTGTCAAAGCAAAGATTAATTTGCAAAGATTAGTATTGACTTGCTGTTTGTTAAGGCTCTTAAGCAGCTGTATCTGGCAACATTCCTGTAAGTGTCTGTTATATCAGCAGACCTGGTTGCTTGCCAGCTGTTACTTAAAGCAGCCTTACGCTATTTTGTGTATACTTTTTCTCCATGCTAAACAGCAAAGTATTCTTTTGTTCTCCATGTAAAGTTAAACTTACAGGTCATGGCTGAGCTGATAACAAGTACCGGAAGCCAGAAGACGGTTAGGAAGGTACATGAAATGCAAGGTTCCTGTGCAGAATGTGGTTGTGCTGTTTCTTTCCTTAAAAAGTCAGAAAACCACAGTTCGTAACTGTTGCATGCAAGGGATCTTTTAAAAGCATATAGTCTGGGATTCAAAGAGGTGCTTAGATTCATGCAAGGGGCTTGAGCTAGGCCAGTGGAATTTTTAACATTCTTTAAAACGTTGGCACATACACTCTCACAGTTTATTCAGGTTGCCATCCTATGCATCCTTATCTGGAATTAAGCCCCATTGAATATTGTGGGACTTCTGAATCAATGTGTCTAGGATCACACTGCTCTCTGAGTTTCTAAAGCAGATTGCCAACAAACAAGAAAAAAAACAAGCCTAAAGCCCCCCCCCCTTGGGTTCATGAAACTAGTTTCATGGTAGTTTGGATCCTGGTCATATACACCTTTTCCTTTCTTAGAACGTGGCCATCTACTGTACACACCATTGGTAAAGTTAAACACAGGTAGGTAATGTTATATAAGCACACAGTGTATAAAAGCCAAATACAGATCTTTCTTAAACATATGCATGATATGTCCTTGGTCAGTGAAACTAACATTAAGACATATAAGCTGTTTAAGTTATGCAACATAAAGCACTGTTTAGCACCAAGTATAAACAATCACAGAGATTCCAGAGACAAACATTAGCAATTAAAAGAATAATGCTCCACTGTGGCTAAATGTCAATGTAAATAGCAATGCGCTACAATTAAAGTTGATTTGGCCTTTCCAATAGAAGTCTGGTTTTCTGGGATTAATCCTGACCTTTTCAAGTTGCACCAGGCTGAAATAAGTTGTCAGAACAGATGTGAATTTTATTTGAAAGAACAATTGTAATGTTGTAACCCTTAGAGGGCCAACGTTCTCCAGATTGCCTGGCAGATGAATGACTAGGACATGGATGTTTTGATAATTGTAGTCAGAGAGCAAAATCCTTCCATGTCAGATTATGATAATGATTTTAATTTTCACAAAAGAAAGATGTACAGTAGGTGTGTTTAGCTTGAGTGACTGCTGCTTACAGCACCAAGGCATTTTCCATAAATCAGTGTGGTCAAGATTTGTACCCTTGCATATCTTTATAATATGGCTGAAAGCTAAAATGCCCCAAGCATTGTCACCTCTCCATGAAGATATTTTGGGGGGGCAGGTCCCCTGGTCCCCTTACCACATCCTTTAAATTCTGGTTTTAGAAGGCTAGGGTACATAATCTGACTCAAATTCAAGCACTACTGCCATGTGCAACAGTTCACTAAGGAAGAATTCCTGTTTCTTAATCTACATAGGCAGAAAGGCCTAAATTATATCCCAGGATTCAGAAATTTATAAAAGGGGAAGAGAAATGCTGGTTTTTCACAAAACGATAACCCATCTCCAGTTTCCAGATGCTCACCCCATTTTGTTACAGAACTGAGGCTGCAATCCTATGTCCACTTACCTTGGAGAAAAACTCTGAACATAATGGGAGTTTCTTCTGAATAAAGCATGAATAGGATTGTGTTATAAGGATGCTATTCTAGGCAGACATAATTGTGAATAAATCCATTGAACTCAGTGGAACTTATAAACAAGCATCTGATCGGGCTACAATTGTAAGCATACCACTAAAATCAAACGGACTTCTCCTCAATGGGACTTAGTCCTATGAAAGTGAGTATAAGATTGCAGCCTTCGATAGGAATATTAAGCTTATCAAGCTTGAATCTTAAGCAATAGCAGCCAGTATAATGGGGCAGAGACACCGTTCTGACATCAGTGTCACTGCAGCTTATCTGCGAGGCTAGGATGAGCAGGTCTATGCAAACTCATCAGTGGTGCCAATCCAGCACTTCCACCAGCGTATCTGCACAGCCTCAACCTCACCACTACCATACCCCACCCTAGCTCCATTCAGGTAAACTGCAATGTTGCGACTCCACCATACCACACTGGCTGCTACTGGCCCTGAAGTAAGGATTTGCCATACAGTTGTATGGACAAAAGCTACCTTCCTGCAGAAATTCATGCTGTACACATGGACAACAGAGGGTGGGGCTAGTTGCTGTACATGATGTCAGATGTGAGGCTAGTCTGCCCAGCCTGCTTCCCTCTCCACATTCATTCTATGTTTGAGAGGTGCTTCCAAACATGCTTTTGATGTGACATTTGTCACATAGTTTGGCCCTGAGTAGTTGTTTCTTCTTTAACCAATAGCTGCCATGGGGGCTACTCTGAGTCAAGCCTATAAAGTGGGGGCAAGGGGCTTTAACCCTTGGCCCTTGCCATAGTCCCAACTGAAATCAACCCTCCCCCCTTTCCTATACATATTGTTTGCAATAGAAGTGTTCCTTCCATGGTAAATAGCAAATGGGTAGGAGTGGAATCTGATGACAATCAGGCCATGATGGGCGTAAAGGGTAAAAGCTCCCCAGCACACCACAGTCCCAATCCAGCTTGCTGACCCTCACCCCCTGTCAACTATTGGTTAAATAAAAAATAGACACAGAACCAAACTACATGACAAAAATCACATCTTTGGTCTTCAGTTGCATCAACTATGAAATTATATTCAATATTTGTATCCAAAGTAAACATACCATAACCCAAAGAATTGTAGTTGCTGATCATTTCTTGAAAACTTCGCAGTTGCTTAGATTTTTTAGCTTTAGAGTTCTCAGTTTGCATTTTACATTTTTTAAAAAGCAAAAGTGGATGTTGCTGTGAGTGGAATTCCCTGTGAAGGCTTATCTAAAAGGAAATAACCTTTCTCAAACATATCCTCCCAGCCAAGCACATAACTCTGATTCTTGAAATGAATTTGTTTATTATTTTGTCTTTCTGGGACTTTAACCTCCATGCACAGAGAACTCTGGAAACTAAGAGTATCTTTGTTGACAAAGACAAGGTAATTGGTCTGAATTGGCTCTCTGGTGAGCTAGACCTCAGATAGATGAAGGAAAGACAGAACATTCTTTTTCTTTTGTGTATACGTGACTCCACATTCTAATGTTTTTGCACCAATATGGATTTTAAAAACATTTTGCTTGACGCTCCATGTTAACATTTTCATAGATGTTGCAGGGGGACATTGCTAGTGTCTACTATGTTAATCATCATACCTATCATATAATAAGCTTCTGTAACAAACAAGGGCTCTAAAAGGGAATTTATGCTTTTTAAAGGTGCATTAAAATGACTGTACATTTCAATCTATGTGTCTTTCACACACAAAATAAAACCCTTTACATGTTTGCAATCTTCCATCAGTATTGTTATGATCATTTTTGCTTCAGAATAAGTTAATATCTAATCTGTCAACTATAATGAGGCAAGTTCTTGCTTTTTTTAATCTTGATGTCATTACTAGGAAGGATCTGAAAGTGAATGAAAGCTGGGGAAAGGACTGTTTGGGGGAAGACTAATTACTCCTAAGGGAACTTTCAACATCTCTGAGTTCTTTCTTGACAAGGTAGCCTGTTGGGTAGCTGCTGTGCAAAGCAAAAGTAAGAATGGCTTTTATGGATATTTAACAATGCTCAGCAGGAACTAAAAAAAACCACAAAGGCCAGAGGATTTACCGCATGGGACCAACTTTCCCATTCTTACTGATATTTCAGAGAGTTACTGTAGCTCTTGGACTAAATGCCTTTGCACACGTACATGCACATACATACACATGTACACACACACACACCAGAGCTGAATTCATAATTAATGATGTGATTATAGGTGCAATTAAATACTTTAAAATCAGATAGATTGTAATGGGCAATTGAACATGCATACAACTGCTTTCCAATGAAAGTATTTAGGCAAGTACCTGATATGTCATGTTCCTCTTCCATCAGAGATACCTTTGGATTAAAGTGGAACTTGATCACCAGATCTAAAGGGCAACTGCCATAGGCACTTGTCTGCATACAGAGTGACAGTAACTGCTAATGTAACCTAGAGCAATGGAAAGAGCACTGCCAAGTATGTAGCTGCTCAAACCCAGCCAGAAAGTTGAAAGCAGAGGCAAGCATCACATTTACCAGTTTTCTACTCTGGTCCCAGTAACAACTTGTGTTTGCATAATGATTGCGGTTGACTTTGGAAAACATGCAGATTGTATTTATTCAATTTCTAGGCTGAACTACTCTTTGGACTTGGGGTAGGTTACAGTTTTAAAAGAACGCTGTACATCTTTCCCCTGAAAACCAGACGTAGAATCAAACTAATTGTGCCCTGTGCAGAGTCCCCAACAAAAATCACCTTGGTCATTGGTATTTCCTGCAGAAGAGAAGATGCTCTTGGTACTCACAATTTCTTCTTTCCCAGGGAAAATAGCAGCTTCTTCCCATGGTCCAAAACCTAGTTCTGTCTCCCCAACTACCATTTTTAAAAAGAGACAAATATGATCACACATTTAATAAAATGGAGCATAGAATCTCTTGTCACTGAAACTCAAAACCATGAATAAAATTGTATTACGTTGTAAAAACGGAGTGCAGGAGCCTAGACTATTTGGAATGCTGATACTGGAAGTTTGGAGTCGTACTTGGGTTTTGTCAGCAGGTTTAGAATAGGAGCTTCTGAGTAGAAAACACAGAACTCTCCATGCTGGAAAAGATTCCCCACCACTACCCACCATCAGCATTTTTGTTTAACGGTATTGCTTTCTCAAAAGGGAAAAATACTAAGTTTCACTTCAGTTCGGTGCCCATCTTATGCTGCTGTTTTATTTGCTGTGATCATAAATGAGGCTGCCATTAGTTAATTTCAAAGTTCATCAGTAATCCATCACTGTGGAAAGCAAAGTAGAAAGCTAGGGTGGCTGTAGAATTATCACTAATAGGCAAAAAACCTTGCGGTTTAAGAACATACCTATAGCCCACAGATATTTCTACCAAACTTTAAAAAGCAGGGAAATTGCGCAGCTATAGTGAATGCACCAGGGGAGCAGGAGACCTGAACTCCTCTATGAGATATTGTACTGCCCTACGAAGTTGTCAAAATGCAAACACAATTTGGGTTGGTCTTTCACAGTCCAATCCACTTGCTGTGTAGCTTGGAAGAATTTGGTAATGTGCCTCTGAGCATATGGGGAGTGGTGGCAACACCTGCCATCTCCAAAGATGGAAAATTATATTTTTGTATGTTTGTTGGCATTCTTACTTTGCTTCTTTCCTGTGTTACTGTTGCTACAGAAAATCTAAACTAGAAAATTTTATTTCCCTCATTATTCATCCTAGAAATCCAAGAAATTTATTTTTTATTAATTTCAAAGCCTTTTTATTGGTCAATGTCATATGATGGTGAAGGCAGCCTTTTGTGTTTCAAATTGGAGGTTATGTTCTATTTCTATTTTTGGTGCATTAACAGTTGAATCTGAAACTGCAGTTTGATGTAAAATCAGACTGATTACAATATGTTGCTACTTCAGCAATGACTATAGCTGTTGGAAAAAAGAGGATGCATGTTTCAGCCTGCTGTGTTTGAACCACTTTATTTAAGGCAAGGTGGGCACGGTCAATTAAAACCATAGAGCACACCTAGAATTTTGCTTGAATATATTTCATCTCCCATCATTTTATCTTGTGCAAATTGAGACACTCCTGAGGTCCACTGGAGACTATTCTGCACAAGTCAGTGCCATTATTCCACAATTATGTTTGGAGTTTTTTTAGTATAAATTTTGCAAAGTGTTGTTGTACTTCACATATTCATAGAAATAAAAGTAAAATGATTTCCTATAGGAAACTTCACTAAAATTGCAAAGTAAATCAGACATATTTAAAGTGACCATCTAAACTATATCAACTGTCTTAATAATGTTGCTTCCTCCCTGCTAAAACAAGATCAGCACAGCACATGTCTTGTTTCTGTTATTTGGGCTGATTGCAGGTGATACCACTCACCATATGCTCAGAGGCACATTACCAAATTCTTGCAAACTACACAGCAAGTGGATTGGACTGTGAAAGACCAACCCAAATTGTGTTTGCATTTTGAACTTATTCCTGGACATTTTTATGAAGAAAATGCTATAGAGGCCATTTAAAAGTAAACTCATTAAGGCTAAAGGATGATCAAAGTGACCAAAACAGTAAATGTCAAAGAATTGCAGCAGCTGAAGTCAGACACAACCCAAGGTATTTTGGTGCTTGTCACTGGAATCCCATACACATTTACTGGGGAGTAAGTCCCACTGAATGCAGTGCAGCTTACCTCTGAATAGATATGCATTAGATTGCAGTGGGAGAGTCAGTAAATCAAAATAGCATGTCCATGTACGTGCATGGTATCGCACAACTGATACTTGCTGCCCTGTATTTGTACCCCAATTTAATGCCAGGAAGCAAATCATTACACCATGCCTAATGGTATTCCCCGATATCTATGTATGGATGTGAAAAAAGCAGATAAGAGAAAAATCAACTCATTTGAAATGTGGTGCTGGAGGAGAGCTTTGCACATACCATGGACTGCAAAAAAGACAAATAATTGGGTGTTAGAACAAATTAAACCAGAACTATCACTAGAAGCTAAAATGAGGAAACTGTGATTATCATATTTTGGACACGTAATGAGAAGACATGATTCACTAGAAAAGATAATAATGCTGGGACAAATAGAAGGGAGTAGAAAAAGAGGAAGGCCAAACAAGAGATGGATTGATTCCATAAAGGAAGCCACAGACCTGAACTTACGAGATCTGAACTGGAAGGTCGTTGATTTATAGGATCGCCATAAGTCGTCATCGTCTTGAAGGGTTATAACAACAACAAAATGGCGCTCCAGCCTGATAATAGCTCTTCAGTTATGCAGGTGTATGAAGACTCTTTCTTTGATGGAACTGACACTAGACAAATAGTACAAAACTTAGCTGGAATAAAGTAAAGCATCTGGTGGGGAAAAGATAATAGATCTGCACCAAGGCAGTTTCCTGCTACTGTACATTATTATTACAATCAATATCACTTACGCTCAGCCATGTGGATTGTCTTCCTATTAGTTATGCTTCATTTTGTATTATGAAAAAGGATATATCTAAAAACTGATCAACATAAATTATGCAGCTCCTAAGTAATTTCTAATTTGCACTGTGTTTCATGTGGTGAATTATTAGTCTAGAGATACCTTGATTTGAATTTAGAAATGCAGGGGTGTTACATTTATTCTGTTAAGTGTAAATGTGTTGGGTGAAGCAAGTTAGGGGGTCCACTCTGCCAGTGACCTGGCTAAAAGGGCAGAACCCACCCCCCACAGTTGTATATGAGGGGTCACTCCAGAGGCATAATCCTGTCAAGACCAATGGATATTTGAATTCAGAAGTTTGCATTCCTAGGAAAACTCAGGCATTTGATCTCAGTAAGGAGCAAATCAAGTCTCTGCCTTGGAAAACAACCATAAGAAACATGAAATAGGGCTTCAAACGTTGTGCAGGGGGAAGGGAGAATTCCACCTTGTGGTTTTCCCATTACAGTGTTGCAAGAACAGCTGCACTTGGCTGACTTTCTCTTCTCCTAAAGACACAGGATCAGTCTCAGGCCCTGAGCCTAGCAACCCTAACCCAGAAGTAGTTCTGGCCTTAACAATCATTCCTTGACTGTTAATTGTAAGAACAAAAAGAAGCATCATGCCCATCTTTCTGTTTGCAGGGGGGAGGAATCAGTTAAATAGAATAAGGCTGCAATCCAATACATGTCTACTCAAAAGTAAGCTTAATTGGGTTCAATGGGACTTACTCCCAGGTAAGTGTGTATTGGATTGCTGCCTAAGCAAGCAGCTCACAAAAGGCACACATTAAGAAGAAAAGATACCCATATGGGATGCTGTCAAGGTAGGTTGGTTTTTCTCTCAATATAATGATAAACTCACCATTGATAAAATCTTCAAGCCAGCCTGTGTTTGGTACGGAAAACCATTTGTGCAAGGGAAGCATCTGTTCATTATCATTCATGGGTTTCATTCTGTTTCTTGTAACCTAGAGATGTTTATATACCAACCACATGCATTTCCGTTTGTCCAACATCCAAGAGAGAACTGTCTCAAGAGAGTTTTTTGTCTCACAAAAAAGGTAGCTTCAAATAAGGAACAATAGCCAAAGAATTAAAGCTTCTGAAAGCTTGAGGGATTGTGTACACAACACCAAAAAACTATGGGTGGTGTAAAGGAACAGACAAATCAGACTATTCTGGTCCATATCAATTTCACATCTGTTTCTTCATAAGTCCATTTCTTTTTCCATCTCAATTTTTTAAAATTTGAATAAAAATTTATGTTTAAATTTGTATTTAATACATACTTAAATACATATTTCCACAATATGATAAATACATATTTTATCATAATGTGACATTCTCTTAATGTGGACATTTTAAAAAACCATTTTATCCTGACAAATACAAACTTTTAAAATATATTGAGTCAAGAACAGTATTCAAAGAAGTGTGAAATCTGAAGGTTGATTATGTTTTAATCTGTATGTCAATCATGAAGGTGAGAATTAGTTCGAAGGGGAGTTCACTTTACAATGTGGACCAAATAAAATTCTCCATCCCTAGGGGTGTCTGTCTAAGTTGTGGGAAACTGCCAGCCAACAGGCCAAATTAGTCCTGCCAGACCTCTAAGGTTGGCCAGCCAGGTTGTCTGGGTAAACCATGCCCACCTTTCCCACACCTGTCATTATATGACATCAGGTATGGGAAAGTTCAAATAGAAAAAGTTCAAAAAAGGAATTTAAGCCGCAGTTGCAGAAGATGAACTCTAAGCATGCTCCTGATTCTTCCTTTACATGTGACAGAAGATGCCAAATTCAGAATCTTCCTTTGCAGCTGTGGCTTGAGGTTTCAATCAGCTGACATCATATGATGTCAGCTGATTGTCAGGTGGGTGTCCCTACCCACCTGTCAAAGTGATCCACAGAAGGTTGGCCACTTATGGATCTGGCCTTATAGGGCAAACAAATTGAAACTAAATCCAGACAAGACAGAGGTGCTCCTGGTCAGTCGAAGGGCAGATCAGGGAATAGGGATTCAGCCTGTTCTGGATGGGATTACACCCCCCCCCCGAAGACACAGGTTCGCAGTATGGGTGTGCTCCTGGACTCAGCTCTGAACTTGGAGGCCCAGGTCTCGGCCGTGGCCAGGAGTGCCTTTGCCCAGTTAAGACTAGTGCGCCAGCTGCACCCGTTCCTGGAAATGCCTGATTTGACTATGGTGATGCATGCCTTAGTTACATCCCGTTTAGACTACTGTAACGCACTCTACGTGGGGCTGCCCTTGAAGACTGTTCAGAAACTTACACTGGTACAAAGAGCTGCAGCCAGAGTATTAACAGGGGCTGGTTACAGGGACCATACAACTCCCTTGTTACAACAGCTCCACTGGCTGCCAGTTTGTTTCCGGTCACAATTCAAAGTGCTGGTTTTGACCTATAAAGCCCTATACAGCCCAGGTCCAGGCTATTTGTCAGACCGTATCTCCCTATATGAGCTGTCCCGGGCCCTGAGATCTTCAGGAGAGGCCCTTCTCTCAGTCCCAACACCCTCATAAGTGCAATTGGTGGGGACGCGAGATAGGGCCTTCTCGGTGGCTGCTCCTAGGTTCTGGAACTCCCTTCCTAGGGAGGCACAAATGGCCCCCTCCTTGCCATCCTTCCGTCGGCAAGTAAAGAATTTTTTATTCCGACAGGCTTTTGGGATAGAAGGTGTTTAGGATTGGGCTTTACAAGGCTTGTTTTATTGTTTTATATTATTATTTGTCTTATTTTAAATTGTTTTTAGATTTTTAAGTGCCTTTCATGGTTTTAAGGTTGTGCATAGTTGAATTGTATTTTAATTGTATGTTTTTCTATGTTTTTAACTACATGTAGTTCTATTTGTAAGCCGCCCTGAGTTCCAGTTTGGAAAAAGGGCAGGGTAAAAATAAAGTTTCAATTCAGTTTCAATTCAATTCAAAACTACATGTGACATTTTCCATGTAGTTCGCACTCAAATGCAAGCTTTTTCTTTCACAAATTACCAGTCCAGGAGCACCCATTTTGGTGAGAGGGTAGCAGGGCTACCTACAGCTCTTGTGGTGTTTATCTGGATAGTGGGAGCCCATTGGAAATTTGCAAGGGGACCTTTTTCCCCAATGCAAATTGCAGGTGGGGGAATGTTCCAGATTGGGTCTACAGAGGGAGGGGGGACAGGCTGGAGTCCCCATACCACCACCACCCATGCCATGGTCCTGACCCAGCTCCTCCTCCCATACTGGCAATTTTAGAAAGAAAAATGTTGAACTCAAGAGCAAACTACACGATAAATTTAAGGTGTAGTTTGGCATTCACAAGAGTTGTTGTTCATGGTACAGCCCCATTTCCTGGTCTGTAGCACTCTAGGGCTTCAGCACTTTCCTGGGAGTAAGTCCCATGAACTGAATGGGGCTTACTTTTGAGTGGACATGTAAAGGATTTCATTTGAATCTCCGGTAAAAGGGGTCGAGGTCCGCTCAGCCTTCCATCCACCCGTGGTCGGTAAAATGAGTACCCGGCATATGCTGGGGGGTAAAGAAAGGCCGGGGAAGGAACTGGCAATCCCACCCCATATATATGGTCTGCCTTGTAAACGTCGCAAGACGTCACCCTAAGAGTCGGAAACGACTCCCACTATAAGTGCAGGGACACCTTTACCTTTATTCTGAGGAGAATTTAGATGGATACAAGCAACCCTAAGTGTGTATGTGCATGTCTTGACTTCTAGTGCAAATGTAGGTAATTGAATGTGCATCAATATGTAAGCACCATGTAGTCCACAGCCTGCCATTTCACACTGTGGATACTAAGGTATATTTCTGAAGAATATTTCCTACTTTTTTTTTAACCCAAAGAACAAACACTTACTCAGATGTTAAATCACTGAAGGACAGGTTGGACAGGCTATCTCAGAGTAAATGAGTATAGCACACAGCTGCAGAACCTTCAGCAATATTCATATATGGGTGCCTTGGGCAGTGAATCTTGGTAAGAGAATAGGTATAATACTAGAGTGTGCCTATTTTCATCTGTGAAATGTTGGACAGAATGCATATCGAACAGATCGGTCTCCCAGACTAGTGGTGTATTTTCTCAGATTGAATCCGGTAATGTCAAACTACTCAGATCTTTGCAGTCATAGGACAGGCTCATCATACATTTGACTTATGTTAGCCAGTGGTGACTTATTTTAATTTAAATTGCACGTTTTTATATTTAAAATATAAAATACACTGTTAGTGCTCAGGGCAAGATGGATGAAAATAAGCAAAACCAGGGGAATCATTTTAAATTTCCATCACCCCCTTTCCTTTTTTTAAAGGGAAGGATACAAAAAAGAAATAAAATAAATGAACACCTCACAAGTACAGGCCAACTACTCATGTGTTATTTTGTAGATGTAGGGAAAGGGCCATGGATATGCCCACCCCTCTGCTATGCATACTGGATCCTCATCTATGTGAACAACAAGAATTGGACATAAGTAATAATATCATTGATATACTTTGGTTCAATTGCTACCAATATTAGAAATGCAGAAAAGTGAGGTGATCCAGGGTGCAATTCAAAAAGATGACATCAGGATTTACTGTAAATGGATACATATTCTAACAATAAGACTCACAACGATAGCATTGTCATCTATTTGAATAAAAACGCATTAAATATATTAGCAGCAGCAATTAATGAATGTAAATGTGGTGCTAATCAGGAGAAAAAGACTGAGGAGTTACAGTACATAAATCCCCCAAGTCCTCAACCTAATTAGTGAAGATAAACTGGTTGACAGATTGCACAGCTCGAAAAACATAAAGCAAAGAAGGTTATAATATTTATTATTGCGTTATAAAGCAATACGTATAATGTTCTGATTAGACACTACCCCTCCCCACCAATGTATAGATTTAATCACTAGTTTCCACAAAGGATAACAACTTGCTCTGTCTGCGTGGTTCGATAAATTAATCCAGATCTAGTCTAAATAAAGGAATTTGCATTCTTTAGAGATTATTGAACTTCATGCTAGTAGAGAAGCATCACCACCCAATGTGTTAATTGTATTGCTGCTAACGAGCATCAGTACAGCAGCATCTCATAACACGGGGCAACTTCTCAGATTATCATTTCTCTTAATACACACAGATTTATATGTAAGGAAATGTGTAAATCCAATAATGTTGGGAAGCTATACAAGGTTAGGGTCCCTGGTATGATGTGTACATATAAGCGCCCAGACTTCCAACCAGGCAGCTACACATTTTTCATGGAGGGGGTCTGCACTTCCTGCAACACAGGCATTCACACTGAAGGAAACTGTAATGTCTGAAGTAACCACAATATGGTTAATCTGGGAGTAGCAGTCCAAACACTTTTCAAACCAGAGATAGATGAGTTTGCCCCCACTTGCCTAGGATTCTGAAAATATCTGAAGCTTGGAAACCCTCCACGCCAGCCCTCCTTGATCCCCAAAGGATCCTCTTTGCCAGCCTCACCCTTTTTCTCTCAACTCTGTCATCCCTTCCCCATAAGGCTTTGCTTTGAAGGTAGTGATGGCAAGTGAGGGAAGAGGAGTGGTTTACTTCTTCCGTGCCCCACTGATTAAAAAAACGGATGGATATGCCTGGGCCTGGTGATCGAAATGAGCTCTCGCTTGAAGCAGGTTTTTAAAAGCCCCAAATGTTCATGTCAAAGCCTGGCTTAGAAGAACTTTACCAGCATCCCTAATCAACAACAGTTATGTGAGCATTTATTCAATGTTTGTCCCTGTCGTAGCACTTGATAAACAAGCGGTAACAGTTCAGAAAAGGGCAATCAAAATGCTCAAGCAGATGGAGCAACTTCCCTATGAGGAAAGTTTACAGCATCTGGGGCTTTTTTAGTTTAGAGAAAAGGAGAGTAAGAGTAGACATGGCAGAGCTGTATAACATTATGCATGATGTAGAGAAAGTAGATCAAGAAACATTTTTCTCTTACTCTGATAATACTAGAACTCTGGGCCATGCAATGAAGCTGAATGTTGGAAGATTCAGGACAGGCAAAAGAAAGTATGCCTTCACACAGCACATAGTTAAACTATGGAATTCGCTCCCACAAGAGGCAGGGATGGCCATCAACTTGGATGGCTTTGAAAGGGGATTAGACAAATTCATGGAAGATAGGGCTATCAGTGGCTACTAGCCAGGGTGGCTATTCTCTCTCTCCATAATATGCTTCCAAATACCAGTTACCGGAAAATACAGGAAGGAAGAGTGCTCTTGTGCTCAGGTCCTGCTTGTGGGTTTCCCACAGGCCTCTGGTTGGCCATTGGAGAACAGGATGCAGTCCAGGACATTGGCCTGATCCAGTGGGCTCTTCTTATGTTCTTATGTTCATGCAAAACCTCATTGGGCATGTCTCTACTCAAGCTCAAGAAGTGTGTATGGCAGTGCCAGAGACTTCCACAGCAAATGTGGGGCTGGCATTGCATGCATTTGGGCAGTCAAGTCATAAGAAATCTTTAGACATTACTCCTTCTACACAAGGCATTACCATAGCAAATAATTTTTCACTGGCACTTACATAGGGGAGTCATGTATGAACTGGCCTCCAGAGCAATGAAGTTCTAATAACTGGCACAGTATTTTATGCAATACAATCATTTGTTTTCATTATGAATGCTCAGGAATACGTTGAAATGAAGGGACATTACTGCCACCACACCCATCATTCAGAAAACTGCAATAACACAACATTGTCAACAGCTAGGAGACTGTTGCCAATATAATTCTTAAGTGAAGCAGGGTGTGGTAAGAGATGAAAGATAAAACGGATGACAACCAGAGTTATTATAGAAATGGTCAAAAAAAAGAGACCACCCGAGAAGCATAGGAGCTAGTTCTTTTATGTAGCAGCCAATTATGTGGTCTGTTGCAGCTGGTGCAATCACCAAGACCCCAGTTCTGGAGGTGGAGAATTTCCAAGGAGCGCCTGAAGGTTAGGAGGAAGCAAAAACACCTTGTGACCTTGTTGCTGCACCTGAGATGCTCCAATATCTCAGCTTCTAGTTTAAATATTAATTAATTTATTATTTGATTTATATCCCTCCCTTCCTCCAGCAGGAGCTCAGGACGGCAAACAAAAGCACTAAAAACAGTTTAAAACATCATAAAAACAGATTTTAAAATACATTAAAACAAAACATCATTAAAAACTTTTTTTTAAAAAAAGCTTTCAAGACATCTTTAAAAAAAGGTTAAAAATATATTGTTAAAAAAAGTTTAAAAACATATTAAAAAGCAATTCCAACACAGATGCAGACTGGGATAAGGTCTCAACTTAAAAGGCTTGTTGAAAGAGGAAGGTCTTCAATAGGCACCGAAAAGATAATAGAGATGGCGCCTGTCTAATATTTAAGGGGAGGGAATTCCACAGGGTAGGTGCCACCATGCTAAAAATGCCTCAAGCACTGCTAAATATAGAATATTTTAAGGTATAAAATATGTTTGAACCAAAACCATAGCCATTAATAGCAGCTAAAGGTGGAATCTAGCAATCGTTTAAGGACTAAAAGAGCTGCCAACTTCTTTCAGTGAAAAGCTTGCCTCCATATTACTCTATATAGAAAATATGACTTCATAGTAATATAGGGCAACATGAGGAAGTCATGCTCACCACAGACAAAAGAAAGAGGTCTGCTTATTACATCTCTCTTAATGGGAGGCCTGTGCAGTAGGTACTGGAGCTAGAAAAGCCATTCTCATCTGAATAAAAGGGTGTAATTGGATATACAAGGTCCAGATGCAAGCCAGACCCAGATAGGGTCCCTGTTGGCCTCCACAGTAAAGTCCCCTGTGTGGTATTGCTCCTGATGCCCACTGGCAGCACTACCTGGCTACTGAGGCCACACATTGGCCCTCTCTCTCCATGGCATTATCCTATCATCATGCTTTCCTTTCGGAGCTGGAATTGCATCTTGGGAAAATAAAGTGGCAGCTTCCCAGTGTCAGTTGGAGACAAGTAGCTACTTAGCTCCAGTAGGTAGCATGAGACACCACTGGCTCTGGCAGGGGAGGGAGTGGGCCTGTTCAGTGGCGGCCACTGCTGAATTGACAACAGTGGAGCCGAAGTGGCAGCAGTAAAGCTGGAGGAGGCCTGCAGTGGCCTCCGTGGCATGGTGTGGGGGTGGCAGGCAGGGAATAGGAATCAGTCCTGGTTGGCCTTGCCAAGGTGATTCTTCCTGGCAGCTTCCTGAGCATGTTGGGTAATGATGCTGTCAGATGAGCACTATGATGTCAATGCAAATTGGCTGCACATGAGTACGGCCTGATTCACAAGTCACACTAAACCAAACTATGGCTTAGGATCAATGTGGTCTCCAGAGAAGAACTCACTGCACTTCATTCCTTGATGGTCATTTTGCTGCTGCTGCTACTACTGTTACACCATGTTGAACAAAGGCACAGCACGACATAGTTTGTCATCTGAACCTGGGTTCATAGTTTAGCTCTCCTGGAGGTAAACTGTAAGATAGACCTTGTTTACAGCTCATGGTTAATCTGGAGAGTGCTAAAGCATGATCCCAGGTGCAGATCACATGCTAAGTCAGAGGTGTTATGTGTCCAGAGTTCTCATGTCCAGGGAGGGGGAAGATGGCCTGTTCTGGATAAGGTTGCTCTCCCCTGGAAGGAACACGTTTGCAGCTTGCGGGTACTCCTGGATCCAACATTGACACTGGAGGCTTCGGTGGCCTCAGTGACTGTGTGTGCCTTTTTCCAGCTCTGGTTTTGGTCCCTTTTAGACCGAGATGACTTGGCCACAGTAGTCCATCCTGATAACTTCCAGATTGGATTTTTGCAACATGCCCTACGCGGGGCTGCCCTTGAAGATGACTCTGAAACTTCAACTGGTCCAAAATGCAGCAACAAGATTACTGGGTGGGGTTCCCTTTAGAACTCATTTAACCCATTTCAAAACATCTGATTTGGTTGCCAGTTCATTTCCAGGCCCAATTCAAGGTGCTCACATTAGTGTTTAAAGCCCTAAATGACATAGGTCCCAAATATCTGAAAGACTGCCCTACAGACCCGCCTGGGTGTTGAGATCAGCAGAGGGGGCTCTCTTGGTAGGTTCCATTACCCTCAGAAGCTCTGAGGGTGGTGGCCTAGAAGAGAGCACTCTCTGTGGCAGCCCCTAAGCTGTGGAATTCTCTCCCCACTGAGGTGTGCCTGGCAACTTCACTGAACAGTTTTCAATGAATGCTGAAGACTCACCTCTTTACCCTGGCCATTGGCACCTGGGATGTATATTTTTAGGAGCTACCCTATTTTTTATGATATGATTTTAGGTTGCTTTTAATGGTTTTTAATGATGTATTTTAAACTGTTGTGACCTGCCCTGGGATCTTTGGGTGAAAGGTTGGGTAATAAATTCAAATAATAAATAATAATAATTTAAATAATATGCAAACTATGGCTTAGCTCATAGCACAGCAGCAAAATGACTGGAAAGGAAAGTGGCTGTGATTTCGTCTCCAGGAGCCTGCATACTCACACATTTGTAAGACTTTCCCAACTTTTGGGTCCCCAGATATTGCTGGACTACAACTCCCTTCAGCCCCAGCCGGCATGGTCAATGGTCAGGAATTATGGGAACCATAGTCCAGTGACATTTGGGGACCCAAAGGTTGGGAAAGGCTGTGCTGAGCCATGGTTTGACTTAGCATGATGTGTGAACCAGGCCTAAGTCATATTAGCATGTAGACTCCCTTTGCTGTATTAGGGCTAAATTCTCCATGACTGGTGTTGAAGTAAAGTACCCCATTCTGAATAAACCCTGTAGCAGGATCTAATGGTGACTTGGGTATTGTTGTTGCATTAATATATATGGCTGGGACATATATACTATAGTATAGAGGTCATTAATTAAAAAAAAACTTTAATTGCTACTTCATGCAGATGACAGAGTACTCAATATTGCTAGAGCTTCGATAAGTTGTGAGCTATGTTTGGAACTATATGACAAGGATTAAGCTTGCTACATGGTTGCATTCTTAGAATGCAGAATGTGCAGTAAGAGAACATCTAAAAGAAGCCGTCAATCAAGAGATTGGTCATTAGAGATTAGTGTGCCTTTCAAGGAGTCTCCATCCAGCTTGAACCCTCTCACAGAAATCTAGGCTAAGGACCTGTTGCACTAGACCCCCAAATAAATATTAGGTTTTAAATGAGCCAGATGATGATATGTAACCGGTTCTAAGATTTATACTGGCATCAAGACGAGAAGGAATGCAATTCATTTCTTCTTGGCATACAACGATTGCTCCTCAAATAATTTTGAGGGTTTTAATTTTGTTCACTCTTGTTTTTAGAAAGATGCCACAATGTAATTGGTCAGTTTTATGGCTTGGCTTTTGTATTGTATTTTACATTTTTGTCTTTCCTAGAAACAATCAAGAAATTATCATTGCTGAAGGCAAAATGCTAGAACTGGATGGACCGAGAAGATGCAGCCATACTCTCCTGAAAGCTGCACTATATTTCAATAATGATAACTGATTTTAAATTATAAAGCTCCAACATGCAGAGCCTATTTATGAAAACTGAATCTCAATATTTATAGAATAGTCCATACTTCCAAAACTGCCATGATGGGAATTATTCTTGGAAAGATGCCTGCAGTTTAATCTGCAAACTGACCTTCTGGTCTCCTTTTGCTCCCCAAAACCATCTGTTTCACTGATAGACGGCCTGATCCTAGAAACCAGATGTATTCCCCCCTCCAAAAAAAATATGTTGTTGGGCCAACAGATAAAGTCAAATGAAGTCAAATGTTACATCTGTATGAAATAGAATATATTATATAAAACTATCCTTAGAATATATTTAGTATTACTCAGTCTTAAATATTAATTTGACCTCATTTTATGGCAACATTTTCCACCTCTCTTGGGTCAACTACATGTTCTTAAGTATGACTACTCATCAAGGAAATTGATTGTTGTTGGAGAAAAATAGCACAGATAGTTTCTTATGTAGAGGAATGGCTCTGCCATACATTAAGGTGAAACAACCTGCTTCAAGCAGCAGCACCATAAGTGAGATGGGGGTAGTGAAGAGACAAAGGCAGAAATTGGTGCCTGAATGGGGCAGCACACTTTTTAAAGTGTTGGCCCTACCTGGAGGCGGGGAAAGGAGAAGAGGGTAACCAGATGCCTATGGGAAGCCCACAAGCATTATCAGAGTACAACAGCACTTTCCTGAATTGTGATTCCAGGCAACTGCCTCTGACAGTAGAGGTAGAACACAACCATCATGGCGAGAAGCATTAATTTGTCTAATTCTCCATTAATTTGTCCTCTTTTAAAGCCACCCAAGTTGATGGCCATTACTTCCTCTTGTGGGAGTGAGTTCCATACTTGCCTATGTGCTGGGTGAATAAGTACTTTCTTTTGTCACTGAAGCGTACCTGGAAGGGGCTGGGATGGTGTGTGATAGGGTGGCATTGATGCTGGAGGTGTGTAGGCACACCAGCAGAGTCAATCCAGCCCTACTGCCAGTATGCCTATGCAGCTCTGAACTCATTGCCACCCTTCCCCACTCAAGTCTCATCCAGGTGAGCCATAGCAATGTTGATGTCAAGAGGGTGGCTCCACCCCACTACACAGGCCATTACTGCCTTACAGTGTTCCACTTACAGCTTTAGACCAGGAAGCTGCCTTATACTGTCTCAGTTTGCACGTAGCACTGAGCCAAACTTATGGCTAACCATGAAGAAGCAACCCTAGCCAAGTATAAACTGGTGGGAGACAAACTATGACCCCAGGCTCAGAAGTAGCACTAAGCCAAACCATGGCTTAGCTCCAGAGAGCGTTTCAGCATGGCCGGGTGAAGAGCAAAGCACCTGCAGTTTTTGTTGTGAGTACTCGCATACTTGCTCTGTCGTGCTTAGCTTGCCTGGGATGTCTTGCATGGAAAGCAGCACTCACTGATAGCATATACTGTATTGTAACTTGAATCAAAATTGTAATATTCCAGCTCCTCACAATTCCAGTTACTTCGCCATTGTCCTATTAAGTAAAAGAAGATAATGCATGCTGTTTTCATATAGCTGCTATTCCTCTTCATCTTCAACCTTTCACATCATATTGGGTTCTTCCCCTCCCCCCTTCCAATTCAGACCATGCTTCTGCAGAGAAATTATCAGAGGATTGGCCCTTGCTTCATCTTGCTCAGCATCTATTAATAGAACTTTTTGATCATTAAGAAAAAGAGTGTTTTATGTCCTTTTTATTGCCTCATAATATTGATGAATTCAACTCACATTTCTGCTATTGTGATTCATCGCTTCAATTAGTTTGATGTACTAGAAGACATTCTTGACAGCCCTGTTGGCTAGAAGTTGCCTTGATTTTTCTTAACGATATAGTTCCCTTGGTTTTTAGAAAACTTTCCTAGGGGCAGCCTCTGGTTGAGAAAGATAAGAAGTAGCTTATCCCAAATAATTGTCTCTTTTATATTAGGTACCTTTATTTCCACCTTAATTTCCAGACAGGCTCTTTTTTCACAGCCTGGTGTAACTCTCCCAAGCTTTTCTTTCTTTCTTTCTTTCTTTCTTTCTTTCTTTCTTTCTTTCTTTCTTTCTTTCTTCCTTTCTTCCTTCCTTCCTTCCTTCCTTCCTTCCTTCCTTCCTTCCTTCCTTCCTTCCTTCCTTCCTTCCTTCCTTTCTTTCTTTCTTTCTTTCTTTCTTTCTTTCTTTCTTTCTTTCTTTCTTTCTTTCTTTCTTTCTTCCTTTCTTCCTTTCTTTCTTCCTTTCTTCCTTTCTTCCTTTCTTCCTTTCTTCCTTTCTTCCTTCCTTCCTTCCTTCCTTCCTTCCTTCCTTCCTTCCTTCCTTCCTTCCTTCCTTCCTTCCTGCTTTTATCATCAGTATCCTTTCTCAATAACATCAAGACTACTGGTAGCTGCACAGATCACACCACCTTTATTGGTTAATTTACAAATGTACATCACTCTGGTCTATAGGATCGGGACAGGTCACTGAAGAGAGTTGCTTTTTTTGCAGCAGATTTCATTGGAGATATAAAATAATGTGAAAGAGAGTAGTGTTTCTCTTAAACAAAATAAACTCATTTTATTAAGAAAAAACACATGGATAGGAAAGCCTAATCATCTACATCAGCTGAATTCAAAATTGTGGGAAGAAAAAGGAGGAACTAGAAATGATGATAGCCCTGAGAATATCAGTCTAATCTAACCAATCAGAGGCATGCTTAAACCTGAGGAAAGTAACAAGAGAATTCAAACAGGGGTCCTTTCAACTGACTATATCTAGTGCCTCTAATGTTCGATAGATTCAGAGCACAGTGAGACAATACATAGATTGCAATGAAACTTCCAACAGTCACACCACATTATTTTTTTTAAAAAAAAGACTAAAAGCTCATAACATTCAAATATGTCTATAATCTAAGGAACAAGCTCTCCAATAATACCTAAATCTTGACTATTAAAAGGTTTCCTAAACAGGAGCAGCTTAACAGTGTTTCTGGAATGTGCTCAGGTTTGGGCTAATTTGCCACCTGAGGGGCACATTCCAAAAGGGTAGCCATGTTTGGTCTCCTGAAGAAAAAAAGTGCTCTTGAATGCCTGAAATATTAGGAAATGTATTGTGATGTGAGCTTTCCTACACAAGGCAGATGAACTGCCACAATTAGGAGTAGCTGTTCAACTACAATTCTATTTTTTATTGAAGAAGCCAGCAGGTATGAAGGATTGCAGGTAAGCTCAGGTAGTTTGAGGCATATCTACACATTACATGGAAATGTGCTTAACAAAATCCCAGTGGCCTCCCCCCATCCCCTCCCTTTTAAAAGATCAAGCCATTTTGAAGTGGGCGATGTAGAAATGGGGAGCCGTGCTTTGCCCTTTTGCTATCCCCTGCTTTCCCACTTCAAATTATTGCTCCCAAACACTTGTGAACCTTGCAAACACTCGTTTGGGAGACTGCTGAGGACAGTCAGTTTTGGGGAGCCAGTTTGGAGCAGAGGAGCAGTGGCAACTCTGGTCCCATTGCTTTCCTAGTCAAAATTTCCCCTTCCAATACAAGTTATCCTTTAAAAAAATCAAAAGGCCATTGCAATTCTATTACACACATTTGTAAGAGCTGCAGCTCTTATTTAAAAACCAGTCTATCTGACTAACTAGCTCTGCTTTTAGTGACAGTAACTTCCTCATTTAAAGGAGCTTACTCTCCTTTAGCAGTCAGCTCTGAAAGACCAGGGAAGATTGTGGTTCCACTAGGGCTTCTGAGCTGGAGTCCTTAGAATCATAGGAGGGCAAGCAGATCTCCTCAGACTGAAAAGGAACTGGAAAAACTGGTTCATCTTGCGCTAGTGCTTTTGAATAAGCAGGGACATCTCAGGCTGGCCTTGAAGGCAATTCCTTCTCCTACTCCAAAGTCCTGGGGTCATCTCCTCAAGATGGGAAATCCAACCCCAGGGTCATGATCATCGGTTGTTGGAGGGAACTGCAAACTGAGAAAACCAAAGAGGGAGAGAAAAACACATCTGACCTAGAAACTCATGGAGGCAGTGGTGGAGATGGGATACTTCAGTCAGCACCACAAAAGTTCATGGCTTCAGACTATCTAACAACAGTTATCTGATATCAGTGGGTGCTGCTGGCCAACAAGGAACCACATGCTTGCATTGTGCTGACTACAGCCACCTGCCTCCATTGTCACTTCCCTATAGTTTCTAGCTAGGAAGGGCTTTCACTAATCCCCCTCAGTTGCTCTGCAATTTCTGGAAATCAACCATGTCATCGGCAGCTGGTAGCGTTAGGCAAACCAATACCTCTCTGTGTCAGTCCCCAATCTGCAACATTAGATATAACACCACTGACTTACGCTACACCTTGTGTTCCTTCCTGTTTCCTGAGCACTAAGACATAACAATGTAAGAGGAGCCTGCTGCATCAGGCCAGTGACCTATCTAGTCCAGCATCGTGTTCTCACAGTGCCCAACCAGATGCCTGTGGAAAGCCCACAAGCAGGACCTGAGTGTAACAGCATTCTTTCCCCACCCACCCCGGGCAGTTTCCTGCACTGGGTATTCAGAAACATACTGTCTCCAACTGTAGACCTTCTCTAGATAGAAAAAAGGTTATTTTGAAATGTAAGTTTGGAGTCCTCCCCACTGCATTATAGCACCACAGAGGAAGACACCTCAGCAGAATAACCGAGGGGTCTTTTAGAAAGCCAAATTAATTGTCTTGCGGAGGCACAAAAAACTATTGGGGGGCTCATTCTGGGCTGCAGGCTAGCCACCCTGCATTACAGGGTTGTTGAATGCACAACAGTATAACTTATCTTAATCACTATAACAACAATGCTGCTATGTAAAGGTTATTGATACTGTCCTACTAAGTACTGGAGGGATGGAAATCCTCTTTGCAGTTATGAATTTTAGCTGGAAATTTGTGTTTTCTAGTTCTCTTTTCTGCATACTATTATTTACTACATTTATAACCTACCTTTCCTCTAAGGAGCTCAAGGCAGCATGCATAGATTCTCTCATCCCTCCCCCCATGTTATCCCCTCGCACAGTAGTCTTTACTAATATATTCTATATGGTTATGCTCCTTGTCTGTAATATTACAGCAAGTGTTTGTGTTAGGCATGTGCCATAGCTTTCTCTGTAAAATGTATTGAAACTTGCTTGCTAGTGGACAGTAATGCTGTAGCCTTTCTGGGTGACAGGCTTGATCCTAGTGGGGTTTGCTACTAAGTAGAACATCCATAGGATAGGACTGTTAGGATTTTTTTCTGCATGGCTCTTGGAAACTTCAAGTGATGATTACCTTTGCAGTGGCACTCACCTTTGCAAGGCTTGCTTTGCAGAAGTGCACATCATTTGGTCAGAGAAGATTCCACAAATGTCCTTGGCACTCATCACTTTCTAGATGATGCCCACCTCCCCAAACCTGAAAGTGGCTTCATTAAGAAACCTTTATTCTCTTGCCCTTCCTGTTTCTAGGTTATCTAGTTTAGAAGGCATTGCAAAGGAAAAAATGCAGCAGTGTCCTCAGAGATCAATTATACAATGCTTCAGATTTCTGCAATTCAGTTGCTCCGTCTTCAGATATACTAATGATTAGGAGAAGAGGGAGTAAAAATAATGCGTAAAACATTTTATCAGTATTGTACCATTAATGTACCAGCGTTGTGTTTAGAGGGAAGGACACTTTGCTATCAGCCGGAGGCATAAGAATCACTGGAAGGTTGCACCATCCTGCCTACTAAGAAAAGCGTAACAACAAAGAAAAGGCCAACCCTGTCCCAGCCACCATACAGAGGAAAAACAGCCACAGAGAGCTTCCTTCACCCCATCCAGCCAGAAAAAACTGTTGCTCCATATGCCAGTTGCCCTAGGAATCCAGAACTGCAGAATCAATGTGAAGGTCACTCTGGCCTCTTCCAATGGCCAGAGGAACAAGGGCTCTTGCAACTTTTTATTATTATTATTGATGTAGCTCGTCTTCCACCTTGGAGATGATCTGATCAAAATGTGGGTATGTATTTATAAAACAAACACAAGATAATGCATGTACCCCACTCTTCTCGATCACACCAGGGCCTCTTTCCTACTAATGGCAGCACAGAGGGGAGGGGAATTATTTTCATGGAGACTGCAGCTGGGGAGGAAAGGGTTAAACCTTCCCTCTCCTTGTACTGTGATCTTGATAAAAATGGCCTCCCCCACATCTACTATTTTCCAAGGGGTACTCATGTTAGTCTGTTGCAGAAAAACAACAACAAACTCTAGTGGCGCCTTAAAGACTAACCAATATTATTATGACTTTCATGGAAGAGAGTCCACCACTTCAACAATAAACAGAAGCCTCTGATATAATGCTCAGAGACACACTTGGCATCATGTGAACTTGGGCTCTAACAACGCCACAATTAATACACTAATAAAATTTGTTCCAAAGCTATTTGAAAGGTTGTTTGGGGGACTGGGGGGATATCAGTTATTTTGAACCAGGGCTCAGCTCTGGATATTGTATAGGAAGCCATAGACAAGAGTGGGCCTTTGAGCATCCAACACTGTGTCGTAGCTTCACCACTGAGTAACTACTGAGTAACAGGGACAGTTTTGTGCCCTGGCAACTCTCTTTATAAGTTAAACACTGCAGACATGTAAACATTCCACACCACTCTTGCCAGACTCTGTTTCTTGACAGAGATCCAAGTTGTAAGCTAGCGGCATTTCTCTAAAAGGAAAACACATAGACCTCTCTAATGTTTTGTTTCTTGCTAAGCTATCTCAACTAAAGCCTGTCAGCAGAGTCAACCCAGCTTGGGTTCTATTTCAGTCACTTTGCCAAACCCCACTGCTGCTGAGTTGTGGATTATCCTTTTCTTAAAAACTTGAACCTCTTTTGTGTCAAGGTGAAATGTAATTTAGTTGTAGTAGGAAGCTGTTAATATTACCATATCATGAAGATTAAACATTATAGCAAATTATCCAAAGAATGTCAAATAGTGCATATGTTAGGAGTATGTTGAGCAGTTAATGTGCATAACAACTGGCCATTGTGCACATTCATGAGACCTCACAGAGAATGTTCACATAATGTGACCATGAAGAGGGAACTGTGTATATTTGCCAGTCAATATACATAATCTCCAACAGGCCTTGGGGAAAGTACATATCTCAACTGAATATTGTATATTCTCTGCCCAGTTTGCATAATCTCCAGGGAATGTCCATATCCTAACTACATTTTGTATATTCTCCAGCTATTATGCATAATTCCCACTAGGCTTTGGGGAATGTGACTGTCTTGAATGAATTTTACACATTCTCTGGACAATAGGCCTAATCTCGAACAGGACTTTCAGAATATGCATATCTTGATGAATTTTGTATCTTCTCCAGCCATTCTGTATAATTGCCAACAGGCCTTTGGGGAACGTGCATATCTCAACTCCAAGATATTGTGTACATTCTTGAGCCATATACACATTTTCTGGTCAGTATCCATAGTCTCCAAGAAACATGTCCTTGTTTTCTGTCTCTAGCTCAGAAGTCTGCAGTCTCCACCCCATGGACTGCTTCTATGCTACTGACTAATTGTATGTGGCCCACAACATACTATCCTGCTGAACCGCAGGAAGAATGGGTGGGGCTTCAGTAGGCCTGAAGCAGTCTAGTTTATTAGACTGAGAACAAATGCTATGTGCTCAGTCCCCTCTCCTCTTCCCCTCAAGCACCCAGCTTCAACTCTTCTATCATGCTTAATTAAACCACAGTTTCCCATTTCATTTTAACTGGAAAACTTTAATCTCTAGTTACAAATCAGAAAATGAAATTAGGAACTGATCCAAACAATAAACTGCATGTATGGAATCATTATATGACTTAGTAGCTAGGTGGTATGGGACTTAGTTGTATCTGGGTGAAGTCAGGAGTTTCCTGTTGCTGTTCTGTTTTGTTGGAGAGAATCAGTAAAGGTCTTGTCCCGTAATCCTTTCATAACACCACAGTTTTGAGGTTTGGGTGTAACAATTAACTGTGGTTTAAGCTAACCACAACAGAAGTAGCAAAGTGTTGCGCCCGAAGTGCAAGAGGAGCTAGTTCAGGGAGAGGAGTCAGATGAGGACGAGGTCCCTGGGAGCGTTGAAGGAAGGGGAGCGCTGTCAGCCTGCAGACTTCCCTGGCCAGCCCCCCATCAAGGTGATTCCCACATCGCCTGCGAGTTCCTCACCTGAGCTGTTGGGAAGTGACCCCTCACGCACACCAACCCTACCCTCACAGGAATCCCCGCCTGGCACTTCAAATGCTTCCCCACCAACCAGCTTCCCACTCCCTGAAGTTGAGCCATCACCTAGTGAAGCCCTGCTGTCAGATGGGCCGTCGGAGGCTCGCCTCCTCTCAGCCCTACATGAGATGGTGCAAGAAGAGGGACCTGAGAGGGTGGAACTTCATAACTTCGTTTGCAAGCAAAGACCTTCCCTTCTTAAGCAGGTGCCCACCCAGGCTCTAGTGCTGAGTCAACTCTACCCACATGCTGCAGAGACTGCTTAGGTAGCTTAGCTAGGGAAAGTAGTGAGGTAGAGTAGGCAGGTTTATGAAGCGCACTGCTTTGGATGTAACCATCACACTAATAAAACAAGAATTGAACCAAGCCTCACCTCTGTCTCGTGCCTCGGGCTCTGGGCAGGACACAAAGCCAGCATGCTCTGAGAAGAGCAAAAGGGTCTCTGAACTTGGTCTGAACATGGAACACAAGATGCTCCCTTGAGTCTTTTGTTACAAGACTGTATATTTAAATATACAAAGTAAATTAATTTTCTAGTCTCTTTCATTGTTAAAGTATGACATTTCATTCTTCTGGTTTGTTTGTCTTGATGTTTTTGACCACATGTGACTTTAAGCTTTAGAAAAGATTCTGAAAGAAAGAAGAGAAACTACAAGATAATTGCTTGCTCTCCCAAGGGGAAAATATATATTGCTTAGTGTATGAAAATACTTTTAAGAATTTAGTTTTGATTCTAGCCAAGCTTGGACAACGTTCTCATCTGTAATGTGTTTGTATAAAATTTGTTTCACAAAAAGAGAAGTAATACTTAAAATATGAATATACTTTTACAGAGCAAGTCTGTAAAACCTTACTTGGAAATAAGTCCAACTGTGTTCAATGGTATTTATTCACAGGTACATGGACAAATGACTGTAATTGTAGAATAGACGTTTGTATTTAGGCCTGTAAGAAAAGTCACAGTCCAAAGAAGAGACACGTGTACAACAGCAGTTCCTATTATTAAAGAGGCAAGCCTCTTGCTAAGGGAATAGCAGCTTGATGCTACTGCAATGAGAACAGCTGGAACCAATATGGCAAGCAACACTCCAGTTTTGTCTTGCCCTCTTTATTTCTCTTTTCATGTCTATTTTGATTGTCATTATATATATGAAAATGCTGTATTTAATAACATGCTCCATATGCCAATTACTTTTACTTTGCCTCAGTAATATGTTCTTGCTTCACTAATTTGGAACTATGACAATCCTGCAAAGGGTAGCATATTAATGTAAATTCCACAGTTAAGTGTTTTGCAATGTGCCATAATCCACACCTTTTCATCTGATGAAGTTCCATCTGCTTTTTAAGCGATGAGAAACAGAAGAGAACTAAAAAGGAGACGCTAGAGCCAATGAATTCTCAGTGATGGAAAGAAGACAGTACAAACAGGAACACCACCATGTAATATGGGCCATATTAAAATCCCAAAAGTATCCTGTATCTAATCATTCTGGAAAAACCAGAATGAAGCCGCTGGGTGAGGTCATCAGGAGTTTTGGAGTGCGTGTCCAGCAATATGCTGATGATACGCAGCTCTACAACTCCTTTTCATCTTCGTCAGGTGAGGCTGTTGAAGTACTAGACCGCTGCCTGGCCGCGATAATGGGCTGGATGAGAGCTAATAAACTGAAACTCAATCCTAACAAGACTGAGATGCTGTTGGTGGGAGGGCCCTCTGCCCAGATGGTTGACGTTCGACCTGCCCTAGATGGGGTTACACTCCCCCTAAAGGAGCAGGTACGTAGTTTGGGGGTCTTATTAGATCCGCTCCTGTCACTTGAGGCTCAGGTAGCCTCGGTGGCACGGAATGCATTCTACCAGCTTCGGCTGGTAGCCCAACTACGACCCTATCTGGACAGGGAGAATCTCGCCTCAGTTATCCATGCTATGGTAACCTCTAGATTGGACTACTGTAATGCACTCTACGTGGGGCTACCTGTGAAGACGGTTCGGAAACTTCAGCTAGTGCAAAATGCTGCGGCCAGAGTTCTCACTGGGACAAAGAAATTTGACCATATAACACCTGTCCTGGCGCAGCTGCACTGGCTACCGATATGTTTCCGGGCCAGATTCAAAGTGTTGGTTCTTACCTATAAAGCCCTAAACGGCATCGGACCGCAATACCTGGTGGAACGCCTCTCTCGCTATGTACCTACCCGTTCACTACGCTCGACGTCGAAGGCCCTTCTCCGGGTCCCAACTCATAAAGAGGCCCGGAGATCAACAACTAGATCTAGGGCCTTCTCGGTGGTGGCCCCCGAACTATGGAATGCCCTCCCAGTCGAGATACGCCTGGCGCCTTCTTTGTTATCTTTTCGGCGCCAGGTAAAAACCTACCTTTTCGCCCAGGCTTTTTAAACATTTTAAATTTAATTTTAAACCTAATATGGATTTTAATTTATAAACTCATGGCAATTCTATTTCGGATTTTTATCATGTTATATTTTTCACACTTGCTCATATTTTAATTGTGATTTTATTTGTTGTACACCGCCCTGAGAGCTTTCTGCTATAGGGCGGTCTAGAAATGTAATTAAATAAATAAATAAATAAATAAATAAAAACCTATTTTGAGTGCTCAGTTGATCTCTTGGTGTCGTAGTTCAAGAAGTATGTTGACAAGATGAGAAGGATTCCGAAGGATATGGACTAAGCAGGTCAGTCCACTGTTACTATGGATTGTGTACACTGAACAAATTAGGTTATGGGAAGGGGGGACCACATGTGGCCATTGGCCTAATTTGTTGCAGATGTAAAGGTTGAGGAGTGGCAGAAAAATATAAAAGGGGTACCCCTCACTTTTGGCTTTGGGCCTGCCAACCATTAATGTGGCCTGTGACAGATAAAAGGCACATCACTCCCAATGAAATGCCCTCCTCAACATAAAAAGGATTGCCAACCCCTAAGTTAGGGGCAGGGACAGGTTTTAGTCTGAACAAGTTCAGACTAAAACCTGGAGTAGATTGCACTGCCCCACTGACATGGAGCCGCTGCTTAGGGGTGAAATAGATCAACAGCCCAATCCAGTACATGTTTATTCAGAGGTAAGTTCAGTTGTGATCAGTGGATCTTAGTCTCTGTTGAGAGTAAATGTATGCCCACTTGCTTGACCCAAACTTTATTGAATTGTTGTTACGTGCTTTCAAATTGATTACAACTTATGGCGACGCTATGAATCAGTGACCTCCAATAGCATCTGTTATAAACCACCCTGTTCAGATCTTGTAAGTTCAGGTCTGTAGCTTCATTTATTGAATCAATCCATCTCTTGTTGTGTACCTCCCCAATCTCTGAGCGGTGAGATTTCAGGGGTACCTGCGCTCCTCCAGGGATTGGTTTCCTTTGGGAAGAAGGTCAGCGGAGACTGGGGTGTCTTTATGAAATATGGTTTATTTATTTACACACATTCCAACCTGAGCTTAGGATGGAGGGGTTCAAGGCATCAGCAGTCCAATATCCAGCTTTTCCATCTGGGTTGCAGGATGCATCCTAAAGCCATGGTGCAGAGGGATAGCCTCTCTGCCTGCCTCCAGTCACCAGCCTTTCTCCAGACCATTCTAAAAACACTCAAAGCATAAACCTCTGCTAGCTGCCAGGAGGAGGGGGAGGCTCTCCTGAAGAGTTTCAATGACAAAAGGATCTTCCTGGCCCATTTCACCAGTTGCTGGGCAACTGATAGACCCATTATCCTACCTGGCCACTCTATTCGTTTAACAAAAGAAATTCATCTGGCCAGCAGAGCCAGCCCCAAGGCACAGGATTCCAAATCAGAGGCTGGAAAGGGGACCCACAGGAATCATCCATTCCAACCCCCACGCTCATAACAATATGTTCTGCATGTAGATTAAACAAATAGGGTGATAAAATACACCCGTCTCACACCTTTTCCAACTGGGAACCAATCAGTTTCTCCATATTCTGTCCTTACAGTAGCCTCCTGTCCAGAGTATAGGTTGCGCATCAGGACAATCAGATGGTGTGGCAACCCCATTTCTTTTATTCTACTGAATATAGAGAGTTATTTCTGAGTAAACGTGCATTAGACCACATATTGCAAACTGGGTGCATGGGGAAGAAATCAAACAACAGCTTGCTATGTGCTAAACTTGGCACATATCCATTCACTGCACATTGTCAACATGCCAATATGGTAAAAAAAAATTTTTAGAAGAATGTTACAAGACTGACCTAATTGAGAAGACTCCATATACCTGACATGTCAGGAACCTTCATACTGGAAATTGTTACATCGGTTTTCGCCATTGAACAAGGAAAAACAATGGTTTGTTATTGCTATCCAAGTTATTAAAATTGCAGTAAAGTAGATTTTTATAGGAGCAGTTCAGCAACAAAAGAACAAGAAATTACAAGAAAATCTCTCTCTGCTTAGAGATGTTTTCAACAGGCATGTATCAGGCAAATTTATTTAGAACAGCTTTCAAAGTCACAAAAAAAACCCCAAGAAAAAGTCTTGTGGCACTTTAAAGACTAGCCAATTAATTGTAGCATAAGCTTTTTGAGTCCACTTCATACATCTGATGAAGTTAAACATTTTACGAATGCCAGAGCTGCAGCTTTTGATGGGAGTGGAGCCGTCTCTTTCATCACACCCAGTTCCACCTTGAAATTCCCACAACTTATTTAACAAGATTTATATACTGCTTCATTTATTTTAAAATTAAACTTTAAATTAAACTTCTAAGTGGTTTCCATAAAATAATGTATGATACTCATAAAAACAACGATAAAATCAATAGACTTTAAAACTTGTAGACCTAATAAAATTATCAAATATAGATAGAACAATCAGTTTTGAAAACAAATATGCATAATAATACTATTAAAATAATTTAAAATGTAGCTTGCATTTTAAAACAACAAATCTTAGTTCTCTCCTCTTTGTAATGTTAAAATGTGCACAAATTATGTTTGGGAAGGTTATATGTACCTTGAAAGTCTCCTACCTAGTATGAAAGATTAAGCAAACAAACATTATCAATGTGTTATCAATATGTACAAACTTTGTGCTCAAATTAGTGCAGACCCTTCCAACCAGACTGACTAATACTGGAAAAACATGTCAATTTTTTCCACAAAATTGTTGGAGAGCTGAAACAGAAAGTTATGGGCTAATAAAAAACAGCATTCTTATCCCAGCTGCTAGTCCAGTCTTTTTGAAGGAAAACTACCCATGCGGTTAGAAGGTAGTTTAATATTCAGTTGGTGGAACTCATATTTCCAGGTTCTTCCAAATAAATACTTCTAACTTCTGAATAAGGGAGCTTTATATTTAATGTTGTAGATGCAGGAATGGTAATTCTAACCTAAAGGTTCTGTCACAAGATGTTTATTAGATAGTTTTAAACACTTCCTAGCAAACTGGTAGTAAGGAAAAGTAGTGGGATGGTTTCATGTCAAATTAGGCCAGACTCAATTTAGCCTGTGATCCATCCACCATCCTTATAGCTGCATAAACTCTGAGATAATTACAGTCAGTTATCAATCATTACTTTTCAAAGAAAAGAGCTACCATACATGAAGTTAAGTGTACGAAAGAGTGTGACTTAATATTAGGCATGACATGCCTTCAAAAACATTTCTAGATATTCGCATTGTGTAACTGAGTTGTCCAATTCTACCAAGTTAAAAAAGACATTAATGATTGCTGATGGCTCCATAAAGCATTGTGAAGCACAGTTTCTCTGCTGTGCAGTTTTCCTGGAGAAAGAGAAATGGTAGTGGTGGTGAGCTAAAATGTTCCCCAAACACTGCCTGTTTTCTTCCTTTCTTTCTCAGCTATCTTATGGAATCCACTCACACTTGTAAGGCAGTATAGGAAATGGAATAAACACCATGTGGGATATTATTATAGAAAATTACAACAGTATAAAGAGGGGAGAGACCTTGCTTTGAGCAAAGAGAGCCTTGCTCATCATCTATTGGGATTCTGAAAACAATAATACTGTAAGACCTTTCTTTTCTGTTGCATGAAATGTTTCCCTCCCCCTTCTGAAATTTTGCCATGAGTCTTTTCATATCAAATAATAAAGCTATAAACTCAAGTTTTGCATCCCCCCCAATTTCATTAACATGTTGACTTCTCAAGAGTCTGATATTGAATTAACATCATTTCCACAGAATCTGGGAGGGGAGAGTGATTTTTAAACCACAGCTGTCCAAGAGTCTTGCTGAAGAAGCATCAAATGAAATAATAAAGGGGTTGTATTATTCAATGTTGGACTAAGCTGCTGGTTCCATCCGTGCCAGGATTTCTCCCCTGCATGCCCTCTAAATCTGGTCTGGAGATTCCCGCAACCCTCCAGTGTAGATTTGGGGACAGTGCGGGGTACACGCAGGGGAGGGGAGGAGAGGGATAAGTGCTGTTGTGCTAGCTTTACTTGAATCCTACCCAAATAATTCCAGATCATCATAATCATCTCCTCTATTGGGCTGGATCCAGCCATACTTAGTGAAGACTGACTGAAATCAATGGGATTAAGTTATTAATTACTAACTTAAGTCCTGTAAATTTCAGTGCATCAGCTCTAAGCATGGCTAAGCTTGGATCCAACCCATTATCTTTTGATATGGTGGCATGGGTAAAACACCTAAGAGAGACTTAAAACATGGCTCTAGAATAAGGTGCTGTAGGTTCATAGCTTATGTGCTTATGTTTAGATGTACACCATAAAAACAATGTTAAAGGCTCAAATCTAGAATTGACTTTTGAATCGGCTCTTGCAGCTGTCTATTTTTAAGCAGTTTGATCCACAGCAATTTAGCATGGGATGTCACTGAGCTCCATGCCATGGAAATTTCTCTGCCTGGTTTCTGCATATCAAGCCTCTGCTAAAGGGACAAGAATAGCTCAGGCTCATTTTTCTGGCCAGTTGGAAACCTTACCTGATTGATCTCAAGTTAGTTGCAGCTAATGCTCCAAAACTTGGAAATAAGCCCCATTTAAATATAGTGTGTGTTAACATGCACATAATGGTACTGCATGTCCCATTGAAGCAAATTGGATTCAACTTGTTCCATAGGTTTACATGGGTTTTATTCACAATTATTATTGTTGTAGCGGTAATGGCTGCTGATAGCTCTGTAAAACATTGAAAGTTAAGTAACTTAACTTAATGCACATAAGGCAGAATTGCTGCTGGGCAGAGAGTTCTCAGAGTTAGAGAAGAACATTTTTTGCTTAGAGACTTATTGGAAAATATTTTAGACAAGGGAGTTAAAAAGAAACAAGGGTGGGAACAGTTACATACCTATCCAAATGAGGATTCAGTAGATTAACTATACAGTACAAAAACCAAATAAATAGGCTTATAAAATAGGTCAGAATCAAGGATTGTTAGAGGTTCTGAGATGTGTTCATTTGTTTCAGATTAGGACTTGCCTGCTTTTAAATATATTTTTTCTTGCCAAAAGCTAGCCTCAGACGGCTAGAAGTGCAAACATCAACTGTATCAGTTCATATTATGGCATAGTACCTTTCAGTATGTTGGATTAAGATGTATACCATGTTGGTCTGGTGCCATCAAGTGATCAAAAATGAGAAAAGGCACTGAATGCTTCTTTTAAAACATAATGTCTGTGGAGACACCGCACTCTCTGCCCCGCTCCCCAAGCTGCTGCATGCTTATTCTCATTCCCTGGAGAATTCCTGGTCCTGCTGCAATCGTAGCTTTTCCTCAGCTACCTCCCCAGCTAATATCAGTAAGTATGTATGTACGTATGTATGTGTAAATAAATGCATTTCCCCCGGGGGTTTAAAACCAGTACCCCTGGAAACATGTGTGCATTTGTTCTTGTGCCTCCAGAACTATACTAACCATGGGGCAAGGCTGTAGCTCAGTGGTACTGCAACTGTTTTGCATGCACAAAGTCCCGAGTTCAATCCTCAGCATCTCCAGTTAGGGCTGGGAGACAATCAGGCCTAAAAGCCTGGAGAGTTGCTGCCAGTCACTTCAGGCAATACTGAGCTAAATGGCCCAATGGTCTGGCTCAGTATAAAGCAGCTTCTATGTTCCTATTCCCATTTCAATTATTGATGGCTACTGGGAAAGGAAAAACAATCTGTGCAGATTCAAACCTGCAATCTTTTGCTCTGCAGTCTGCATCGCAGAGTGCCTTGGCTTGTTGCTGCTGCCTGGCTGAATGTCTTTCTTCCATTGGAGGGCAGGTGAAGCACTTTTTCTATGGGCAGACTCAAACAAGCAGTCTTCTTCTTGAATGTTCCAATTTCTTGGATGAGTTTCAGTTGGTACACCTTGAGGATGTTGACAAGGTGCTTGGACAGGTTCGTGCAACCACTTCTGTGCTGGATCCTTGCCCTTCTTGGCTAATAAAAGCTAGCAGGGATGGAACAGCCGGCTGGGCCAGGAAAGTGATTAATGCCTCTGTGAGAGAGAGGGGGTGGTCCCTGACCGCCTGAAAGAGGCGGTAGTGAGACCACTCCTGAAGAAACCCTCCCTGGACCCAGAAAATTTTAATAACTATAGGCCGGTAGCAAATGTTCCATTCCTGGGCAAGGTCCTTGAATGAGTGGTTGTGGGCCAGCTCCAGACACTCTTGGATGAGACTGATTATCTGGATCCATTTCAGTCAGGTTTCAGGCCTGGTTTTGGCACAGAAACAGCCTTGGTTGCCCTGTATGATGACCTCTGTCAGGAGAGAGACAGGGGGAGTGTGACTCTGTTGATTCTTCTTGATCTCTCAGCGGCTTTCGATGCCATCGACCATGGTATCCTTCTGGGAAGACTGGCTGAGTTGGGAGGGACTGCATGGCAGAGGTTCTGCTTCTTCTTGGCAGGTAGGCTCCAGAAGGTGGTGCTTGGGGAACATTGCTTGGCACCCTGGTCTCTCCAGTATGGGGTTCCACAGGGGTCAGTTCTGTCCCCCATGCTGTTCAACATCTACATGAAACCATTGGGTGTGGTCATCCAGAGCTTTGGAGTGCGTTGTCATCGGTATGCTGATGACATGCACCTCTATTTCTCCTTTTCCTCTTCTTCAGGTGAGGCTGTCAATGTGCTGAACCAGTGCCTGGCTGACACAATGGACTGGATGAGGGCTAATAAACCGAGGCTGAATCCAGACAAGACTGAAATGCTGCTAGTAGGTGGTTCTTCTGACCAGATGGCAGATGTCCAACCTGTCCTGGATGGGGTTGCACTCCCCCTGAAGGAGCAGGTTCATAGCTTGGGGGTTCTCCTAGAACCATCTCTGTCACTTGAGGCTCAGGTAGCCTCCGTGGCACGGAGTACCTTCTACCAACTTCGGTTGGTGGCCCAGCTACGCCCCTATCTGGACAGGGATAACCTGGCTTCAGTTGTCCATGCTCTGGTAGCCTCCAAGTTAGATTACTGCAATTTGCTCTACATGGGGCTGCCATTGAAGATGGTTCGGAAGCTGCAGGTTGTGCAAAATGCAGCGGCCAGATTGGTAACAGGGACCAGACGGCTGGAACATATAAAACCGATTCTGGCCCGCTTGCATTGGCTGCCTGTCTGTTTCTGAGCTGGATTCAAGGTGCTGGGTTTAACCTATAAAGCCTTACATGGCTTAGGACCACAATACCTGATGGAACGCCTCTCCCGACACATACCCACCCGTACACTACACTCAGCATTAAAGGCCCTCCTCCAGGTGCCTACTCTGAGGGAAGTTGGGAGTCTGGCAACAAGGGAGCGGGCCTTCTCAGTGGTGGCCCCCAAATTATGGAATGATGTTCCTGACAAGGTGTGCCTGGCACCAACACTGTTATCTTTTCGGTGCCAGGTCAAGATTTTCCTCTTCTCCCAGGCATTTTAGCATGTCTTTTTAAATTGCTTTTAAATTTGTATTTTTGTTTTTAATATTTTTAATTGTTGTAAACCACCCAGAGAGCTTCGGCTATGGGGCGGTATACAAATGTAAAAAATTAATAAATAAAGTGTGTGTTGCTACTTGAACACAGTGCCGCAGGGCTCTCTTGCCTGTGCCCATTATCTGGTTCATTCTCTGTATTTCTTGCATGTCAGGGTGGGAAAACATGAGAGAAATGCTCCTGGCTTGGCCCGCATGGTTTGGCCCCCTCCATGTGTATGTGGTATGTGGATGTTGTCAGCAGCACAATCCTCACTGGTGAACTGCAGCAGAGTTTCCAGGGACGATGTGCTGAGTGTGACTGCCATTTTTACGTAGTTGTATGTTTTCCTCCTCACCTTCTAGGCTAACCGCACATTGGATGTGGCAGTTGTTCTTCTGGCATAGTGGTGGTGGTATATCTCTGGTCCTGGTCATAATGTTAATAAAAGATTGCTCTGCCCATTTTGTTAAAATAAATCCGCAGACCAAAAGTCTTATTTGAAAGACATCTAGCAGACATAAGGTGAAGCCTTTAGTTCCAGTAAATGTCCCCGTTCTTGGATTGGCCAAATAATGTTAGGGCATTCGTATTTAATTTACTGAATAGGCTCAACACACAAGAGGAAACTAAAGCAGCAGCACCTAGATTTTAAGAAATCTCCTGGTTTTCTCACATTATGATTTATGGGCTCTGAATGAACATATATTGAACAGTGCCGTTCATTTAAATATTTAGGGCTTCATTTCTCTCAAAATACCTTATGGCATATCCATTCTGAGGCAATTACATTTCAGCTGTGTGTTCAATGAGGCTTATAAAGAAGCTTTACTATACTGAGGGCCATCATGTTCTAGAACCAATATTAAAAGTATTTGTTGCCAAGTTTGCGTCCTGTCTTTTATATGGTGCAGCAATTTGGGGCACCATTGCAGAGATGAACTCGATGCAATTCAAAGTAAGTTTCTGTGCAGGCTTTTGCTGTATCACATGGTACACCTGGCATATTACTAAGGACTGGTCTCCCTTCTCTAAAAGCATGTATTCACAAATACATTATATTGTATTGGGAAAAGCTATCATCAATGTCACATCAACACTTAGCAAAATTATGCTTTTTCAATTTAAGGGCAGAAAAGGCTGGGTACAATTTTGTACATGTCTGATGCCGAGTTATTTGATTCCCTTAGCAATGACATCACAGAATGTATCTGATTGTAAGTTCCAGGATATACAGTAGTTTTTGCCAAAGATGCCGAAAGAGATTTTGAATACATGAAGAACTGCAACTCTGCCATATGGTATACCAAAATTAAATCAGACCATAAACAGGGCAATTTATTTGTGGGAACTAACCTTTTTAGGCATACTTTCACCTAGCTTAGATTTCAAACGATGCCCACTGAATATCTGGCTGGCAGATTTTCTAATAGGACAGTAAAAGTATGTTCTTGTGTATCGGGATTAGGCCACATTGAAAATGTTGGCTAGGTTTCTTCTCCTTCTTCAGACCTCCTTAAAAGGTCAATGAGATGATTTTAAGATTAGATGGTTGCTGGCTGATGTAGATAAATTTGTCAGTTATAGCGTAGCTTTATCTACTTTCGCTACAATAAAGATAAGATGAGCCTTTTTGAATCATACTAGCATCAAATGTTAAGAAGAGCTTTTAAATTAATGGAATTGTTTTAAATTTTGTTTATTTGTATTGTCAGGGTCTTATTCCTGTTTTATTGGATTGTCTCTTTGTTTTTATATAAATGTATAAACATAATGTCTTGTGTTTATATTGTAATAGCCATTGGCTATATACAATAAAACTCAAACAGAACATATTATGATTTGAATGTTTATATGTTACAGTGCTCCATGTTGTACATGTGCAAAAACATTGAAGCACGTGCATGTCTTTTTCTGACAATTATGTACAGTTAAATAAATGTTCAGGCAGATCTGATGAAGCCCATGTGCATCTTCTCAGTGTATGCAAAGTTATTCAAGCACTTCAAATGCTATGATTTCATTGGTTGCAGCCAGTCACAATGCAATTCATAAAGGTGTGCTCATTTGAGTGCCTTAAGCATATACTACTTCATAACATACTTATTTTTTGTCCTCTACGCTGAAATAGCAAATAGTGAACATCTTTACAGATAGCATATATAGCTATAAAAATCAGCCACCATTGGTTTGTTCTAGTGCACTATTTCTCAGCCTTTAAACCTATGCCCCCTTTTAGCTAACATAAATATCCCACACACCCCTTCAAACCTGGCTCCTCTAATTATTTTATTTGAATTTTCAAAAGGATTGAAATAGTGTGACTTTTAACTATAAATGAAAATTTGGGATTAACAATAAAAACAAAAAAAAGTATTTATAATTTTTTTAAAAAAAGAGTCAGTTTTAATTGTTAATGTAAGCATTGATGCTGCATGCTTACCACAAGCTTTTGGATTCTGCGCACTGTGCAAGATAGAGTACATCTTAGGTCACGTTCAACATCCAGTCTGTTGTGCTGCTTTATTTTAAAAGCCATAAGAACAGAACAGCTTCGCAAAACTATGTGGATGAAATAGAATAATGATGTGCAGAGCCTGCTCTGCTCTTTTGGGGTATGCAGGGAGATATTTCCATCAAAACCTTTCCAAGGTGAATTGCTCGAACTCTTTGGCAGTTAAATCAAACTGTTCTATTTTGATACTGTTAATTTTTTACTTATATTTTACATATTTTTGAAACATACACCATGAGATCTTCATACAGTTGAGAAATACTGTTCTAACGTGATGCGTAGTTGCAATCCTAAGCATACTGTATTGCAGAGAGAGAGAGAGAGAGAGAGAGAGAGAGAGAGAGCACTGTCAATATAGTGAAGCAAACAAAAAAAATCATCTTATTAAGGGTACAGATTTGACTGAGGGTATTATTCCAATGAAATGTTTGGTTTTCACCAGTATCTTTTGAAAGTGCTTCCACACATAGAAATCTTCTACAGACATTGGTCATTCACATTAAGTCTTGTCTGTGCCATTTAAAGACTATTAAATTTTATTATGGCATTTTCTTACATTTATAGGATTGTTTAAAATATGATTCTACTCACACCAAAGGTTAAACAGGGAACTGAACTGAAGCCAATAGCAAACCATGATCTCATAGTAACGGATCATGATTCTAAAGACAAAGAAGTAATCTGTTTGCAAGAAAGTATTTGTCTTCAATTAACCACTAAGCTAACCAATTTTAATTGTTTAAGAGAACTCTGGTCCACGGCAGTCAGTCCTTAATAAAGTAGTTTTAATGAACTAAGTTCCTAATTAACTATGATGAAGTACCTGACCCATGTTTAATTTAAGGATGGTATGAGTTATAACCATATATGACCACACGGTGGCGCTCTAAATCCAGACTTTTAAAATGTTTGCTTATTCAAAGCAAACCTTGTACCTAATGGTGAGGGAAAAATAGCAGGGGGACTATTAAAAAAATTGAAAGATAAAATGCATAAAAAATTTAAGACGGTACTAACAGCTGATTATCTTATCATCCAAGCAAACCTTGACTGTGGTTTCAACATGACAACAACATGTTGGGTAACAGCTGCAGCACTAGGGGACTGAAGAAGACCTGCCCTGGGAGTAAGTATCTGGCATCTGGGTGCTGGCTACTAGCTCCTTTGGGTTGCTGTTTGTTCAGACAGCTGAAGCCCCTGGTAAGTGCTGCAAGGACTGGGAGCTCCTGCCTGGCCCCTGCTCCAGAGAGAGGCTGCAGTTAATCTCGCAGCCTCTTGCAACAGCTGCTGGCTGGGCCAGGAGGCATAAAAGCCCAGCTGCCCTTGGGATGCCCCTTAGGGAGTCCCGAGGGTGAGGCCGCTACCCCCTTTCTATTATTTTTTCTTGTGTTTTTAATGTGTTCTCTGTTAAACCAGTCTAGAGGAGACTGGTGGTGGGGAGGGCGTGTGGTGCATGTGTAGTTCCTGCACAGGGTGGGAGCCTGTGCAGTGACCTGAATGATAGGAGAAAGTCGCCAGATGCCTTCAGAGTGAGAGTCTGTAACTGGCAGAAGGCTGGCCCTCCCTGGGTGTGAGACAGAGGGAGTAGTAGATGGGCCCTGTGTGAAAAGGTTTGAATGGGTGTGACTGTTCCCAATCCTCGCAGAGGCCTACTGGGATAATTTGCTCCAGCAGGCTTTGTTGGTGGGCTCATGTTGGGCCCATATTAGGTGTTTAGGAGGATTCTTAGTACGGAGGAACATGGGTGATGCCACCCCAATTTCAGTGATTACGGGCAGAGGGAAGTATAGCCATGGGGATGTGGTGAATTACCATAGAAGGCGAAGGCAAGGCTATCTGCGCCTTGTTCCTTGCTGCCACTCCTCTCATGGATGGGTACTTCATTGCTCATCTGCTGTGCCCACTGGCCTGTGTGTGTTATTGTTTAATGCCAGATCGGTACATAATACCACTCTCATCCATGACTTGATTGTGGATGAAGATGCCGATTTGGTGTGCGTTACCGAGACCTGAGTGGGTGAGCTTGGAGGAGTTGATCTGACCCAACTTTGCCCACCTGGATACTTGGTGCAGCACCGGCACAGGCTACAGGGACGGGGGGGGGAGGAGTTGCTGTGGTCTACAGAACTTCCATCTTGGTCACCAGGAAACCACTCTGTCTTGGAGCTGGCTGTGAGGGCCTGCACCTGGTGTTGGGCCGAGGAGACAGTAAACTAGGGTTGCTGCTGGTGTACCGTCCACCCTGCTGCCCGGCAGCTTCTCTGACCAAGCTGGTGGAGGTCATCTCAGCTGTGGCACTGGAGGAGCCCAGAATGATAGTGCTGGGTGATTTCAATGTCCATGCTGAAGCTGCCTCTAGTGTTCTGGCTAGGGACTTCATGGCCTCCATGACGACCATGGGGTTGTCTCAAGTTGTTATTGGCCCAACACATAGGGCAGGGCACACCCTCAACTTGGTTTTTGCTCCAGATGGAGGAAGGGGTGGTCTGGAGATAGGGGGGTGGATGTCATCCCATTGTCATGGTCAGATCACTTCCTGGTGAAGTTTAGACTTATGGCTCCAATCCTTCCCTGCAGGGGTGGTGGACATATTAAGATGGTCCGCCGCCAGAGCCTAATGGAATCCACTGGATTCCTGAATGCCCTGGGGGAGTTCCCAGTAGATAGAGCAGGTGACCCTGTTGAAGCCCTTGTCATGCTGTGGAACAGTGAGGCACATCGGGCTCTTCACAGGGTTGCCCCCAGGCGCCCTCTCCGGCACTCTGGAGCCCGGCTTGCACCTTGGTACACCAGTGAGCCAAGGGCAATGAAACAGGCTGGAAGACGGCTAGAGCGCAAGTGATGAAAGATGTGGTGTGAGGCTGATCAGGCACGACTAAAACATCATAACTGTGCTACTGTGTTGCGGTGAGGGCAGCGAAGAAGGCCCACTTCTCTGCCTCCATCGCATCCTGAAGTAGCCGTCCATTGGAGCTTTTCTGTATTGTCAGGGGTCTGTTGACATCAACTCCAGACAGCGGAGTCTTAGACCCTTCGGAGGCCCACTGTGAATCATTTCCAAGGCAAGCTGCTCGCCTCTGTAGCAGACTTGATGCCCCATCCACATCTACTGTAGTCCCCAATGAGGTGTCCAGTGCAACATCTGCTGCAACTTCTTGGGAACGGTTTCAGTTGATGTGGCCTGATGACGTGGACAAGGTGCTTGTGATGATGCGGCCAGCAACGTGTCCTCTCGACCCTTGCCCTTCTTGGCTTATTAAAGCTTGCTGAGGGGGTCTGACCGAGTGGATCCAGGGTGTGGTCAAGGCATCATTGCGGGAGGGAATGGTTTTAGCCGCCTTGAAAGAGGTGGTGATCTGAGCACTCCTGAAAAAGCCCACCCTGGACCCATTGGTTTGTGACAACTACCGACTGGTTGCAAATACCCCTCCCCCCTTAGGGAAGGTGATTGAGAGGGTTGTGGCACAGCAACTGCAAGTATTCTTGGATGAAACAAATTATCTTGACCCATCCCACTCTGAGTTCAGGCCAGGTTATGGGATTGAATCGGCCTTGGTCACCCTGATGGATGACCTTTATTGGGAGGACAGAGGGAGTGCAACCCTGTTATTCTTACTTGATCTCTCGGTGGCTATTGATAACATTGACCATGGTATCCTTCTGGGCTGACTTGGTGAGATGGGTATTGGAGGCACTGTTTTACAGTGGTTCCGATCCTATCTCCAAGGTCACTCTCAGAGAATAGCATTGGGTGGCTGTCTTTCGGCCCCCTGGCAGCTGTGCTGTGGGGTACCGCAGGGTACCATCTTGTCCCCCATGCTGTTTAACATCTGTATGAAGCCCTTGGGAGCAGTCATCAGGAGCTTTGGGGCGAGGTGTGAGCAGTATGCTGATGATACCCAGCTCTATTTCTCCGTAACATCTGCATTGGGAGAGGCTGTGCAAGCCCTGGACCGCTGCCTGGACTTGGTGGTGGGCTGGATGAGGGCCAATAAACTGAGTCTGAATCCTAGCAAGATGGAGGCACTGTGGGTTGGTGGTTCCCGAGTTTGGATTATTGGTCAGTTGCCTGCTTTGGATGGGGTTGTACTCCCTCTGAAAAAACAGGTCTGTAGTCTGGGGGTGCTCCTGGATCCATCTTTGTTGCTAGAGGCCCAGGTGACCTCAGTGGCTAGGAGTGCCTTTTACCAGCCTTGGCTAGTGAGACAGCTGTGGCTGTTTCTGGACCGGGATAGCCTGTTCACTGTTGTCCACACACTGGTAACCTCCAGGCTGGATTACTGTAATGTGCTCTATATGGGACTGCCCATGAGGTTGGTCCACAAGCTGCAGTTGGCATAAATTGAGGGGGGGGGTGACTGCTCATTGGAGCAGGGTATTACCAACATGTCACCCCACTGCTAAAAGAATTGCACTGGCTGACCATTAGCTACAGGGCCAAGTTCAAGATTCTAGTTTTGGTGTACAAAGCCCTACGCAGTTTGGGACCAAGGTATGTGAAAGATCGTCTTACCCCTTATATACCCAGTCGATCACTAAGCTCTGCAGGTGAGGGCCTTCTGCAGATACCATATTGTTATGAGCATGGGGGGGGGGCTGGAATGGATGATTTCTGTGGGTCACCTTTCCAGCCTCTGATTTGGAATCCTATGCCCGGGAGGCTGGCTCTGCTAGCCAGATGAATCTCCTTTGTTAATCAAATAGAGTGGCCAGGTAGTTAATGGGCCTGTTAATTGCCCCGGCAACTGGTGAAAGGGGCTGGGAAGATCCTTTTGTCATTTTAAACTCTACTGGAGGAGAGTCTCCCCCCCACTCCTGGGCGGGGAGAAGTGTGTTTGGAGTTGGCAGTGTGTGTTCTAGGGAACTAGGGCTGCAGGCGATAGGATGCCCCTGCACCTAGATGGAAAAGCTGGATATTAGACTGCTGATGCCTTGAACCCCTCCATCCTAAGCTCAGGTTGGAATGTGTGTACATAAATAAACCATATTTCATAAAGACACTGCAGTCTCCGCTGGCCTTCTTCCCAAAGCAAACCGAACCCTGGATGGGCGCAGGGACCCCAAAATCTCACCGCTCGGAGATTGGGAGCGGCGCGCAACAATATTATCAGGAGGTCCGTTCAGCACACCATAGTAAGTAGAACAGCCCCACACAGAGCACATTACAGTAATCCAGCCTGGAGATTACCAATGCTTGTATAGCAGTGGTAAGGCTATCTTGGTCCAGAAAAGGCTGCAGATATCTTACCAGACAAAGCTGGTAAAAGGCACTCCTTGCCACTGAGGTCACCTGGGCCTCTAGCAACAAAGGTGGATCCAGGAGCACCCCCAGATTATGAACCTGCTCTTTCAGAGGGAGTATAACCCCATTCAAAGCAGGCAATTGATGCAGAAAGGAACTATGAAGAACCCAAGGTCAGGTTGTCCTCTCTTTATGTCAGATACCATCCACTTGACTGAAATTGAAATCTGGAAGGATAAAAGCAAGAGACTTCACATCCTCTCTTAAAACATCAGCAACTGATATCTTTCTGGAGACTAATTGGTGGTTAGGCTGCTGCTGTCACCTGTTTTTACTCCTGTTAAGATGTATAATTAAAACTTTTTTTAAAAAATGTAAACTATTTGGCAAATTATAAGAATTATAAACAACTAACTTTTCCAGTATTTGTTGAGAATTATGAAATTTGTCAATGTCAGTACTTAGAATCAGATGCTATGGTTGTGTACAGTTCTGTGAGTTCCACATCTCAAAAAGGATTGTAGAGCTAGAATATGTTCAGAAAAGGGCAGCCAAAACCATCATGGGGCTGGAACCACTCCCCTAGGAGGGACGGTTACAACATTTGGAGCTTTTCAGTTTCATTGGAAGTAGCCTTATACTGAGTCAGACCATACAGCCATCCAGCTCAGTATTGTCTGCACTGATTGGCCGCGGTTCTCCAGGGTTTCAGGCAGGCTTCTCCCCCAGCCCTACCTGGAGATGCTGAGGATTGAACCTGGGACCTTCTGCATGCAAGGCAGATCCTCACCCACTGGGCTATGGCCCTTCCCCTGGAAAGTTTAGAAGAAACAATGGGAGGATGAGATGCTGTACTTTTAAGTTCTGACTGCTGGGACTCAAAGGACAGTGCTGGGCTGTTTGAAAGCAGCTTCGCACCTTGCTCAAGGAGGTTTCCATTCTCCCTCCCCACATGCAGCAGCTTCCAAAGGGTTTTGCAAGCTGCCCTGCATGGCTCCTTTAAACGTCTGATTTCTCAGGTTTAAAGGCGCTGGGCAAAGCAGCTTGAAAAGCTCTTTGCAAGCAACCCTGCACACCTCCTTTAACCTCTGAAATCAGAGGTTTAAGGAGCAGCACAGGAAGGGAGAAGGGCCAAGCGTACTCCTTCCTGGGAGTGTGCCTTGCTCTAGCAAAGGAACAATCGTGAGCCCACTTTAAGCCCCACCCTTACCCGCTCCACACCTGATGTCATGTCTGATGTTGGGCAGGTGGGTGTGGCTTCCCCAAAATGGCCTGGCAGGCAAAGTTTGGCCTGTGAGCCAGAGGTCCCCACCCTGGTATAGACTGACTGAAAGAGAACAGGTTCCACAAAAATATCTTACCTCTCCAAGACCAGGGTAAAGAAATAGGTCTTCTGTGTAGGACAGAAACTGCACAATGAAGCTGCTTGGCACACCGCTTATTGCTCGCTCTCCAGAGCAAGCACACTATTATGGATCTGTGCTAAATTTCCCAAATCAAGCAGGGTTATCAGAGCCAATGCAGTTCTATCTGTGTGCATGCCACTCTCTCCAATACAGACTGCAAGAGTAGTATTGCTAGTTCCCCAAATCAGCATTTTTAGTGAATACATGTGTAACATAAATGTTCTCACAAATGTGTGCATTAGCACCTCTGGTAATATTGGGCATGCCCATCTTGGATGTCAGTTGCTCCAGGGCATGGCAAACCAATTATGGGTCTTCTCCCAGCGTGCACTTACTACAGGTTGAAATGAAACATTGACAAAGATTTGCCCACAGATCTTTTTAGGCTTCAAGTCTATACTTTTTCCACACATTTTTGTACAAATGTTCTAACCCACAGATGAGGAACTAGTTTCCCTCCAGATGTTGTTGGACTCCTCCAAGTCCCATCAGCCTGCCATACACCAGCAAAGCAAATAGCCAAGGATGATGGGAGTTGTAGTCCAACATCTCGAGGGAAGCAATCCCCATTGTTGCCCTTACCACCAGGTGCAAACCTCTGTTTGAGGTGTAACATACACCGTCCCTGGCCTTTCCTATTCATGATCAGAAAACTCTGTTGAGAAAATGTGTGTGTATCAGAACATGTCCACCAGAGCTAGGATAGAAACTCCAGTTCCCATCAGCCCTAGCCAGCATGGTCAATGATCAGGCATGGCAGGTGTTGGAGTCCAACAACATCTGGAAGACCAAAGGTTGCTCATCCCTGCACTAGACATATTTACAGATGGATGTAAAGCTTTTCAGAATTCTGGTCCTGAGCTAGTCTCAACAGGTATTTATAAAAATAACATACACTGTTTTTGACCTCCAAGGCAGTTTGGAAAATTAAAACAATAATAAAAACCAGACAGCATTCAAATAAGTCAACAATAAAAAGAGATCCGTATCTATCGACAGACAACATATATCATCAAATGTTGTAATTAATTGGTGTTCCCTGCAAATGTGTTCTTGTACACGATGTATCAGGTTCAGAATGATATGAATCCGACAAAAGAAATAAATACTGTAAGGAAGATATTGTCCACTGGAGACACCAGGCACTCTGTTATCCCATTACCAACTGATTTATGCAACGACTACAACATTGAAAGGCGGAATCCAAGGCTGTGCGATGCAGCAACAAAGAAACAATGGTGCAGAGTTCCTTTCTTTCAACATTTAACTATAAACCATCACCTCAAGGCCAGCACTGTTGGACAGCTACAGGGACCTCAGCAACTCTGGAACGCCCATCAGTGCTACCCACCCCTAACCATGGAGGAGCAGCAGTCCCAGTGCTGGTGGAGGAACGTCTGGGGCCTTTGAGCCAATCCTTTGTGGCATGCTGCTGCATGAGAAGGGCCATAGCTCAGGGGTACAGCGTCTGCTTTGCATGCTGAAGGTACCAGGTTCAGTCCTTGGCATCCCAAGGTAGGGCTGGGAGAGAACCCTGTCTGAAATCTAAATGGACCTTATACTGACTCTGTATAAGGCTACTTCCAATGTACCTCCTGCCCCCTCCCAGATGGCAGGCACCAAAGCAGGCAAGGTGGTTGCAAGGAGCAGCTGCCTCTGCTCAATCAACTACCCTCTTCCCTTTAGATAGACCTGGCAATGCCACCAGAGGAAGCGGGTAAGGAACACCGGCAGGAAGCAGCTGTACTTCTCCTGGTTTGTGCACTTGTCTGCTCTTCCCCTGGTCAGCCCGGCTTTGGGCCCCTTTACTGTACCACCCAGGTCAAGAGAAGGCAACAGAGAAGGGGCCACTCTTGCAAGGAGCATCTGCCTCTCTGTCCAGTTGTAGAAAGATGCCTTATATGGATGCATCTAGCTCAATTCTGTGAACACTGACTGGCAGCAGCTGTTCAGGATTTCAGGCAGGGGTACCTCCTAACCTTACCTGGAGATGCTGGAGACTGAGCCTGGGACCTTTTGCATTCAAAGCAGGGTCTCTACACTGAACTATGGCTCTTCCCCAAAGTGGGAAGATGGGATTCTTCACCCACTTGCTCTCCTCCCTGGGTTAATGGACTGCAGGGAGGAGGAACCTGTGCACTCCCATCCCCCTTTGGTTGCTGGACTGCAACTGCCATCATCCCTGACCATTGGCTACTATGCTGATGGGGAACTGGTGTCCATCTACAACTGGAAGGCCACAGCTTTCTTTATGGCTGCTCTGCTGTACCCTGTTCCAACCACCCGACTGACAGCATAGGCAGGCAATGAACCAAGCAAGCGGAGTTGACTTTATTTTTTTCATTTATATCCCACCTTTTCTCCAAGGAGCTCCAGGTGCTGTATATGACTCTCTTCCCTCTTCAATTTATCCCCACAACAACCCTGTGAGGTAGGTGAGGCAGAGAGAGGGTGACTGGCCCAAGGGTGCCCAGCAAGCTTCATGGCTGAGTAGAGATTCGAACCCTGGTCTCCCAGGTCTTGTCTGACACTCTCGCCACTACACCACACTGGATGATCCCCTGCCTGCTTGTTCATTGTCTCCCTCTGGAAACCACAGTGCTTGGGCCTAAACCGCCCAGAGAAAGAGAAGGCAGGCGGCGAGGGAGCCTTGGCCTTGCATGACCTGAGATCTCCCCGTTTTCATGAGCTTCCAGGACATTATGACTGTCAGGCGGAATGTCAGACACGAAACCCTGGCGAGGCCCAGGAGGAGGCAAAGAGGCCCACAGCCGGGAGAGGGCGGGCGCCGTGTGGTAAAGTCGCAGCCAGCAGACCGATTGGGACAGCGGCAGCCTCTGCGGTATAAAGGCCGGCTATGGCGGCAGCGGCGGCTGCTGCTGCTGGGGGCCCCTGGCGGTGAGCGAGGTTCCTGCTCGCTACGAAGGAGACGCGCTGCGGAAGAGTCGCCGGGTCGGCTCCATGGCCTTCATTCGGAAGAAGCGGGAGGCGCAGCAACACCTCTACTCCAAGGAAAGGTGGGTGAAGCGACCCGGCGGTGGAAGCTTGCTCCACCGGCTCGGGTGGGCGTGAGTGAATTGGGACGCCTGGAATGGCGCTCTGCTCAGCCGGCGGGGGAAGCGGCGGACTCTGCTGAAATGCGCCCCGGCCGAGGGAAGACTGCTCAGAAGCCTCTTGAAATCCCAACAAGCCTCACGCGGCGTTGGCTTGGGGAGGGTGGACCCCCGTCGCTCCGGGAACGAAGAGCCACCTCGCTCTCTTAGGCCTCGCTCTAGCCGCCACTCGGGGGAGGGGGGAGACGACGACACGGGGGAGGGGGATGTGAGAAGGGGAGCCTCCCTTTGAGTGAGTGCGCAAAGTAGCCGGCATGGTTTGCTCGGAAAGTGTGAGGTGACCATTGCGCCCCTTTTCCTTTGCACCGTCGCGAAGGCAATCCGTGCTGCCGCAAGACGGAAGTCGAGCGGGGTTTGTTTTCGTGGGTACTGCAGTACGTCACGGTGTGGCCTCGGCTCCTAACGCTGCAAAGGATGCGTAAAAGACTCCTACAAATCAGTGGGACGTTTTCAAGTAAACGTACATAGGATGCGCTGGGCGTTTATTCATGCGCCTCCACTCTGGCACGCACATCCCGGCCGTATAACGTGTGCCCTACCCCTCCTCACATATTGTCCTGGAAAAAGAATAAACTTCCCACTTTCTACTCTGTGTCGTTTAGTAGAAAGTGACATGGGAACAAACTTTTGGTTGTATATATTGGTTTAGTTAGTATTTGTGATGTATTTGGTCACTGGGTTTAATTTGTGCCAAATCTGACTTTAATAACGGGGGCTCTCATGTATAGAATATGTGAAGTAGAGTGCATTTGAACATGTGTAGCGTGCATTTTCCCCTGCTGTTGAGCAGCTGCAAAAAGATCTATTACGTATTTAGGATTAAAGCTTCCAGGCAGGAATTTTGTAGTGAAGGGCACAAACTGCGTCTCTGTTAGGATTGCTTGTTAATGTTTTTTAAATAACGTTTTTAAAGCTTTTAAAAATGTTTTTAACGTTGTTTTGTTTTAATGTATTTTAAGGTCTGTTTTTATGATGTTTTAAAGTGTTTTTACCGCTTCTGTTTGCCTCCCTGGGCTCCTGCTGGGAGGAAGGGCAGGATATAAATCAAATAATAAATAAACTAAAGTGTAGCTAGCCTAATATTTTAAAGGTCATTTAAATGTAAATGTACTGCCTTCAAGTCGATTCCAACTTACGGAGACCCTGTGAATAGGGTTTTAATGAGGCTGAGAGGCAGTGACTGGCCCAAGGTCACCCAGTGAGCTTCACGGCTATGGGGATTCGAACCCTGGTCTCCCAGGTCGTAGTCCAACACCTTAACCACTACACCACGCTGGCTGTAGCTGTATTAAATATTAACACTTTTATAAAAGTGTGAAAACGTGCTTAGTGCTTGTCAGTTGTTCCAATAATTCATTGCACTTATTGGCCATTGGCATCATACCCTCCCAACACTTCACAGATGTAAAGACAAAACCCTCCGTCTCATCTCTGAGAACTTGAGTGGGATTTTGATACGGTCTGGTAAAGGCGGCAGGGAAGGGCTTCATGGTTTAGCCTAGTGGAGAAGGGGAGTTGAAACTGAACCCATGCTGGGCACAAACAGGCACCAAAAATGCTCAAGAAACTGACTAAGCCACATGTTACAGATCAAGTAATACATAAATATAGTAGGGACTGTAGAAAACATTTGCCCTACATAACAAATGGGAAATATTGAGGACTAGCCCATGGTTTCATGACTATGAATTCTGAAACATTAGCCACCATATCTGTGTTGAAGCAAAAACACCATGCCTCATTCTTCACTGCTTAATTATTTTAGTGTTTGGCAGCGCCAAGGCTAAGAGATTACTTGTCCAATTTATTCAGTCCGGTGGCAAAGTTCTTAAGCAGATCTATCGTTGGTTGGTTGGTTTCCATAGGCAGGGGCTTTGGGTAATGATGAGTGTTAGACTAGGACCAGGAAGGTCATGGGTTCAAATTCCCACTTAGCAATGAAGTGAAGAATGGCACCCCCAAAAAGCCCAATGAGGACTGAATGTGTTCAGTAGCCATGGAATGCATAGAAGTACCGTCTCTTGGATTTAAACAATGTTTTAGAATGATTTTATGCTTCTTGTGTTAGTATTTATACGGATATATTTTATTTAAATTTGTATGTTCATGTTTGAACTACCCAGGTTATATGGCTAATGGGTGGTCAATAAATGTCTAAATAAATGCTGGCTGACTTGTTGCTAGTGGTGTTGGCAGGGGTATCCTGGAAGAGAGCATGGAACTCTGAACAGGAGCAGTTCACCCTGAAACTTTTTGTTGCAGGTCCCACTTGCATAACTAATAGCTTATGTTATTCCCACTATGACTGGAGATTTCAGCATAACCTTTCCCATGAAGAGAGTTCAGTGGGACTGTGTGTGCAGTTGCAGTCTTAATTGCCTGTAGAGTAGCTTTGTCCTTCACTACTAAGCAGCATCAGCTTGCTCCCAGACAGCAGGTGTGCAATCCTGCCTGCAAATACAGTGCCTTGCAAATGTAATCAGACCCCTGACCAATGCTGTCATGTTACTGAATTACAAATGGTGCATTGTACTTTCGTTCTGTATGATATTTTATTTTGAAACACTGAAACTCAAAATCAATTCTTGTAACATGACATTGGTTTTATGTTTGTAAGAAACATAAAAAACTGAAATGTGTTGCTTGCATAAGTATTCAACCCCCCCACATTAATATTTGGTAGGGCCACCTTTTGCTGCACTAACAGCTTTAAGTCTTTTGGGTAGGTATGTACCAACTTTGCACACAGTGTCAGAGGGATTTTGGCCCATTCTTCTTGGCAGATTCACTCCAGGTTGTTCCGGTTGGCTCGACGTCGCTTGTGAACTACAGTTTTCAAAGAGCGCCACAGATTCTCAATGGGATTGAGATCAGGACTTTGACTAGGCCACTGTAGGACATTCACCTTTTTGTTCTTGAGCCACTCCAATGTTGCTTTGGCCTTGTGCTTGGGATCATTGTCCTGCTGAAAAGTGAATTTCCTCCCAAGCGTCATTTTTTAGTGGACTGAAGTAGGTTCTCTTGCAGTATTTCCCTGTATTTTGCTCCACCCATTCTTGCTTCAGTTTTAACAAGATGCTCAGTCCCTGCTGATGAGAAGCAGCCCCACAGCATGATGCTGCCACCACCATACTTCACTGTAGGGATGGTGTGTCTTGAGGCATGAGCAGTGTTAGGTTTGCACCACACAGAGCGCTTTGAGTTTTGGCCAAAAAACTCTATCTTGGACTCATCTGACTACATCTTTTTAAAATAGAAAATTTAACACATTTTAGGCTTCTGCACATAGTAAAAAGCATATATCTTAGCTCTGTCTTAATTTACAGTGAAATATGTCCACATTTTGTATCTTGTCTTGGGGACCTTGTGGCCTTCCAGATGTCACTGAAGTCCAATTCCCTTCGGGCCCAACAAGTATGGCCAGTGATTTGAGATGTTGGTTGTTATAGTCTAGCAACATCTGAAGAGCTCCTGGCTCCCATATCCCTGTGTTAACATCTGACCCCATACACACCTTTCACATTGTTTAGCACCTTCTGTCTGTACACTGACACAAAGTAATTTGATTGTTTCATATACTATTTTTTTTAAAAAATTAATCGAACATTTCCAGGTCGTTCTTCTCTCATTTTTCCTGTTTTGAGGTCTTATGTCCTGAGATCTTGCCTTGGAGAGTGTGGTTTCTTTTACTCTTCTTTTTTAAGGCATGCCTTTTCCTCCTTTGCTTCTACAGATGCTGACTCAAACCTTAGCAGCAGTTTTGTAAGCCAACTGCTACTGTACGGTACTGTTCCAGCTCCTGACCAAGGAGGGAGGAAGCTGGCAGAAGACTTGTGCTAGGGGCTCTCCCTGCCTCTGGTGCCATGGTGGAACCCTTTTAACTTGTAGTTTTAGTTTTTTTCAAAAAATGAAGCTATGTGGAGAAGCAAATTTGTCACCTTTTATCCCCAAACCTTCCGCTTCACTCTTCTTTGGCTGCTAAGTGGGAAAGTCTCTATGGTTCTAAAATCCTACACCGGATGGTAAGATTGTATTAGGGTGTCATATAAGATCCATCTGGTCCCTATGGGATGTTAGAACAATGGTGTCTTCTACTCCAAGAACCTTAAAGAAGAGAGGAGTTTTAATGCACAAAGGAGATGCAGTGGTCTATCTAGGATGGGTTTAGAAAACCCTGGCTGCTTTCACACTGCACTGTATTCCATTATTCTGACGATTTCTTACCTGATAATTTGTGCATTAAATTTGACTTTTCATGTAATGTAAAAGCTAGTTCTGGAAATCTAGTGGAATATAGTGAAAGTTCAGTGCAAATTGTTGTGATAAATAATACCAGAAATAATCCGTTTGCAAACTTGGGAACCTGGAAAATCACAGAACCTTTGTGTTAGCTGCGGCTGCTCATGTGACAGGCATCCCAGCATGCAATGCATTCCTACCCTTTAGGTATGCACCAATTATTATTTTTTGCCTGATGAAAATTGTACTGGTATTCCGGCGTAGGTGCAGGTAGCAGCATTCCCTTCCTTCTTTTCCCACACCCTTCTGTGTCCAGACACTAACTCATGCTGTGAAATATATATGTGAGTGTATATAACGGGAAAGGGTTGAAAACAAGAGGCTGTTTGTCGCAGCAGTGTGAGAGAGTTGCACAAAATGGCAGTATATTGGCTGAAAAAGCCATGGTTCCTTAACGCAACAGGTACTGCATTGTGAAAGGAATTTTAGAAATCGGGACAGAAGTGCTACCATTTTAATCTGTTAAATTAATGCAATGAGCCCCATATCTGAATGCAGCCTCAGTCTGTCCTGGGGGTAATTGGAACCACTGGAATGGAAATCTAGAGAAGGGCCACACTTCTGTGATAAAGCACGCGCTTTGCACGCAAAAGATTCCTGCTTCAATCCCTAGCACTTCTAGGTAGGGCTGAGAGACTCTTGTCTGAAACTTGGAATAGCTGTTGCCAGCGACTGAACTCGTTGGACCAATGCTCTGACTCTGCATAAATCACTTTCCTGTCTTCCTAGCATCACATTTACTTCTTATTGGCTAGTTGAGTAGACTGCTGCCTAAATTCTGTTCCTTGTATCTATGGAAGGAAAAGGGAAAATCTGTCATCTAAGGTTGGCATTTGATTGTGTGTGTGTGTGGGGGGGGGGGGTGATCCCATAGTTATGCCAAATAGCAAATAGCAGCTTGTAGCTTGGTCCTTAGTGTTGGGACTAATGTGAGGGTGGTTCCTATACACACATACACAGAATGCCTTTGTGGAAAGACTCCAGTACTATTCCATTTGTCATGCACTACCCTGTATTTTCCTTTCGTTTTGAGCAATCATGCTTGCAGAGGAGGAGGATGCAATGGTCACATGTGAATATTTCAGAGATGACGTTTCTGATGCAAAAGCATCTCTGCATTCTTAGAGGTAACCCAGAGGTCACCGACTGCTTACCGTTAGAAGTATCACATGGGGATGAGATAGTGGAAATTGCTGAAGAACAATATGGATAAGGGTAGCTCAGCTGAAACTTGGAACATTATTAAAAGTAAGTAAGCCATTTGTTTTGGGGGCAGATTACCCTTTGATATCTAATACTTTTTGTGCTTAATTTTCTGTACTCCTCTGCAAAAGGAAGAACCTTTCCAGGAAAAAGAAAACCTGAAGGGAGAATGCTGATGTTATTGGCAGATTTGGGTTCTTGAAATAAAAGGTATTAGGAATGAACCCATTTCTTCCTTTTCCTGGAAATCTTGCAGATTGTAGGGTTGGTTAGAGTTTGGAAAGGGAAATACTCTGAGCAGTTTTTTTAGGATGTAATTAAAATTAATAGCATTTTCTATAATGTGGTTCAAGTGTTCACATACATAATCATAAGAATGTCTGTATTATTATTTTACAGGAATGGGGGGGTTGCCTGTGGTCGCCAAGTGAGTTCATAGTTGAAGTGAGCATAGGTTCTGGAGACAGAAGCCTTGGTTTAACTCGAATTAAACCCTGCTTCTTTGATAGGCCTTCATCTAGACAAGGGGTAGCCAATGAGGTGCCCTCCAGATGTTGGGACATTTGACCCAGACCAGCTTAAATTTTGGGGCAATCTCCATCCCTTCCGACCTAACATTAATAGCAAAATATTCAAAATATATTCAGAAAATTCTTTAATTCTCATCAGGTGGTTGTGGGTGATTTTAACCATTTTCACTCCAGAATTAACTGCTGGTGAGTTGCCTAGCTGTATGCAGCAGACTTACTGTCCCATCGTGGCCATCCTGCAACTTCATGCATTCTTGGTGTCCAAGAACTGATAGACCAGGTTCAGTAGCAGTGCCTGAGATATGAAATAAGTATTGGCACTGTCCTGCCAGCTGTAAATCTTTAGCCAGTAATACAAGCGGGACCAGCAACAACATGTAGCTTGGCTGGCCAGCCAGCCATGCACATTTCCAGAATACTCCATTCCATTCTGCCTTCCCCCACAATTTCTTAGTCCTCATTGGGCTATCCCTCAGTAGTTTTTATAAAAAATATAAAAATGTAAAATATATATATATATATTTGGACTTCTGCAAACCTAGGGGTTCCCCAAGCCTGCATATCCCCCGCTCTTGTGTGGGTGGTAATCCTTTGGCTACATAAGGATCTGTACTCTGAAAATTGGTCACCTCTTAGTATATCCTTCACCTATAATATCTAATAAAGAACTTGTAAACATCAAATAAAGGGCATGGGGGGCATGCAGTCTCCAAAAACACAGCTCTGACACTTTAGGGAGATCTCTGTAAGAACCTTGCCCTTGGAATGAATAGAGTCAGTATAGCCACCAGTGCCTGCTAGATTATCCTTTTAACTGCCACCTGGCAGGCTGAGGGGAAGGGAAACTGTCTGCAGTGTCCAAGATTCAGACTCTTTACATGGGTTGTTATTTTATTTATTTATTTATTTATTTGGATAATTTCTTTAGCGCTTCCTACTTCAAAGAAGTTTCTAAGCGGCTTGCAACATTATAAAAACATTACAAATAAATATGAAAAATGCAACAGCAACAACAAATCCAAATTTTAAAGCAACATAGAACAATCAGAGGAGATCCCCTTAAGCATCACTATAAGCTAAAAAAACTAACACTTGGGGACCAGAATACAGAAATAAAGCATATACAACCAGCTCCACTGAGCCGCTGTCTCCCCAACTTAAGTTCACACAAAAAGGTGGGACAAAGTTACACACTCCCCACCCCCCTCACTCTCACCCCACAAGGGAACATTCACAGTTATTCTTTCTCCTCACAATACCCACAAAAGCAGCAACAGCAAATGGGGGTGGTGCCTTTGTCCTCTGTGTAACCCAAAAGAGTTGACTTCATAGATGCAACTGGAAGGTAAATAACACCTAGACATTAGCATACAGTTTTCTAGAGGGCATGTGTATGACTGCCCATGTGTCTTAGGGCATGGATTCTAGCCATGAAAGCTTATGCTATGATAAATCTATTAGCTTAGAAGACTTCTTTGGGTGTTTTTTTTTTTTTTTTTTTTGTATTTTCTATTTGTTGTGGAAGCTTTTTTGGTAACAGCCTACCACAGCTTCCCTCGAAAGCTCTCTGAATGTTTCTTCTCTGAATCTATTATGCTATCGTTAATGGTAGATTATCTCTGCCAGATGCTGTAGTTTGTGTTCTGTTTCCTGACAGATTAATCATAATATTTCAAGATCTGGCAGCTGGCAGAAGAAAGTTTTTTATATTTGAGCAGAATGGAAATTTGGCAGTGGGATGCTGCTTTTAAAACATCCAATGTTCAGCGCAATATGGCCAGTTGCTGATACAGCATAAATCCCCTGATCTACCTGCTTCCTTAATTCTTCATGTGCCTCTGTGCAGTTTTTAGTGGAGGACTTGGCCATTGCTGTGTCAGTGCAACACTGCAATATTTAGAAGCTGTATGTGGATTTGTCTATGAACCTCTTCCTTAATTATATATGAAAGTTGTGCTCCAGTCTAACAGGCAGAGTTGCTTCTGGCTGTTTGCTCCTTTCATGCAATAAATGATAGAGTATTTTCTTCTTGAAGACTCAAGTACTGATGAAGGTAGCCTTACCTCTGGCTGCCTTAAAGGCTTTTCTGCTTGGAAAGATCAGTGACTTAACTGGAAAAACCTTTAACATCTTTTTATTCTCTAAAGGCAGTTAGTGGTATATATCATGAAAAAAATATTTACTTTTAAAGCTTATTAAATTCATTATATGCAGTACTCTGTTTTTGTATCATAATGTAACTGATAATGAAACTATTTTTTTCTCCAGTCATTGTTCCCCTTATGCTTATAGTTTGAATGAATAACTAATAAACTGTGCTCAGGCAGGGTGAAGCTGTTCTACTGGTGTCATGTACCAAAGTTTGCATTGTTAAAACATCTGCATGTTTATTTGTTTATTTATTTATTATTTTATTTATATCCTGCCCTTCCTCCCAGCAGGAGCCCAGGGCGGCAAACAGAAGCGCTGAAAACACTTTAAAACATCACAAAAACAGACCTTAAAATACATTAAAACAAAACGTTAAAAACATTTTTTTAAAAAAGCTTTAAAAACATCTTTTCAAAAAGGGTTAAAAACATTATTAAAAAAACATATTAACAAGCAATTCTAACACAGACACAGACTGGGATAGGTTTCAACTTAAAAGGCTTGCTATTGTGTTTACTGTTCAGAAAGCTCAGCTGCTTATTTCACATTTTCTTTGGAAGAGAGTGACTTGTGCTCAGGCTTTGCTGAAGTATTTTGAGCACTGCAGTTGTAATACTCCTTGCCTCCTTCAAAGAGATACATGTGAGTGTGTGTGCACACACCAGCCTTAGCTAGGGTCACATCCATACCATATACTTAAATTGCATGTAAAGCATATGGCTTCCCCAAAGAATCCTGGGAAACATAATTTATCCCTCGCAGAGTTACAATTCCCAGCACCTTTAACAAACTACAGTTCCCAGGATTCTTGTGGGGGAAACCATGTGCTTTACATGTATGGTGTGGATATGACCTGCCTTGCTGGGGTCTAGCAGATGAGAGCTGGAGAGCTCTATTCCTCCTCCATAAGCCTGCTACAACTCTCTGCTGTGTGCAGAGAACGGACGGAGTGTTTTGTCCGTCCTATGCCTCCCTGTCCGCTTGGCCTGTATGGGATTCCTTATTGCCTATCGCTGTCAGGCATGTGATTAAATACAAGGCTGGTGTGCAGACACACTTCATTATCTATATTGAGCGCCATGAACGGAAGTTCAGAAATATATTGTCAAGACATTTGTCAAAAATTGGTATTATAGAAACTTACCCTGATGTGGATGTTCCAAGAATTGCCATTGCAATCTGTTCTTTAATAAATAGTGTGGCTGTCCATTCATTCTAAACCTAGGGAGTATCTGTTCATCAGATTTGTTTGACTTTTCTGATGTATTCATATCTCCAGTAGTGTGTTCACCTGGTTCTGTAACTCCTATCTTTAAGATGGGAGAACTGGAATGCAATTTTGGGAATGGCCCTAAGTGTAGGTATATATTACATATTGGCCCATACTGAACAGCTTTTTAATAAAGAGTGAGAACTACATATGTCCAATTTTTCCAGATCTGAAATTATGCTAAATTATGCCTTGGAAGGAAGGAGGCTTTATGGGCAAAGTGGATTTCCTAAATTCACTTGAAGCTTTAGAAGTCTGCACATTGATTAAACTGCTAAATTAAGACCAAGAACCCAATCTATAGCCTAGTTTTTATTGAAGTTCTCTTTTTTTTTAAGTTTGCCTGGAGGCTAAGCAACACACTTAGTTGGAAATGGGTTCTGCAAAAATCCATGCATGTTTTCTGTGGGTTCATTGACAGCAACAAGAAATTGAGCCCTTCATGTCATTGGTCCAGTTCTGTGGCATGTTCTGCGAATAGAGATTCAGCAGCCATCTTCTGTTTTAACCTTTAAAGTCTGCTGAATTTTTTCTGTGCCACCAGGCTTTTGCAGAGAATTGCGAAGATATCTACACACACACACAATCATGATTGTTGTAAACCGCTTTGATTTTTTTTATGAATAGTGGTATACAAATATTTTTATAAATTTCTACAACTCTAGTATAAATATTCATCCAGGTGTGGAATATTTTTTCTAGTTTCAGATAAATGGATGGATGGCTATGAAATTACTCAAATTAAAGAGTAAGAGTGAGTTATAGAGAAAAACTATAGTTAAAAAACACAACTTGGTTAGAAAAATAGCAGAGTTTCATCGCTGTTTTGCAAAACTTTTAATATGAGCTATACAATACTACATCTCAAATTGTTTAACATTTATTTAATAGTGTGGTAGGTACTGTTCTAAACTATTGTCAAAGGTGTTCTCTCAATTATTGTCAATTGTTAATCTCGTTGCAATATCTGATGTAAATTCCTTTTTCTGAATTCCTAGTTTCTCCAATAACAACTTGTTTTTGCAGTTAGATGTTGGTATGTGCATTGGCTCAGTAAAGCATACTTGTTGTACCAGGTCACTTGGGTAGAACGAGAACTTTGTGTAAAGAAACCTGAACTTCCTCCCCAGCTATATTTGCAAAGTCTGGGAGAATGATGTCTGAATCTTAACAGTAATTAAAGCCATTTATGTCTACGTTTACCTTGAGGGTTGGAGGCTTTGATCAATATTTGACATTTTAGTTTCCTTGTTTGTATGATGGCTTTTTAAAAGATGTAGGTGCTCTGACACGTTTTTTTAAAATATTGGATTGTTCTTATTTGTTGTAAGTTGTCTGGAATGTCTGGGATGAAAGGCAGGATGTAAAATAAAGGGTGGCGGCACAATAGAACAATCAGGCAGGGTCTCTGGGTGTCTTCAGACTCTCAGTATTCTGCTAGAGCAGTGGTTCTTAATCTTTTCCATTGCCAGCACCCCTTGGATTTCCAAAATATGCTCTCGCACCCACTGAAAAAATACCATTCATTTTGTTAAAATTTTATTTTATTTTATTTTAATATGTGCTTTAGCCAAACTTAGCTAAGATAAATGAATTTTTAAAATCTCTTGAACAATGCCTCGCACCCCTAGAAAAAGTGTCTCGCACCACCAGGGGTGAGTGCACCCCAGGTTAAGAGCCACTGTATTCAGCCGCATATCAGAACTTGATATGTAAAATTTGGGGAGGGGGAATGTGTTTTTTCAAAGACTTTTCTGTTCCCCCCCCTGAAATTCAGAACAAATTAAACATTTTTGGATTATGATGAATAAAATGTTTTTAAAAAGGTGTTCATATATTTTCTATTCCTCAATGATTTCACAAACCAAGTAACAGGAAGACTTTAAAGGAAGACTGTGTATGGTATCAGATCATTACAGTACCCTGTACCCTGAGGCCAAGCAGGTTCTGAGTTGTACACTGTGAGTACAGTAGGGCCCTGCTTTACGGTGCTTCACTTTACGGCGCTTCACTAATGCGGCGGTCTCAATTAGACGCAATTAGACTAAAGCCCCACTCATACGGCGCTTGTTCCGCTTTTACAGTAGTTTTCAGGCATCGTGCACCATTCTATTCAATGAGTTTCGCTTTTCAGCGGGGGTCCGGAACGTAACCCGCTGTATGAGTGGGGCCCTACTGTACCTCTCTCAAATGCAAAAGCATGATGCATGTCTGCCTCTAGGCGGCGCTGCCATTGACCCAAGAGAAGGAAGAAGGATTCAGTGCCTTCTGTGCTTGTGGGCTTCCTTTTCTCGGCATAGTTGGTGAATTAGGCCCCAAAGGCTGGGAGTGGAAGAAAGTATAGAACAATACAAAGAAGCAGAAACTAACAATAACTCTGAAAATGAGACTGATTCTATTTTATACAGTATTCATTGAGACTCCCCCCCCTCTTTTTCTCAGCTTTGTTTATGGAAATAAGTGCTTTATGTCTGCTTGACACTGGAGGACTGGAGGAGATATAATTTTCAGAATGGATAATTTCTTTGTTTTACTTTTGAAAAGATGGATTTTAGATGTTTTATTGCTTGTGTTTGCCACATTGTGTTGACCATTGAACCACACTGTCACTGAGTGTTTTTTCCATCAAGTCTGAAAGTGTGGAAATCTGTAGCTAAGAGAAGTTATGTCTTTGCCCAGTCTGGGAACGGATAGCCAAGGCCGTTGTCATGGCAGCATCAAGATAGACTGGGATTGTTCTAGCAGTTATCTGTGTTGAGCTGTGTCTTCTGTGTAATGTCTTTGAACTGGGAACTTCTCTCCTAGAAGGGGGGATCTTAAAGCCTTAAGCCATAATGTCTTAATAAAAGACTCTTAACCTGATCTAATGCATCTGAGAAGTTTCTTGAGCAACTTAACTCCAACGTAACGTATGCTGTTTCACGCAACAACGCACATTCATCAACAGGGGTTATGGGCCCAGATCCACAGCGCATTACATGGGAGTAAGTTGCTGGTCTGAACGGCAGACGGAGTTCCAGAGGGCAGCTTGATTGATTGTACCAGACAGAGGTGAGCAACATGGCTGTAAACCTGTCTGGGGGAGGCTTGCCAATGGAAAGATTGACGGAAAAGAATTATGGCAGCTGGAAGCCGAGGATGCGGGCTTTGCTGATAAAAGAGGATTTATGGGACATTATAGATGGACCACCTCCGGCGGTACTGACCGCGGCCTGGACGCGTAGAGATCAGAAGGCGCAGGCTTTTATACTTCTGGCTCTATCTGACTCTCAACTTCTACATGTGAGAGATGTTACAAACGCCAAACAGATGTGGGACGTGTTGGAAGGCATTCATGTGCAACAGACTGCGGGATCTAGATTGTGTTTGGCACGGAAGCTTTACCAGATGCGCTTCACGGGTGAGTGCGAAATGAGTGAGCATCTCACGGAATTCAGACGTTTGTTTGCTGAGCTGACGGACGAGGCGTCGAACACTCTGAACTTCAGAAGACCTATTTGATCCTGGCTTCACTCGATGGGACTTGGAATAATATGGTCATGGCTTTCGAAGCCATGCCTGATGGAGGTCTGAACGTTGCGTTTATTGAGGAAAAGCTGACCCAGGAATGGCAGCGGAGACAAGAGGCGAAAAGTGCTGAGGAAAAGCAAAGAGCCAAGCTGAAAGAAGAAAGCAGCTGCAGACAGGAAAACAAGCAGGAACAGCAGCGGCTGAAGGCTTGTTATGCCTGTGGGGCTCGTGGGCATCTCCAGAAAGACTGTGCAGTCAAGCGGAACACCAGGGACGGAGGCTTGAAGCAGGGAAGTGTGAACTTTGTTTGTAAACAGAAGTCTCAAGATTTAGCACCTGTTAACTGGATTGTTGACAGCGGGGCAAGCCATATATTAATTAAAGACAGGAGTTTGTTTTACACGTCTACAAATGAGCAGGACTTTGTTTTACTTGCGGATGGATCGCAGAAGAGCGTGGAAGCCCGAGGACTGGTGAGATTTGATAAAGAGCTGGGAATACTTTCAGAATGTTTGTTTGTTCCAGAATTAGCTCATAACATTTTGTCAGTCAGAAAACTGGTGAATTCTGGGTATTGTGTAACATTTGATAGAGGAAAATGTTTTGTGCAGAGAAGAGGCAAAGTTGTCTGCCAGGGATTCATGACACAGGGGCAGTTTAGAATGACCATGGGTGTGAAATGTGCTGATGCTTTGAGTTTAATGGGGCGGAAAGGGAATGACCGCCAGAGCTGTAAAAAGACAGCTGTAAAAGGCACACAGTCAGTATTTACTGCTCACATGGAATCTTCATGTAATGCAATCCGGTTAATGCCTAAGAGTGCAAAGCAGCCGGGTACACATTGCACAGAGAAAAAGAAGAGGCAAGCTTGCACCCAGAGAACAACAAGAATTAGTTTGGTTGTCAGAAACACAGCAGTTAATTCTAAGCAGAAGCATTAAAGTCTCAGAAAAACCTTGGGATCAAAGGCAAACAGTCATTCTTACAGGGTCAGATGACACACAATCACAAACATTTAAGCAAAATCCAGACATAAAGGTGGAGGGCACACATATTCCTCTCAGAGATGCGTTAAATGAGCTCATTTGTGGGAAACATAGATCGAAGAAACGCAAGGCTGAGGAAATGGAATCTCCTGCGCAGGCTGTGCCAAGTTCAAGCACAAATGGGGGGGGGCAGAAAGATTCACTGTGGGATTAGTGACCAGTCCTGGAATGCACAAACTGGTTGAAATGGATCCTGACACGTTATATATGACATGTGTTCAGCCAAAGTTTGATTGAATAAAGTGTTAGCTAAATGTACAGAGATGTTCTGAACTGTACTGCAATGTAAGCTGTATTGCAAGATGTATTGTAGAAATGTATTATTGTAATTGTTGTAATGAATTACAGACATGATGGGAAAAAGGGGGGATTGTTGACCATTGAACCACACTGTCACTGAGTGTTTTTTCCATCAAGTCTGAAAGTGTGGAAATCTGTAGCTAAGAGAAGTTATGTCTTTGCCCAGTCTGGGAACGGATAGCCAAGGCCGTTGTCATGGCAGCATCAAGATAGACTGGGAGAGTTCTAGCAGTTATCTGTGTTGAGCTGTGTCTTCTGTGTAATGTCTTTGAACTGAGAACTTCTCTCCTAGAAGGGGGGATCTTAAAGCCTTAAGCCATAATGTCTTAATAAAAGACTCTTAACCTGATCTAATGCATCTGAGAAGTTTCTTGAGCAACTTAACTCCAACGTAACATATGCTCTTTCACGCAACAACGCACATTCGTCAACATTATGTACATTTAATAAATACGTAAATATATTGATGGTTTCTTCTGGCTTTTTGTTTTTTTTAAATGTCAAAACGAAACATATGCCAGGTCCCTTACAATTCAGCAGCTCGTAGTTCAATTTGTAACAACAACAAAAAGTTAAATTCAATTTGTATTTGTCTGAATAAACTTTTAATATATCAAACATTATCATTTTATGGGCAAACCAAGTTATTCATAATATATTTTATGTCCCTAAAGTAACAAAGTAACTTTTGAACTGTAAAGTGTGCTAAAAACATATATTTGCATATTTTTCTATTTCCCCCAAAATCCTTTTTTCCTCCTGGGGATGGAAAGCTCATTTCTATCATGCCATTCCTCCCGAAGGAGTGTGGGATGGCAGACAACAAAGTAACAAAGCACTACTATTAAAAATAGAGAAGAATACCCTGGGCTCCTTTGGGGAAAAGGGTGGGGTATAAATTTAATGAATAGATAAATAGGACATCTAGAAACGCACTCCTTCACAACTGATAATTTCCAGATTAAAAGGAACATGCCATTGTGCCTTGCTGAACATGAATGTTTTACAATTCCTCCTGAATGTTAATAATGAGGAAGACAGATGTACTTCACCAGGGAGGGCATTCCACAAACAGGGAAACTACTACTGAGAAGGCCTTACTGTGGGTCAGAACTGGTGACACCACCAATAGGACCTCCCTTATGCATCATAGGGCTCAAGATGGTTGATATTGGGAGAGGTGCTCTTGGATCCTCCCAAGCTATTTAGGGCTTTCTGTGCAAATACCAATAACCTTGAACTGGACCTGGTAGCTCACTGGTAGCCAGTGCAGCTCTTTCAGGACCAGTGGCACATGGCCCACGCACCAGCCAAGCAGCTGCATTCTGCACTAGGTCCAGCCACTGTCTTCAAGGGCAGCCCCATGTATAGCATATTAAATTATTCCAAGTGGAAGGTTACCAGAGCATGGACAACTGATGCTAGATAATCCTGGTCCAATAACAACCATAGCTGGCAAACTAGCCTAAGCTGGGCATAGGTACTCCTGGCCACTTGGGACTCTAGAGCAGAGCTTGGAAAAGCTACTTTTTTGAACTACAGCTCCCATCAGCCCAATCCAATGGCCATGCTGGCTGGGGCTGATGGGAGTTGAAGTTCAAAAAAGTAACTTTTCCAAGCTCTGCTCTAGAGGCAGGTTAGAATCTGTGAGTACTCCCAGAACACAAGTCTGTTCCTTCAGGGGGAATGCAACGTCTCCTAGAAATTTGTACATCTTAATTCCTGGATATGGGTCCCAGGCTATGGTCTGAAGGCAGATAAGGCCAGCACCCTGCGGAAGCTAAGCAGGGTCAGGTCTGGTCAATGCCTGGATGGGAGACTGCCCAGGAACCATATGTAAGCCGTCTTGAGTTTCTATCATAAAAAGAAATGTGGGGTATAAATGTAATAAATAAATAAATAAATAATATGGAACAACCTGCTTATAGTATTTACATCTTATCAGGATTAAACCTCCGTTTATTGGCCCCCAACTAACCTATCACTGCTTCCAGACAGTGGTCCAGCACCTGCACAGCCTCTTGTGATACAGGTGGATACAAAGAGAATGCTGCCTGTCATCAGCATTCTGATGACACCATGCTCCAAATCCCCAGATGACAGCTCCCGACAGTGTCATATAGATGTTGAATAGCATAAGAGATAGAATGGACCCTTGCAGGACCCTACAGCTCAAAAGCCACAGGCCTGAGCAGCAGTCTCTTAGAATTACTTTCTGAACTCTGTTCAATGCACTACCAGGTACATGGAAGTATTCCAAAATTGTGGTGTTACTAAACCTTTCAAGAATCCTTTATTTTTAGAATCATGTAGACCAATTTCTCTTTTAAACTCGGACTATACCATTTTTTCATCTATTTTATTGAAGTGAATTCATTTAATTATCACTAAATTAATTCATTCAGATCAATCAGGTTTTGTCCTAGCAAGACAAATAGCAGATTCCATTTGTTGCATTCTTAATACAGTCAGGCTTTGTAAAATTCATAAATCCCATTTTCCTTTTTATTGCTAGACATCTTCAAGGTCTTTGATTGCATTGACTGGAACTTTTAAAAGGAAATTACTCGTAAAATGAATTTGGGCCCAAAATTCTTATTGATTTTAGATAACATATGACACTTCCTATGCCTCAATCCGAGTAAATTGTATAGACTCACCAACAATTTCCATTCAACGAGGGACTAAACAAGGGTATCTTTCTCCTCTCCTGTTTTTCCTTGCAGTAGAACCAATAGCATGATGACTTAGGAATAATGCAGCCATTTCTGAGGTCAATATTGATGGTGAATCTCAATGAGTCTGTATGCAGATGATATGGTGCTAATGATTACTAAACCACTAGGAGCTGCCTCTCATATCAAATGAGAATTGGGGTGGTTGAAAGTGTACTTGGCCTAAGGGTTAATTTTCAGAAATTAGAGGCTCTGGGCTTCCACACCACTCCCTGAAACAAAAAACTATTCTCCGCAGTGCTAGGCATTACACTATGCCATAGACAGTTGCACTATTTGGGGGCACAAATACACAAAAATTTCAACAAATTAATTATAGTAAACTTGAGACTACTTTGAGCTTCCATTAAAAAGGGCATGAAACCCTGGGGAAAACCTCATTTATATATTTCTTCCAAAATTGCAGTGCCTAAAATGAATGCAGTGCCTAAAATGAATGCACTTCCTAAATTTACTTACCTTTTCCATATGCTGCTGGTATGGATCTTGGAGAAGCAGTTTAGGATTTGGCAGAAGGAGTTGGAATGTTTCATATTCTAAAAAATAGTCTAAAAAGCCAAGGATGCATAAGACTTTACTGTACAGGCACACAAAACGGGTGGGTGGGGAGTTCCCAATTTATGAGGCAAACCAATGATATAACTTATTTTTTATTTTAGATAGCACTAAAAAGAGATAGTTTAATTTGAAAGCATGGTTTTGGATGGCATACCTCTCAGCACAATGTTTTTTAGACAAACGAGTAGGGTAATATTGCAGCAATCAATAGAGAATCCATTTAATGCAGTCCTTATAAAATGTTGGAAAAATATAGACAGGTTCTGACTAAAATACACTCGCCTTTAACTCCTCTCCATTTCCGTCCTGACTTTTGCAATAAGAACAGACAAATAGTCTGGCAAGAATGGAGGTCAAGAGGATTTTTCAGAATTGGTGTTTTTTGTTGGTGGTGGCGGCGGCTGCTTAGTAGCAGAACAGGACTTTCACTTGGCATTAGGAAATGCACAGCTTACTTGGATACAATTGTGTCAAATACATGGTTTTCTTTCAAGGATACACGTCAAGGCACAGGCTCTTCAATGTCCTACTACTTTCGAACAACTTATTTTGGTGTGTAGGAATGGAGGAAGAGGCATAGTCTCCCAATTGTATTTGATGTTACTAACATTGGAAAGTGCAGAACTTTCTGGCCTTAAAAAGCAATGGGAAAGGGATTGGGACACCATGATTGATGATGGTGAATTGCGGGCATTCTGGCAGTGACCACTAATTACTTCTGTTGCTAATCACCTTCATGAGTTAATGTTGAAATCGGCCCACAGGTGGCATGTTACTCCAGTGACACTTTCACAGAAAAATCCGGACTTGTTGGATGCTACTGGAGGGGATACGTAGATCTCAGGACATATCACTGTATCTGGTGACCATGTCAGTGGGTCCAGGCATTTGGGAATTCAATCTTCGATGAGATCCAATTGATCGTGTCTGGGCCTGTGGACAGGACTCCACTGGTGGCACTTTTGAATTTTCTAACCGGCACAACTTTGGATAGCAAGGTCAAGCCACTAGTGGGGCACTTACTTATGGCAGCACACCTTACCATAGCAAGGAGTTCAAAAGATCTGCATGGCACTACAATACAATATTTATTTGTTTACTTATTATTTGATTTATATCTCACCCTTCCTCCCAGCAGGAGCCCAGGGTGGCAAACAAAAGCACTAAAAACACTTTAAAACATCATAAAAACAGACTTTAAAATACATTAAAACAAAACATCTTTAAAAACATTTTTTTAAAAGCTCCCAAGACATCTTTTAAAAAAAAAAGGTTAACAACATATTGTTTTTTTAAAAAAAGGTTTAACAACATATTAAAAAGCAGTTCCAACACAGACTGGGATAAGGTCTCTACTTAAAAGGCTTGTTGAAAGAGGAAGGTCTTCAATAGGTGCCAAAAAGATAACAGAGATGGTGCCTGTCTAATATTTAAGGGGAGGGAATTCCACAGGGGAGGTGCCACCACACATTTTGCACCAGCTACAACTTCTGGACCAACCTCCAGGGCAGCCCAACATAGAGCACATTACAGTAATCCAGCCTAGAGGTTGGTTACCAGTGTGTGGATAATAGTGGTCAGGCTATCCCGGTCCAGAATGGCTGCAGCTGTCTTACCAGCCAAAGCTGGTAAAAGGCACTCTTAGCCACTGAGGTCACCTGGACCTCTAGCGACAAAGATGGATCCAGGAGCATCCCCAGACTACGGACCTGCTCTTTCATATTGGTTTCATAAGGTTTGCTTTATTGCCTTCATAGAGAAACTGACATATAAACTGAGAGCAATGTGTGGTGCTCTCAAGACAGACAAATTTGCCTCGGTATGGTTCCCATTTATAGCATATGCTTATACTTTACTTACTTTACTTTATTGTTTATGGTCAATGACCAGTCATACAAATATAAGTATTTAAATGCAGAAAGGCAGAAGAATAACGTATAAACAAATAAACAGAAATAAAATAAAATCTAGGATACTAAGACACAAAATGTTGCCACTTTAAAAGTTATTTCATTTCTCAAATCTGAGAGAAGAAAGGAAGTATAAAATGTCAGCTCTACCTGGTAAATTTTTTTAAATTGGAGCAATATAAAAGCAGTGAATATCCTTATAATATGTACAATGTAACAGGGCGTGAGTGATTGATTCACCCTCGCCCGATTGACATGGCGGATGCTTTGGGAATAAGGAATATGCAAGTATCCCCCCCCCCCAAAAAAAACAAGGCTGATGGTAAAGAATTAAAACAAGCCAATGTACTTGGTAATCTCTAGGTCATAAAGATAGGAGTCAGGTGCAAAATTCTTATTGTAATTCACTGGAAACAGGTAATGTGAGGCCTGGGCTCTTTCTTCTTGTAAGGCAACATCCCTAATCCGGTTTTTAATAGTTTCTTTGGCCTTTGTAGGTCTCAGCTGAACCAGAGCTGAGGGAGAAAATCCATAAAGATGTAACTTTTTCTCAACCATACTTGCCCAACCAGAGGTCATATTGCCTGTTAAAATCAGAGGGGCTAGTCCTTGAGATCTAAAATGTAGCTTGAGCCAAAAGCTTAATACGTTTAACCATGCTTCTGCTTCAAAAGAAACCAGCCCAGATTCCAATCTGAGTAGGGAGTTGGGAATGCCACGTGGGGCACCAAAAACGGAACATAGAAACTTGGACTGTATTGCCTCCAGGGAGCGAAAATCTTTATAAATGCATATCTGAGAACCATAGAGTAATTGGGCCAACACCTTGCCCTGGAAAACTTTGATGAGAGAGGAAATATGGGAACTCCTCTAAGAATAGCAGAAATAGTTCTTTGGGCATTCTCGGAAAGATGTGCAGTTTGGGCTCTCCACAGGCAGTTGTTTGAAAAACGGTGCCCAGTTATTTGTACACCTTGACCTGTTCGATATCATGCCCATTGACCCTCCACCTACGCTTAGTATATCTTTTGGGAAAGACCAATATTTTGGTCTTTTGATAGTTTATTGTAAGCCCCTCCTCTGTACAGTATGCCATAAAGGCACAAAGAGCTCTCCTGAGTCCCACTTCTGAGTAAGATAAAATAACAGTGTCATCTACATACAGTAAGGCAGGAATGGGTCGATTCACTAATTTGGGCAGGTGAAAGTCTGGATTTGTTAAGGTTGAAACTAGAGAATTGATGTAAAAAATTAAATAGTAGGGGGGCCAGAATGCAGCCCTGTCTCACTCCTCTGTTTAGTGGAACCAAGGGGGACAGATGACCCTACGGGTTGCACCTTACTCTAAGAGAATTATTTGCATGCAAGGTGTGAATTAATAATAATCTGCAATCAAGACAGGAGGCCTCCAGTTTTGCCCACAGCCTGTTCCGGGAGAAACTATCAAATGCAGATTTAAAATTGACAAAAGCTGAAAAAAGAGCTCCATTGGGCCTACAGCTATATTTCCTAATCAGATGATGTAAGATCAGACATTGATAGGTGGTGGAGTGGCCGGACCTAAAGCCAGCTTGCTCCTCAACTAATATGTTTGCCTGATCAAGCCAGCCCCAAAGTTTCCACAACAGGTGCCTGGCATAGAGCTTGCTTACTGTACTAAGCAGACTAATTGGGCAGCAAATGGAGGGGTAATACTTTTGACACTTTGTATATATTGGGATGATAATGGCCAGGCCCCAGTCTGTTGGTATTTGTGCTGACTGATCTGTAAATGTAAAAAGTGAGTCCAGGACTGAGCTCACCAGTCTATATTGTTTTTTATTAGCTCAGATATAATACCGTCAATCCTAGGAGCCTTCCCAGGTTTGAGTAGAATAACTATTTTTTTTATTTTTAATATCAAGATTGGCTGCCGTGAAGGAGTGTCTGCCAGGTTGATAATTGGAGTTACTGCAGAGTCTGGCCCTGCTGAGTAGAGGGCACTAAAATGGGTTTCCCATGTCTTGGCAGACACCAAACAGGTCATCCTAGGGGGATCGAGTTGAAGCCCACTCCCTACAATACTCTAGAAGAGAGAAGAATCATTGCTTCTAGCTGCCTGGATCAACTGGGCCCAGGCTTTGCTTAGTGTCTCCCTCTTTTTCTTTTTTATAAGCTCCTTGCACCATTTTTCTTGAAGGTATAATGCTGGGGGAATTGAGGTAGCTTTACTTAGTCTGTAATATTGATAATGAGCTATCAGCTGTTCCTTTGCTGCCGCACACTCTGGGTCAAATCAGGGCTTCAAATCGTGTTTATAAAGTGGAAACTAGCAGGACAAGAGTTTTTTGTTAGGACCTGTTGCAGCTCAATAGCTAAATTTTGATATGTGCAGATGCCTGTTTGAGGTGAATCTGTTGTGGTAATCTCATTGCGAAATTCAAAGGCCTTGTCAGATCTAAGAAATTTATATCAAATTAATCTATATAGTCTTTAAAAAGGGGATCTGAATATGTTTATAGGAAACAAAACAACCCAAACCCTCCACCCCATTACACTAGTATTTAGAATGAGTGACACTATATGTATGTTCAGCATCTTTATAGACTGTCCTGACATACATTATAGGTCCCAGCAGCTGTGAATGATAAAAGCAATACGTTTTCTAAGTTAAATCACCTTGGGGGATAGGGGAGGGTAGTTGAGGGAAGGGGGGTGAGAGGGCAGTTTAGATTTTCTCTTAGATACACTGAATTGGTAAAAGAGATATCTATGTGATTTGTAATGTCTGCTGATCCTTTCTGAGATAAACATGTATTTTATTTTGAAACCCAATAAAACTTTTTATATATAAAAAAGAATTACTTCCTGGTGGTGACCCTGGAGATAGGAATGGAACCATCATAATGCTGTGCCTCCAACTCCCACTCTCGTGTTGCAAAGCAAATATTTTTGTAAATAGTCCATAAAATATTTTCTGAGGCCCTGGGGTAGAGAACCTGTGCTGAATGGCCAATTATGAGGGATTATGGGAGTTATAGGCTAACATCAACTGGAAGGTCACAGATTCCCCACTCCTCTAGTAAAGAATAAAGTATTGTCATAGTTAAAAAAATATGTGACTGAATTCCTTTCCCTTGTGCAGAAAGTTAATTTTTGCTTTTTTTGTTCGTAGGTTTTCCTTGCTACTCCTTAATTTGGAGGAATACTACTTTGAACAGCATACAGCTAATTATATTTTTAACAAAGATGGCAAAGAAAGAAGGTAGAACACAACTTGCATAAGACTGAGGGCACAAGATATTATGGTGATACATCTGCTTAGAATTCTACAGTAACCTTTAAATGTCTTTTTTGAACACTTAGGAAAATCAGGGGATCATTAAAAATCTGCTCAAAATCAGTAATATTTGAACCTGATGAAATACGCCACCCCATTATTAAGGTAAGCAGGTTAGTGACTGATGTCAAGATTGTAGCCTGCTTCAATTTTAAAACAAAACAATTTAATTTGTATTTCTATAAATTCATATAGATTCCATTGAGAGACTGCATTAAAATAGAAGCACTAGAGGACAATGAAACAAATAATTCCTTCGCAAGGTATGTGGTTGTGAAAGTGTTTATGAAGTGTTATAAGCTTTTTTTTTTAATTGATGCTTTTAATTAGTGTTGATGATTGGTTTTCACATCTGTGTTTTAGGGCTATCCCTGGACAGATTTCTATTTTATCCAATCAGGTAAGTGGTGCATACTCCATAATTTAGTAAAGCAGTCGGCTCAATAGAATGAGCAAAATAACACTCTTAAGAATCCTAAACTCATTTACTTGAAAGTAAGTAAAATCAAATCAATGGGGCTTGTTTATGAGGAACAGGACTAAAGTGACTTTTTTGGATCACGCCGCACTCTGGCCCAGCAAAGATATACACAGGGAAAAATAC